>NC_065448.1:60798978-61398978 GCF_917563875.1 Diabrotica virgifera virgifera | reverse complement strand
TTCTGTCCCTACTCTAGATAATGGAGTAAAGACAAAACGAATCAATCAAATGGGTAAATTTGTCTCCAAATCTGTTTATATCGAAGGCATTTGTATCGTGAACGATAATTTAATCATAATACGGTATAATTTTGGCTTATCAGATAAACTATTATACCTGATTAATGAGATTTCAGTGCCTGTAGGTTAGAGTTAGAGAATAACGTTGCGCTGCATAGTGCAATTTGTCAACTTCACTTGCATTATAATAAGTTTAATGCCAATTAATTTCTCAAAATAAATAAAGCACAAACAGCTCCAACTTTACTACATGCATAAAATGGATAACTAATTTTCTGTGACTGCTGTGCTTGACTGATTTTCATTTGTGTCAAAATCAATTGTATGCTTATAATAAGCAGGGAATTGATTTAAAGCGATACAACTTTAATTTGTAAAAGTAAAGTGTGAATTGGGTGTTCAATTATTGATATCGCTTATTTAACTGCTATTTAGTTCTGAAATTGATTTCTGGTGGCATGTTTAAGTTAAATGTAATAGAAGTCAAAATATTTAATTTAATAAAATATAAAATATTATTAAATCAAAAACTATCCAAGCCAATCAGATGCTGGAGATAGGAAGATGAGAAAATTCTATAATTTGCAATTCACGTCCCATCTGTCCAGCGAGGAAAAATTCCAACGAAAATGGAACTCTACCTACTCACATAGGAGTAATACTAATAGAATTAAAAGCGAATAAACATTTTCATCTCATTGTGATACGAAGCCAAAGCCATGTTATATTTCAGTTCGTTTAGAGAGCGCAACCAGCACCCTTACCGAACGGTTTCAGAACTCGTTAGTTTTTCATCAGAGAATGTATATTATGTTGCTATCTCTAAACGAAACTGAAATAATCCAGAAGACTAGCCTCGCATTGCAACTATCGAAATGGTCTAGGTGTCATATTGACATCGACTAGCTACAAGTCAAAGTTTTCAACTTAACAAAATATAAAGTAATATCATGAAATAATAATAATATAAAAATTTTATTAAGTTGAAAACTTTGACTTGTATCTAGCAGATGTCGCTATGACACCTAGACCATGTCGTTAGTTGCAACGTGAGGCTAGTGATCTGGATTCTTGATTATATTTTAATTTGGTTTAGAGATAGCAACACATTATGAACTATATGATAAAAAACTATCGAGTTTCGAAACCGATCTATGCAATGGACATGTCACTATTGTTCACAGTTTTGCAGCAGCAGCTTCTAATGGTTTTATTAACACGAGTCAAAATCAAAAAGAAATAGGCGTATCTGTATTTTCATTCAAGAAAACTTCATTGTGTTGTGAAGTAGATAATATTTTATTCAAAAACTTTACAATGATGTACCGAAGTGATTTTGAATTTCTTTTGAATAAATTTGAATAAAAAATGTCATCTCATTAATTACGAAACAGGCGACCAATATGAGAGAACCAAAAATAAAAGCAGACGACATACGTGTCTTCTCATTGGCGCCGCTACTTCCATTTTACCAGTTAAGAACAATTTGCCTTGAGTTTATATACCCATTAGTTCATTAAATCACGGTTTTTGCTACAAATTTTAAAAAACCGCTTGGATTGACATGAAATTTGGCGTACACATAGCTAACATGTCAAAGAAAGAAGGTGATATAGTCCGATCAAAGAACAATCTGACCCCAAAAAAAATAAAAAAAGGATGAAAATTTGGGAATAGGTAGTTAAAATTGTCTATTATTATATAAGAAAAACTTTACAATCCTACATCTCCTCCATTTTTGAAAAATACCCCCTCTCGAAGGTGAAAAATATACATTCAAAATAAGTCCGGAATTGGATAATATATCTAAATCTTTTTTTCTACTGTTCTATATAGTTTTTTCCCTTTGTCAGTACTTTTTCGAGTTCTTGGCAAGTGAATATGTTCATTTTTAACAGACAAAAACATGTTTGTGGACGGTTTTTCGGAGATAACTCAAAAAGTAAGTATTTCAGCGAAAAAAATATTCTTAGCAAAAATAGAGCTTATAAAAAACTGAAAAAAAAAAGGTGTATGCTTGAGGTCTGTAGACCCAGTAGAAAAAGAGTTGTAGCTAATGAAAGGTAGGTTCTTCTTCATCTAATTCCAAATCGAATATTTCAATGTAAAATAACCCAAAAACGGAGCACTTTTCTGAGAAAATTCATTTTTACTTTTTTAAAGTGTTTAAAAAATGGTTTATTTTTGATTTTTAAAACAACTTGTAACATTATAAGTAAGTAAGTTATGCTCAAAATATTGGTGGTCCCTTTTATTTTTTGATAAATCGCGAAAATCACCCCCCAATTTGCATCACAAATAAATTTTATCATTACCACTTTACAAGTTACTTTTCGTATGTATTATTTATATGACCTGTAAGTTTCATCGATTTAAAGTGCTTATTTTTGAAAATGCTGTAGTTAAAATTGCTTGAACAAGTAACTAATCACGAGTTTAGGCAAAATTTGAACAGCCATAGCATAACCAAATTTTGTCTAACAAGAAAACAAAAAAGCAAAAATATTAAGAAAAGTAAAACGTACATTTTATTACTCTTTAAAATGTTTGGTATTACTGTTAATTCTTAAGTTAATTCCATGAATAATTCCATTTTTTTTTCAAAATAAAAAAAATGTTTTATTTTAAACCCAATTTTTTTCAAAAATGAGCACTTTGAACCAATGAAGCTTATAAATAATATAAATACATAAGTAAAATAACTTGTAAAGCAGTAGTGATTAATTTTATTTGGGAAGCTAATTAGGAGGTGATTTTCGCGATTTTTGTACCAAAAACTAAAAGGGACCAACAATATTTTGAGAGTAACTCACTTATTTTTAATGTTATAAGTTTTTTAAAAAACAAAAATAAACCTTGTTATAAACACTTTAAAAAAAGTTGTAATGAATTTTCCCCGAAAAGTGCTCTGTTTTTTGGTTATTTCACATTGAACTATTCGAATTGGAATTTGACGAAGAAGAACCTACATTTCATTACCTACAATTCTGCTTCTACTGGGTCTGCAGACCTCACGTGTACACCAATTTTTTTCAATTTTTTATAAGCTATAGTATTACTAAGAATATCTTTTTCGCCAAAATCCTTACTTTTTGAGATATCTGCGAAAACCCATCAAGAAAAATGTTTTTTTTTTGTTAAAAATAAACATATTCACTCGCAAATAACTCAAAAAGTAAGTGAAAAGACTTAGTGAAAAAACTCTATAGAACAAAAGTTGCTTAGAATTAGTCATTTTTTTAACGTATATTTTTCAACCCGTATTTCCCAATTTTTGTAAAATCGAGGGGATGTAGAATTTTAAACTTTCTCTTATATAATAATAGACAATTTCAACTAGGTACCTATTCCCAAATTGTCATCCGTCCTTTATTTTTTTGGAGGTTTTCGTAAAATTTTTTGTTCCCTGATAGGGCTAATATTGTGTCTAATATTGTGCCAAATTACTAATTCAAAGCAACTTTTATTCTATAGATCTTTTACACCAAGTCGATATTTTTCGAGTTATTTGCGAGTGAATATGTTCATTTTTTAACAAAAAAAAACACGTTTTTAAAAGGTTTTTCGCAAATACGTCATAAAGTAAATATTTTATCGACATAAATATTGATAGCCAAAATATAGACAATATAGACAATATAAAAATGTGGAAAAAAAATTAAAAATAGGTTCATACTCGTCAAATTCCAAATAGAATATTTCAACGTGAAATAACCAAAAAATGAAGCACTTTTTGGAGAAAACTCGTTACAACTTTTTTAAAGTGTATAAAAAAACCTTTATTTCTGTTTTTTAAGGTTGTAGCATTTACGTAAGTTGCGCTCAAAATAAAGTTGGTTCCTTTTGTTTTTGCAAAAAAAATCTAGAAAATCATCCTCTAATTAGCATTTCAATGAATTATTCTTATATGGTTTTTATATACTACATTAGGTATTCGGCAATTCTTATCAACAAAATTGAGCAATATGGAATATAAGCAACAAGAAGCAATATCGCCGAAACAATTACCCCGTTTTTTTTAATTGCTCCATATGGTTCCACTAATTACTCTAGCTTGATCCATTCGTGTTGTCGGGAAATTATTGCTCAACAAATTGCCCGCATAATTGCCCGCATAATAGGGAACTTGCACATTTTTTTTATTAGATAATAATGTACAGTTTTGTTTAAAAATGAGATTTCCAAAATTTCACTCTTCAAAAACTCGTAATAACTTAGAAATACATATTTAAATTCTTCTGCGGTATAAAATAGTTCAAACGGCCCGTGACGTCACATAGTTTTGCACTAGTTTTGATTATGGTTATATTTCGCTGTGTCTAGGTACACGCTAACGTGTACGCAAATAAAAAAGTTAGGTAGACGCGAATTAAACTTCATCAAGCCAGTGACGTCATTATTTAGCTTGCGCAGTGACTATACATTTTAGTACATGTTATTTTGATAGGTTTAGTGTTTGTTTGATAGAAAAATATTTGTTAATGGAAGGGAAGCAGAACTATTCAGATGTTTCAAACTTAATTGTAATAAATCAATGTATATATATATAAAAGTATATATTTAGGTTAGCAAAATAATTATATGTATTTAGTTGACATGACATGTAGGTACAAAATATTGTTAAAATAATTTTTATATGTAAATGAATTATTATAATCAACTATTCTAAATGCAAAATAAGCCAAAATTTAACTAAAAAATTATTTTATTAACGTTTCGACGTCCCAATCGGATGTCATTGTCAAAATACAAAAATTAGTCAGATTAAATAAATTATTAGAAAAAATTTTTTACTAAGCAACAACATTTTTGTTTAATTTAATAATATTTTGTATTTTGAAAACGACATCCGGTTTAGACGTCGAAACGTTAATAAAATCAATTTTTTAGTTAAATTGTGGTTTAGTTCTCATTTAGAATAGTTGATTACAAAAATTCCACTAGGATAATATCTTCAGAACAAGTTAATTATTATTGTGAAAACTTTAGGTCTTGCTTTTATTTTAATCTTGGACGGTAATACTATTTCATTTATAACTAAAAAAATATACAGCGTGTCTACTTAAGTTGGAAACATACGGGAAACTTTTTTCTTATTCATTTTACGAAAAAAAGTTATTCTTTATAAAAAGTTCTGCATGCTCTAAAACCTAGGATTCAATCATCAGATATCAAATTTTGTCAATATTGTACGAGGTATGTCAAAAAATATGAACTTCGTTCAAGAGTAAAGTACCTTTATTTCTCTCAATATCGAAGATTCTTATTATGAAAAGTTGTTTGGAAATAAAAACTAAGATCAAACATGCAATTACATGCTTCTAATTGGAAAAAATATTTTTCAAATTTTTCTCAAATTTATTGATACTTATCTTCGTTTATATTTCTTACACATACGATAACTCTTTTATTATTACTTTTACAAATGAAAGGTATTCTTTATAAAAAGCTCTGTATATCCTAAGACCGAAGATGCAACTATCAGATATCACATTTTATTAATTTTATGCGAGGTATGTCAAAAAATATGAATTTCACTCAAGAGTAAAGTACCTTTATTTTTCACAATATTGAAAATGGTTATTAAAAAAAGTTGTTTAGAATTAAAAACTATGTTTCAATATGCAATTACATCCTTCTAATTGAAGTATGGTGAAATATAAAGGTACTATAATCTTGAGCGAATTTCATATTTTTTGACACACCTCGTATAAAATTAACAAAAGTTGATATATCATGGTTGTGTCTTAGATTTTAGACCATGCAGATCTTTTTATGAAGAATAACTTTTTTTTTCGTAAAATGAATAATAAAAGAGTTATCATGTTTGTAATAATTCAAAACGATGTAGGGTATCCATAAATTTGAGAAAAAAAATTTTTTTCAGTTAGATCATGTAATTACATATTTGATCTTAGTTTTTAATTCCAAACAACTTTTTATCATAAGAATTTTCGATATTGAAAGAAATAAAGTTACTTTACCCTTGACCGAAATTCATATTTTTTGACATACCTCGTATAATATTGAGAAAATTTGATATCTGATGATTGACTCTTAGGTTTTGGGGCATGCAAAACTTTTTATAAGGAATAACTTTTTTTCGTAAAATTAATAATAAAAAAGTTTCCCATATTTCTCCAACTTAAGTAGACACGCTGTATATTAACTTATAGTCTCTTATCTTTTTCGTACTGTTTTAAAATGTGCTTAAACTCGTTAAAAGAACTAAATAATTATTTTCCACACTCCATAGTTAATTTAAAAACAAACACTAAACAAATAAAAAAATAAGAAATCACTGACACTCTAACTTTTTTATTTGCGTACACGTTAACGTATACCTAGACACAACCTTATATTTAGGTATATTCTTCTTCTCCTTCTTTAGTTTATTGGCCTCCACCTACTTGGGTATTTGGCCAGCTCATCGTCGTGGAATAATTCAAAAATATTTATATTCTAATGACATTTATCGTATGTCATTTTAATAATATATACCAGTTTGTTATAATTGGAGTTTTATACTGTTTTTGAAGGAAAGGAAGGAAGGCTTACTATTGAAAATAGTTCTGTTTACTTTATTGGAAAAATGTAAATGTACAACCCAGTGACTTCACGACGCGTTTTGGAACACCTGTTTTAATTTGAATTTTTAATCGTCTTTAGGGGCCAAACGAAAGACAAACAAAACTTTTTTATCTTTGATACATGTTTTAAATTATGTTCTGTTGTGATTTATAACATTTTTTTCGAATTTAAAAATGTATGCAAGTTCCCAATTGCGGCGATATATTTAATAACAGAAAAGTTTTCCCTATATAGCAACTATAGGAATCTCATATACTAATTAAAAATGTTTATTTGTTTTTCTCAAATGTAGGCTATTATTGAAGTAATTAATTTATATTGCTTTTATTGGTAATTTTTTTTGAATCATTCGTTTTTTCTCATATCCTTGTGCTTCGTTGAAATTTCAAGGACTCTTTAAGACCAATTTAACTTTTTTTCAGCTACGGTATTTTACTGGGTTTTTACTTTGATTTGTTTTTTATTCTGCAAAATTCAATTACTCTCAACCCGACGTCTATTGAACAAACATTCAAATATTTACTTCAGTCAAATGAGTCGGGCTCGGCAACAATCAAATGCGCAATAATTTTTTACTTTCCATGCTTTCGATTTAGCTTCATAAATATCCGCTATCTCGTGTTCACTATTTTTCACAAGTAAATTTATTTTTTATGGCTGCCGCGTAACCGAAAGCTGCAATGAATAATTGCAGCCTGAAAATTCGGATTTCTATTATTTCGTTTGAGGTCGCTCGTTACTTGCATCGGGATACATGAATAATAGACGGAGAGCCAGCGCTGGAAAATCTATTTGAATTTACTAAAGCTAGATTTATCACATTTGATTACTGTGAGTGTGTAGAGAAACATACTGCGGTCGGTCAAGCGAAACGTAGAACAGGAGATAATGAGAGGGTATCAAAGTTGCTTTCCCACGAAGGTAATTATTTCCCATTGTATTTCCAGAGAAGGTTCCCATTGTTTTCATTCTGGTGGGATGTTCTATATGCCATTAGAGTGAAAACTTAGTCTTTTTGTAATTATTTCCATTTACTAAGGCTAAAAATCAGTACACACATTCTAAATTAAATATAAATAAAAGTTATTATAGTCGGTCAGCTGTATGACGGAACAGAGCCGGTCGGTCAGCCCCAATAGTGAAGCACTTAACAAAAATAAAGTTTGCTTATGCGTATTTCTTGATTTGGCCAAAGCTTTTGACACTGTTAGTCACAATAACCTCTTACAAACCTTAGAGAAAATTGGTATAAGAGACAACTGTTTACAATTATTTAGAAGTTACCTCTCTGAGAGACAACAGATAGTAAGGGTCTCCGAAGTAATAAGCGGACAAAGAAGTATAACATATGGTGTGCCACAGGGAACAGTATTAGGTCCTGTCCTGTTTAATCTATATATAAATGAATTATTTTCATTACAGAGTACAGGGCACATAATTGGGTTTGCTGATGATACAGCTATTATTTATGATGCTGAGAATTGGTATGAATTAAAAACAAAAGCAGAATGTGATCTACAACTAATAAAAGAATGGTTTGACTGCAAAATACTAAAAATCAATTTTAAGAAAACTGTTTATCTACCAATATTTAACTCTAACTTAACCACTGATCTTTTCAAACCCCTTCAAATATCACATAATAAACAAAATTTTTATATTAAACCCGTAACAAATGTTAAATATCTAGGAGTTTTTATAGATACACATCTAAAATGGGACTTTCACATTAAATATATCATTAAAAAGCTACAGTTTATCCTGTATAAGTTTAAACATCTTAAAAACACATACCTAATATATACCTTCGCACACTATATTACGGACTAGTAGAAAGTCATCTCCGTTATGGTATACTGGCTTGGGGAAGCGCCCTAAAAACACACATTCTCCCACTGGAAATCATACAAAGAAGATTTCTGAAAATTATTATGTCTAAACCATACACCTACTATACAGATATATTATATAAGGATAGTAATATATTTGACTTGAAACAGTTATACTTTCTTTGTGTGTCTTTAAAATATCACACCATGAAAACAGACAACAATTTACCATCACATGAGCATGATACAAGAGGCAAACACCTTTATATGATTCCGAAAATGACAAACTCCTTTTGTCAAAGAAGCTTTCTATTTCTAGCACCAAAAATATATAATCATATCCCCAGTGATATCAAAAATACTAAGAATGTTCTTCTATTTAAAAAGAAATTAAAATCATTTCTGATGGAACAAACAAGAAATTTTTGTGACATCATTATAATAGCTTAAATTTACATAAATTAAAAAACAAAAAAATAAATGAAACTCTAGAGTCACTACCAATTTTTATACCTATATTTCAAATTTTATATTGTTTTAAGCTGATTTATTTTGCTTATTATTTTTATCATATTTAATAAAACATGCGTATATACACCATTCTTCAAAAATATCACTAACTAATTGAGCCATACATAATTCTTTAAAAAAAATTAATTATTCGTGCTTTATTGTTAAACTAAGTATTTATTTTATTGTTTTCATTATATTATGTATTTTACGTATCATAATTTACTAAAACATAACTGTGTATTTACAATTAAAAAAAACGTACCTATCTATTTATTGTATTATATCATATTATATTATGTTGCTATTTATGTTATTTATGTTATTTACGTTAATATGTTATTATTTATTATTTTATATCCTATTTACCGAAACAGGTGTATCCACACCTCTCGGAGACCTTCGGGTTAATTTATTTACTTTAGCTGTAAATATCTAAAAAGGTTGTACCTATTATTGTTGAATAAATTATCCAGATTTAGCCATACGGTTCACACTCCCTCTAAGGGGAAAATTGACTCATCACAGATACCTACGGTATCAAAAGGATTGAGCTCTGGTGGGACTCTTTCCGTGTTATCGAGCCCTAGGTGACTTGATATGCAGGTGTATCTCCCAAAAATTTTCGTACACATCTGGCCGTTGCGAGTAGTACTGCTTTCTGCATGGTCTTATAAAGATGTTCATTAAGGCCCAGCTTTTTTATGCTTTCGAGGAGGTTCTTCGGAATGACTCCAGTAGTAGACATAATAATCCGTATCGTCTGGGTACTTTGCATTCTCCATTGTCTCCGTATTTGAATTTCCAGATCTCTGTACTTGGCGATCTTTTCAGTAAATTTAGTACGTAGATTATTGTTGTTAGGAATCGCCACATCAGTGAGGGTTGTTTGTCTCGTTAATTTATTGACTAATACGAGATCTGGTCTATCATGCGCCACTGTTTGGTCTGTGAGAACAGTGCGGTCCCAGTATAGCTTGTAGTTGCCATCCTCAAGCATACTCTCAGGGACGTATTGATAATATGGGAGATGGTCGGTTTGAAGAAGTCCCAGCTTGATAGCTATCTCCTGATGAAGGATTTTTCCCACGGCGTCATGCCGTTCCTTGTACTCAGTTGCAGAAAATGCCTGGCAGCCTTCTGTAAGATGCTGGATGGTTTCTTGGGCTTGACCTCCATATCGCCATCTGTCGTTTTGAAAATGAGGGTCTTTGATGATATATTTCAGGAAATTTCTGGTTGGTATAACCTGATCCTGAATGGCCAGTAATGAACCCTCCGTTTCAGGGAACATCTTTCCTGATGTCAACCAGTAGTTCGACGCTATATTGTCGGCATCATATTTAAAAAGATTGTACCTATTATTGTTGAATAAATTATTATTATCAGATTTAGCCATACGGCTCACACTCCCTCTAAGGGGAAAATTGACTCATCCCAGATACCTACGGTATCAAAAGGATTGAGCTCTGGTGGGACTCTTTCCGTGTTATCGAGCCCTAGGTGACTTGGAATGCAGGTGTATCTCCCAAAAATTTTCGTACACTTCTGGCCGTCGCGAGTAGTACAGCTTTCTGCATGGTCTTATAAAGATGTTCATTCAGACCCAGCTTTTTGATGCTTTCGAGGAGGGTCTTTGGAATGACTCCAGTAGTAGACATGATAATCGGTATCGTCTGGGTACATTGCATTCTCCATTGCCTTCGTATTTGAATTTCCAGATCTCTGTACTTGGCGATCTTTTCAGTAAATTTACTACGTAGATTATTGTTGTTAGGTATCACCACATCAATTAGTGTTGTTTGTTTTGTTAATTTATTAACTAGTACGAGATCTGGTCTATTATGTGCCACTGTTTGGTCTGTGAGCACAGTGCGGTCCCAGTATAGCTTGTAGTTGCCATCCTCAAGCATACTCTCAGGGACGTATTGATAATACGGGAGATGGTCCGTTTGGAGAAGTCCCAGCTTGATAGCTATCTCCTGACTAAGGATTTTTCCCACTGCGTCATGCCGTTCCTTGTATTCAGTTGCAGCAAATGCCTGGCAGCCCCCTGTAATATGTTGGATGGTTTCTTGGGCTTGACATCCATATCGGCATCTGTCGTTTTGAACCTGAGGGTCTTTGACGATATATTTCAGGTAATTTCTGGTTGGTATAACCTGATCCTGAATGGCCAGTAATGAACCCTCCGTTTCAGGGAACATCTTTCCTGATGTCAACCAATAGTTCGACGCTGTATTGTCGACATAGTCTTGGCTGACCTCATTGGGATGTCGCCCGTGCAGAGGTTTACCCATCCAGGTGCGCATTTTTTCGTCTTTAGTGAGGTGGTTTATGCGCATTTCTGGTTCCCTCAGTTTGATCGGTGTTGTGTCATCTACTGCGCAAATAGCGCGATGTAGAGTAGATGTCTCAGCTTGCAACTGAAAATAATTTCTTAAATTAGCAATTTGTTTATCTAATTGCTCAGCTATATCCATAAGTCCTCTTCCTCCTAGATTCCGTGGTAATGTTGTTCTTTCTACTGCACTTTCAGGATGGTGTTTTTGTGCCTTTATGAGGTGTGTTCTTACTTTTCGCTGAAGATTCTCTATGTCCGTTTTTGTCCACTTAACAATGCCAAACAAATAGCTAAGCGCGGAACATGCGTAGGTGTTTAGTGCCTTAAACAAATTTCTACTGTTAAGGTGTGAGCGAAGCAGCCCGTTTACCCTTCGCATAAACTCTGTAGTTATCTCTGTTTTCATTTGTTTATGGTCAATTTTCCGCGCTTGCTTTACTCCAAGATATTTATACATATCGTTTTCACCCATGGCCTCGATGTTCTGGCCATTTTGCATATCGAATCCTCCGGGCTGTACTTTTCCTCTGACTATATTTAAAATACGGCACTTGTCTAGTCCGAAGTGCATACTAATATCATTAGAAAAAGTTTCTACAGTTTTTAGCATCTCATCTAGTTGGTTTCGAGTGGAAGCCATTAATTTCAAATCATCCATGTACAATAAATGATTAAGCTTCGCCACTACATTGTTGTTATTTTTGATGCTAAAACCTGCGTCTGTGGAGTTCAGTAGCTGAGATAGTGGGTTCATAGCTAGACAGAACCACAGAGGACTCAACGAATCTCCTTGAAACAGGCCCCGGCTGATTGCGATATTTTCAGTTTCGATGTTAATTTCACCAGGTATTTGAAGGTGAATTCTAGTTTTCCACTCTGTCATTATATGCTCTAAAAAGGTCACTATATTATCATCGACTCTATATATTCTCAATATATCTATAAGCCATTCATGCGGCACTGAATCAAAGGCCTTCTTGTAATCAATGAAGGCAGTAAAAAGATTCCTCTTTTTGGAATATGCCTGGTTAGAAATGACCGAGTCGATGAAGAGTTGTTCTTTGCAACCCATGGAACCCTTAGCGCATCCTTTCTGTTGAGGCTCTATGATATTTTTCAGAGCACAGTGTTGATAGATACGTCGGGCTACACAGGATGTGACCAATTTATACAAAGTTGGAAGACAAGTAATTGGGCGGTATTTGGCTGGATCTTGGGTGTTATTTTGATCCTTCGGGGTTATTATTATTATCCAGATTTAGCCATACGGCTTACACTCCCTCTAAGGGGAAAATTGACTCATCCCAGATACCTACGGTATCAAAAGGATTGAGCTCTGGTGGGACTCTTTCCGTGTTATCGAGCCCTAGGTGACTTGGAATGCAGGTGTATCTCCCAAAAATTTTCGTACACTTCTGGCCGTCGCGAGTAGTACAGCTTTCTGCATGGTCTAATAAAGATGTTCATTCAGACCCAGCTTTTTGATGCTTTCGAGGAGGGTCTTCGGAATGACTCCAGTAGTAGACATGATAATCGGTATCGTCTGGGTATTTTGCATTCTCCATTGCCTACGTATTTGAATTTCCAGATCTCTGTACTTGGCGATCTTTTCAGTAAATTTACTACGTAGATTATTGTTGTTAAGTATCGCCACATCAATTAGTGTGGTTTGTTTTGTTAATTTATTAACTAGTACAAGATCTGGTCTATTATGTGCCACTCTTTGGTCTGTGAGCACAGTGCGGTCCCAGTATAGCTTGTAGTTGCCATCCTCAAGCACACTCTCAGGGACGTATTGATAATACGGGAGATGGTCCGTTTGGAGAAGTCCCAGCTTCATAGCTATCTCCTGATGAAGTATTTTTCCCACTGCGTCATGCCGTTCCTTGTATTCAGTTGCAGCAAATGCCTGGCAGCCCCCTGTAATATGTTGGATGGTTTCTTGGGCTTGACATCCATATCGGCATCTGTCGTTTTGAACCTGAGGGTCTTTGACGATATATTTCAGGTAATTTCTGGTTGGTATAACCTGAACCTGAATGGCCAGTAATGAACCCTCCGTTTCAGGGAACATTTTTCCTGATGTCAACCAATAGTTCGACGCTGTATTGTCGACATAGTCTTGGCTGACCTCATTGGGATGTCGCCCGTGCAGAGGATTACCCATCCAGGTGCGCATTTTTTCGTCTTTAGTGAGGTGGTTTATGCGCATTTCTGGTTCCCTCAGTTTGATCGGTGTTGTGTCATCTACTGCGCAAATAGCGCGATGTAAAGTAGATGTCTCAGCTTGCAACTGAAAATAATTTCTTAAATTAGCAATTTGTTTATCTAATTGCTCACCTATATCCATAAGTCCTCTTCCTCCTAGATTCCGTGGTAATGTTGTTCTTTCTACTGCACTTTTAGGATGGTGTTTTTGTGCCTTTGTGAGGTGTGTTCTTACTTTTCGCTGAAGATTCTCTATGTCCGTTTTTGTCCACTTAACAATGCCAAACGAATAGCTAAGCGCGGAACATGCGTAGGTGTTTAGTGCCTTAAACAAATTTCTACTGTTAAGTTGTGAGCAAAGCAGCTGTTTTACCCTTCGTATAAACTCTGCAGTTATCTCTGTTTTCATTTGTTTATGGTCAATTTTCCGCGCTTGCTTTACTCCAAGATATTTATACATATCGTTTTCACCCATGGCCTCGATGTTCTGGCCATTTTGCATATCGAATCCTCCGGGCTGTACTTTTCCTCTGACTATATTTAAAATACGGCACTTGTCTAGTCCGAAGTGCATACTAATATCATTAGAAAAAGTTTCTACATTTTTTAGCATCTCATCGAGTTGGTTTCGAGTGGAAGCCATTAATTTCAAATCGTCCATGTACAATAAATGATTAAGCTTCGCCACCACATTGTTGTTATTTTTGATGCTAAAACCTGCGTCTGTGGAGTTCAATAGCTGAGATAGTGGGTTCATAGCTAGACAGAACCACAGAGGACTCAACGAATCTCCTTGAAACAGGCCCCGGCTGATTGCGATATTTTCAGTTTCGATGTTAATTTTACCAGGTATTTGAAGGTGAATTCTAGTTTTCCACTCTGTCATTATATGCTCTAAAAAGGTCACTATATTATCATCGACTGTATATATTCTCAATATATCTATAAGCCATTCATGCGGCACTGAATCAAAGGCCTTCTTGTAATCAATGAAGGCAGTAAAAAGATTCCTCTTTTTGGAATATGCCTGGTTAGAAATGACTGAGTCCATGATGAGTTGTTCTTTGCATCCCATGGAACCCTTAGCGCATCCTTTCTGTTGAGGTTCTATGATATTGTTCAGAGCACAGTGTTGGTAGATACGCCGGGCTACACAAGATAGGACCAATTTATACAAAGTTGGAAGAAAAGTAATTGGGCGGTATTTGGCTGGATCTTGGGTGTTATTTTGATCCTTCGGTATTAAATAAGTGGTACCCTGAGTTAGGAATGCTGGTATATCCTGCGGATTAGAAATAACATGATTAATTAATGTTGATAAGCATTCATGAACACTCCAAAACTTCTTGAGCCAAAAGCTTTGAACTCCATCTGGTCCAGGAGATTTCCAGTTATGAAGCTCTTTGATGATATTTGAGACTTCTTCAGAAGTGAAGGGTTCGTAAAGGGTAGTAATGTAGTGTTGGCAGTTCTGTGTCGTATCTTCTATCCATCCAGCATTGTTGTTAAGAGCAGCTGGTGTGGAAAGTTGATTTCCCCAAAACTCATGAATTTCTTCTTGGCTTGGGTAAGTCTTATCGACACGTTCTACAGTGGAATTGAGTTTTCGATAGAACGCCTTCTCAGAACTCTCAAAAAGAGCATTGTCGCTTTTGCGGTTGTTACTAACTTTGTACCTCCTTAGTCGCCCTGAATAAACGGAGAGTTTTTGTTTTAATTTATCCAGACACTGATGGGCTGTGTTGTTTTCTGGATCATATCTTGAGTGTCTTGCGGTACTCAGCATTATTTCTTCAGCTCTCTTGATGACTTTTCTACTTGTTACACCTCGTACGTATTCTGTGACTATACCAATATCCTTACGTAGTAGTTCAACCTTTCCGAGCAGTCTTTTTTCCCCAAGGTGCAATTCTGTTACCAGTTCTTTCGTTATTAGTACCCCGTCGTGTTCTGATCTTAACGCCCATTATATTAGCAATTGCTGTTGCTGCACAGTAGATTAGCATGTGCAAATATTCTAATGTGTGGGCTTCTGCGACATAATTGGGTAGGACTTCAGTGTTCACAATTTGTAACAGCGCACCTAGTTTCTTACAAGAGTTTATTCGTGGTAGCGGTGGTCTGCTAAGTGGGTTTGTTCCATTAAACTCCTGTACCGCACGTGCCATTTCGCTTACTAGGTTATCACGTAACTCGTTGTTTTCCTGCTCTGTATTGTCAGGTTGAGTTTCTTGTATGGCAAGCTCAGGAATCTGCTCATGAACTTCAACATGGACTTGATCTTCAATTAAAACATCGTTCTGAATCTCCCGTTCGACTTCGCTTCTGAGGGTATTGCGTCTAGCCTCTGGGATAAGGTTGTTTCTTATAATTACCCGGTATTGGTCTGATACTCGTTGCTCCGTTACTTGAATATCTGGGTATGTCCTGCAAAATTCGGCATACAGCTGTTGTCGGTAGCCGATTGTTTCTTGACCGAGGTTTGTCACCTTGTAATAGAAGCGCAAAATGTTTTCATTAATAGACACAGTCCATTTCATGCGCTGCCTCGGTCGTCCCGCTTGAGTGAGCGCCGGCTGATGATCCAGCGCAGCACCTTCGGCGGGTGGAGCTCTTGTTGTTGTTTGGCTCGCTTGTGGTTGTGGTTGTGGTTGGGCTGTAGCTGATTGTATGACAGGGGCCCGCCTCCTCAACACCCTGCCACCGACGTCCCGCATGCTGTCACGTCCAGCGCCGGCTCCAGACGTGCCCTGGCGATCCCCAGGCAGCGATCCTAAACATAAATTATTAATCTCCATTCTCATGGGTGTGCATTTTATACCTACTGCCAGGTGTCAGTTTTTGTTCCACGGCAAGTGATTCTGCTACTCTCTGGGTATTGGCGCTACGAATACCCAGAAAGCATCCCCATTCGCAGGGGGCCGCGCCTGATAGAAGAACTGACAAAAAACTCCCACAGGTTATTATTATTATTATCCCAGATTTAGCCATACGGCTCACACTCCCTCTAAGGGGAAAATTGACTCATCCCAGATACCTACGGTATCAAAAAGATTGAGCTCTGGTGGGACTCTTTCCGTGTTATCGAGCCCTAGGTGACTTGGAATGCAGGTGTATCTCCCAGAAATTTTCGTACCCATCGGGCCGTCGCGAGTAGTACAGCTTTCTGCATGGTCTTATAAAGATGTTCATTCAGACCCAGCTTTTTTATGCTTTCGAGGAGGGTCTTCGGAATGACTCCAGTAGTAGAAATAATAATCGGTATCGTCTGGGTACTTTGCATTCTCCATTGCCTTCGTATTTGAAATTCTAGATCTCTGTATTTGGCGATCTTTTCAGTAAATTTACTACGTAGATTATTGTTGTTAGGTATCGCCACATCAATTAGTGTTGTTTGTCTTGTTAATTTATTAACTAGTACGAGATCTGGTCTATTATGTGCCACTGTTTGGTCTGTGAGCACAGTGCGGTCCCAGTATAGCTTGTAGTTGCCATCCTCAAGCATACTCTCAGGGACGTATTGATAATACGGGAGATGGTCTGTTTGGAGAAGTCCCAGCTTGATAGCTATCTCTTGATGAAGGATTTTTGTTACTGCGTCATGTCGTTCCTTGTATTCAGTTGCAGCAAATGCCTGGCAGCCCTCTGTAAGATGTTGGATGGTTTCTTGGGCTTGACATCCATATCGGCATCTGTCGTTTTGAACCTGAGGGTCTTTGATGATATATTTCAGGTAATTTCTGGTTGGTATAACCTGATCCTGAATGGCCAGTAATGAACCCTCCGTTTCAGGGAACATCTTTCCTGATGTCAACCAGTAGTTCGACGCTATATTGTCGACATAGTCTTGGCTGACCTCATTGGGATGTCGCCCATGCAGAGGTTTACCCATCCAGGCGCGCACTTTTTCGTCCTTAGTAAGGTGGTTTATGCGCATTTCTGGTTCCCTCAGCTTGATCGGTGTTGTGTCATCTACTGCGCAGATAGCGCGATGTAGAGTAGATGTCTCAGCCTGCATCTGAAAATAAGTTCTTAAATTAGCAATTTGTTTATCTAATTGCTCACCTATATCCATAAGTCCTCTTCCTCCTAGATTCCGTGGTAATGTTGTTCTTTCTACTGCACTTTTAGGATGGTGTTTTTGTGCCTTTGTGAGGTGTGTTCCTACTTTTCGCTGAAGAGCTTCTATATCTGTTTTTGTCCACTTAACAATACCGAATGAGTAGCTAAGCGCGGAACATGCGTAGGTGTTTAGTGCCTTAAACAAATTTCTACTGTTAAGGTGTGAGCGAAGCCGCTGTTTTACCCTTCGTATAAACTCAGTAGTTATCTCTGTTTTCATTTGTTTATGGTCAATTTTACGCGCTTGCTTTACTCCAAGATATTTATACATATCGTTTTCACCCATGGCCTCGATGTTCTGGCCATTTTGCATATCGAATCCTCCGGGCTGTACTTTTCCTCTGACTATATTTAAAATACGGCACTTGTCTAGTCCGAAGTGCATACTAATATCATTAGAAAAAGTTTCTACAGTTTTTAGCATCTCGTCGAGTTGGTTTCGAGTGGAAGCCATTAATATCAAATCATCCATGTACAATAAATGATTAAGCTTCGCCACCACATTGTTGTTATTTTTGATGCTAAAACCTGCATCTGTGGAATTCAATAGCTGAGATAGTGGGTTCATAGCTAGACAGAACCACAGAGGACTCAACGAATCTCCTTGAAACAGGCCCCGGCTGATTGCGATATTTTCAGTTTCGATGTTACTTTCACCAGGTATTTGAAGGTGAATTCTAGTTTTCCACTCTGACATTATATGTTGTAAAAAGGTCACTATATTATCATCGACTTTATATATTCTCAATATATCGATAAGCCATTCATGCGGCACTGAATCAAAGGCCTTCTTGTAATCAATAAAAGCAGTAAATAGGTTCCTCTTTTTGGAATATGCTTGATTAGAAATGACTGAGTCGATGACAAGTTGTGTTTTGCAGCCCATGGAACCCTTAGCGCATCCTTTCTGTTGAGGCTCTATGATATTGTTCAGCGCACAGTGTTGGTAGATACGCCGGGCTACACAGGATGTGACCAATTTATACAAAGTTGGAAGACAAGTAATTGGGCGGTATTTTGCTGGATCTTGGGTGTTATTTTGATCCTTCGGTATTAAATAAGTGTTTCCCTGAGTTAGGAATGATGGTATATCCTGCGGATTAGAAATAACATAATTAATTAGTGTTGATAAGCATTCATGAGCACTCCAAAACTTCTTGAGCTAAAAGTTTTGAACTCCGTCTGGTCCAGGAGATTTCCAGTTATGAAGCTCTTTGATGATATTTGAGACTTCTTCAGTGGTGAAGGGTTCGTAGAGAGTAGTAGTGTAGTGTTGGCAGATCTGTGCCGTATCTTCTATCCATCCAGCATTGTTGTTAAGAGCAGCTGGTGCGGAAAGTTGATTTCCCCAAAACTCATGAATTCCTTCTTGGCTTGGATAAGACTTATCGAGATTTTCTACGGTGGAATTGAGTTTTCGATAGAACGCCTTCTCAGCAGTCTCAAAAAGGGCATTGTCGGATTTTCAGTTGTTACTCACTTTGTACCTTCTTAGTCGTCCTGAATAAACTGAGAGTCTTTGTTTTAACGTATCCAGGCACTGTTGGGCTGTGTTATTTTCTGGATCGTATCTTGAGTGTCTTGCAGTATTCCGTATTATTTCTTCAGCTCTCCTGATGACTCTTGTACTTCTTACACCTCGTATATATTCTGTGACTTGACCAATATCCCTACGCAGCAATTCAATCTTTCCGAGCAGTCTTTTTTCCCAGGGTGCAATTCTGCTACCAGTCCTTCCGTTATTAGAACCCCGTCGTGTTCTGATCTTAATGCCCATTACATTAGCAATTGCTGTTGCTGCACAGTAGATTAGCATGTGCAGATACTCTAATATGTGGGCTTCTACGACATAATTGGGTAGGACTTCAGTGTTCACAATTTGTAACAGCACACCTAGTCTCTTACAAGAGTTTATTCGTGGTAGCGGTGGTCTGCTAAGTGGGTTTGTTCCATTAAACTCTTGTACAGCACGTGCCATTTCGCTTACTAGTTTATCATGTAGCTCGTTGTTTTCCTGCTCTGTATTGTCAGGTTGAGTTTCTTGTATGGCAATCTCAGGAATCTGCTCATGCACTTCATTGGGGACTTGATCTTCAATTACAACATCGTTATGAATCTCCCGTTCGACTTCGCTTCTGATGATATTGCGTCTAGTCTCTGGGATAAGGTTGTTTCTTATAATTACCCGGTATTGGTCTGATACTCGTTGCTCCGATACTGGAATATCTGGGTACGTCCTGCAAAATTCGGCATACAGCTGTTGTCGGTAGCCGATTGTTTCTTGACCGAGGTTTGTCACCTTGTAGTAGAAGCGCAAAATGTTCTCATTGATGGACACAGTCCATTTCATGCGCTGCCTCGGTCGTCCCGCTTGAGTGAGCGCCGGCTGATGATCCAGCGCAGCACCTTCGGCGGGTGGAGCTCTTGTTGTTGTTTGGCTCGCTTGTGGTTGTGGTTGTGGTTGGGCTGTAGCTGATTGTATGACAGGGGCCCGCCTCCTCAACACCCTGTCACCGACGTCCCGCATGCTGTCACGTCCAGCGCCGGCTCCAGACGTGCCCTGGCGATCCCCAGGCAGCGATCCTAAACATAAATTATGATTCTCCATTCTCATGGGTGTGCATTTTATACCTACTGCCAGGTGTCAGTTTTTGTTCCACGGCAAGTATCCCTGCTACTCTCTGGGTATTGGCGCTACGAATACCCAGAAAGCATCCCCCATTCGCAGGGGGCCGCGCCTGATAGAAGAACTGACAAAAAACTCCCACAGGAGATTATTATTATCCAGATTTAGCCATACGGCTCACACTCCCTCTAAGGGGAAAATTGACTCATCCCAGATACCTACGGTATCAAAAGGATTGAGCTCTGGTGGGACTCTTTCCGTGTTATCGAGCCCTAGGTGACTTGGTATGCAGGTGTATCTCCCAAAAATTTTCGTACACATCTGGCCGTTGCGAGTAGTACAGCTTTCTGCATGGTCTTGTAAAGATGTTCATTTAGACCCAGCCTTTTTATGCTTTCGAGGAGGTTCTTCGGAATGACTCCAGTAGTAGACATAACAATAGGTATCGTCTGGGTACTTTGCATTCTCCATTGCCTTCGTATTTGAATTTCTAGATCTCTGTACTTGGCGATCTTTTCAGTGAATTTACTACGTAGATTATTGTTGTTAGGTATCGCCACATCAATTAGTGTTGTTTGTCTTGTTAATTTATTAACTAGTACGAGATCTGGTCTATTATGTGCCACTGTTTGGTCTGTGAGCACAGTGCGGTCCCAGTATAGCTTGTAGTTGCCATCCTCAAGCATACTCTCAGGGACGTATTGATAATACGGGAGATGGTCCGTTTGGAGAAGTCCCAGCTTGATAGCTATCTCTTGATGAAGGATTTTTCCCACTGCGTCATGCCGTTCCTTGTATTCAGTTGCAGCAAATGCCTGGCAGCCCCCTGTAAGATGTTGGATGGTTTCTTGGGCTTGACATCCATATCGGCATCTGTCGTTTTGAACCTGAGGGTCTTTGATGATATATTTCAGGTAGTTTCTGGTTGGTATAACCTGATCCTGAATGGCCAGTAATGAACCCTCCGTTTCAGGGAACATCTTTCCTGATGTCAACCAGTAGTTCGACGCTATATTGTCGACATAATCTTGGCTGACCTCATTGGGATGTCGCCCGTGCAAAGGTTTACCCATCCAGGCGCGCACTTTTTCGTCCTTAGTAAGGTGGTTTATGCGCAGTTCTGCTTCCCTCAGTTTGATCGGTGTTGTGTCATCTACTGCGCAGATAGCGCGATGTAGAGTAGATGTCTCAGCCTGCATCTGAAAATAAGTTCTTAAATTAGCAATTTGTTTATCTAATTGCTCACCTATATCCATAAGTCCTCTTCCTCCTAAATACCGGGGTAATGTCGTTCGTTCTACTGCACTTTTAGGGTGGTGTTTTTGTGCCTTTGTGAGGTGTGTTCGTACTTTTCGCTGAAGATTCTCTATATCCGTTTTTGTCCACTTAACAATACCAAATGAATAGCTAAGCGCGGAACAAGCGTAGGTGTTTAGTGCCTTAAACAAATTTTTACTGTTAAGCTGTGAACGAAGCAGCTGTTTTACCCTTCTTATAAACTCAATAGTTATCTCAGTTTTCATTTGCCTATGGTCAATTTTCCGCGCTTGCTTTACTCCAAGATATTTGTACATATCGTTGTCGCCCATGGCCTCGATGTTCTGGCCGTTTTGCATATCGAATCCACCGGGCTGTACCTTTCCTCTGACTATATTCAAAACACGGCACTTGTCTAGACCGAACTCCATACTAATATCATTAGAAAATGTTTCTACAGTTTTTAGCATCTCTTCTAGGTGTTCTCGAGTGGAAGCCATTAATTTCAAATCATCCATATACAACAGATGATTGAGCTTCGCTAGCACAGTATTATTGCTTTTAATGCTAAAACCTGAGTCGGTGGAGTTTAATAGCTGGGAAAGGGGATTCAAAGCTAAACAGAACCACAATGGACTCAACGAGTCTCCTTGAAATAGGCCCCGGTTGATTGCGATATTTTCGGTTTCGATATTGATTTCACCAGGTATTTGGAGGTGAATTTTAGTCTTCCAATCTCTCATTATATGCCTTAAAAAGGTCACTATGTTATCATCTACTTTGTATATTTTCAATATATCTATTAGCCATTCATGCGGTACTGAATCAAAGGCCTTTTTATAGTCAATAAAAGCAGTAAAAAGGTTCCTTTTTTTAGTGAATGCCTGGTTAGAAATGACTGAGTCGATGATAAGCTGTTCTTTGCAACCCATGGAACCCTTAGCGCATCCTTTCTGTTGAGGCTCTATGATATTGTTTAGAGCACAGTGTTGGTAGATACGCCGGGTTACACAGGATGTGACCAATTTATACAAAGTTGGAAGACAAGTAATTGGGCGGTACTTGGATGGATCTTGGGTGTTATTTTGATCCTTGGGTATTAAATAAGTAGTTCCCTGAGTTAGAAATGATGGTAATTCCTGCGGATTAGAAATAACACGATTGATTAATGTTGATAAGCACTCATGAATACTCCAAAACTTTTTAAGCCAGAAGTTCTGAACTCCGTCTGGTCCAGGAGATTTCCAGTTATGAAGTTCTTTGATGACATTTAAGACTTCTTCAGTCGTGAATGGTTCGTAGTTAGCAGTGACGTAGTGGTGACAGTTGTGCGTCGTATCTTCTATCCAGCCAGCATTGTTGTTAAAAGCAGCTGGTGTGGAAAGTTGATTTCCCCAAAACTCATGAATTTCTTCTTGGCTTGGGTAAGACTTGTCGACACTTTCTACGGTGGAATTGAGTTTTCGGTAGAACGCCTTCTCAGAGTTCTCAAAAAGTGCATTGTCACATTTTCGGTTGTTACTAACTTTATACCTTCTTAATCGTCCTGAATAGACGGAGAGTTTTTGTTTTAATGTATCCAGACACTGTTGGGCTGTGTTATTTTCTGGATCGTATCTCGAGTGTCTTGCAGTGCTCCGCATTATTTCTTCAGCTCTTTTAATGACTTTTCTACTTGTTACACCTCTTATATATTCTGTGACTTGACCAATATCCCTACGCAGTAATTCAATTTTTCCGAGAAGTCTTTTTTCCCAGGGTGCAATTCTGTTACCAGTCCTTCCGTTATTAGTACCCCGTCGTGTTCTGATCTTAACGCCCATTACATTGGCAATTGCTGTAGCTGCACAGTAGATTAGCATATGCAGATACTCCAATGTGTGGGCTTCTACGACATAATTGGGTAGGACTTCAGTATTCACAATTTGTAACAGGGCACCTAGTTTCTTACAAGAGTTTATTCGCGGTAGCGGTGGTCTGCTAAGTGGATTTGTTCCATTAAACTCTTGTACGGCACGAGCCATTTCGTTTTCTAGACTATCGCGCAACTCGTTGTTTTCCTGCTGTGTATTGTCAGGTTGAGTTTCTGGTATGGGAATCTCAGGAATCTGCTCATCAAGGATTTCATTAGGGACTTGATCTAAAACTAGCTCTTGGTTATTAATCTCCCGTTCGACTTCACTCTTGATCGTATTGCGTCTAGTCTCTGGGATAAGGTTGTTTCTTATGATTACCCGGTATTGATCTGATACTCTTTGCTCCGATACTTGAATATCTGGGTACTCCCTGCAAAATTCGGCATACAGCTGTTGTCTGTAGCCGATGGTTTCTTGACCGAGGTTTGTCACCTTATAATAGAAGCGCAAAATGCTTTCGTTAATAGACACAGTCCATTTCATGCGCTGCCTCGGTCGTCCCGCTTGAGTGAGCGCCGGCTGATGTTCCGGCGCAGCACCTTCAGCGAGTGGAGCTCTTGCTGTTGTTTGGCTCGCTTGTGGTTGTTGTTCTTGTTGTTGGGCTGTAGCTGTTTGTGTGACAGGGGCCCGCCTCCTCAACACCCTGCCACCGACGTCCCGCATGCTGTCACGTCCAGCGTCGGCTCCAGACGTGCCCTGGCGATCCCCAGGCAGCGGCCCTAAACATAAACTATTAGTCTCCATTCTCATGGGTGTGCATTTTATACCTACTGCCAGGTGTCAGTTTTTGTTCCACGGCAAGTATTCCTGCTACTCTCTGGGTATTGGCGCTACGAATACCCAGAAAGCATCCCCCATTCGCAGGGGGCCGCGCCTGATAGAAGAACTGACATAAAACTCCCACAGGTTATTATTATTATTATTATTATTATAATAGTCTATTGAGAAAATGAAGCATTTTGGCTCGCAATTTTTTCGTCCAGCATGGATTTACTTGAAATTTTCACAGAAGGTAGGGAATAGTCCAAGGATCATTTTCTATATCATGCCGCTGTCATACGCTAAAACCTTGGGGGTGGTTGCCACCCCATTTCGGGGGTGGGAATTTGTTATTACATTTTAACCATATAATTCGATGGAAAAGGTTATTCTAAGAAAAAAATGTTTTTTACATTTTCTTCGTAAAACTAATATTTTTTGAGTTATTCGCGCTTGAAAATAACAGTTTTTCGACGAAAAAATTGACTTTTTTAGAGGGTTTTTGGAGAATACCTCGAAAAATATGTATTTAATAAAAAAATTGTAGATATCAAAATTGTATCTTTTAGTAACACAAACCAAATTCTTTTCCAATAATATCTTTAAGACCAACACAAACCGAGAAACGGCATGTTAACAGTTAGCTTTTTTCGTCAAATGCATAATTTGAAATATTCAAAGCCAAATAATGGGAAAAATTTTGCATTTTTCGAGAAAAACTTAAATATTCTTTTTTCAAGTATACAATTAAACCTTTCAAAAAAATAATAAAAAGTTTCTAGCATGAAAATTAAGCGACTTTAATCAAAAAAATGTCGGTACCTGCTTTTCTCTACGGAAAAATCAGTGAAAACAACCCCCTAACTACCTTCCTAATTCAAAATTGATCTTCACCTTTCTGTAGTTCCTTTTACATTTATATTATTAATACACTCAAGGAGTTTGACGTATTTAAAATGCCTAATTTTGGAAAATAGTATATTGTACAACAAGAGAGAAAAAAGACATATTTCTCACGAGCGCAGAAGTTTGTTGGCACGAGCCGAGGTACGAGGCGAGTGCCGCAAATCAAGCGAGAGAGAATTATGTCATTTTTTCTCGTGTTGTACACTGTTTTTTTTTTCTATGGATGCGTTTTTGTCAAGAGTTCAAACTTCAAAATTAAATAATTTATGTGCTTTTAGATATAGTATATGCCTAAATTGAAATAAAATACATACATACACATAGGTATTTAATATTCTTAATATTTATATACTTTATTTATTTAAAATTATAATTCACAGTTAAACAGTCTTAAAAGGTAATTTTTGATAAGTTTTGACAAGTTTGAACACATTTTGTTTGACAAAAATAATTGTGTTTGTATTATGCATGTTACTACGGAAATGACTATCATATGTAAACCGGCGGTGAACCCGTGAGAAAAAATATTTCTCACTGCAATGGCCGACTTTTCTCACTGACTGAGAAATTGTTCGTTTTGAATGTATGTAATGTATGTAAGTAGTGAGAGAAGTTGCACATTGTATAGCATCCATAGAAAAATATTATAATCTCACTGTGTACTGATTTTCAGCCTTAGTAAATGGATTTAATTACCTTCGTAGGAAAGCAACTTGGATACCCTCTCAGTAATGAGACCCCTCAAAAATGATTTTGTAGGATTTTTAAAGAGATGTTAGACTGTGGAAATTAAATTCCGTAAGATGCCTTTGATTTTAATTGGGGCGGGTTTAAAGGGCTCGAATAAGGGGGTGTTTGCTGGTAAATAGAGGTTTTAAACAGCTATATCTGGCCAACTGTTCGTTGTAATGAAAAAAATCTATGCACCGGGTAATTTTAGTCATTAAAAAAGCTATAATTTAGTGGTATATAATTTTTTTCATATCTTCAGTATTTTCGGAGATATTTTGAAATAAAAGGTGAAAAATACCAAATTGCAAAAATCAATTTTTTTTAAACGCCAATTTTTCCAAAATAGGAATTTTTAATAGATAAAACTTCTTGAGTGTGTTTATAATATAAATATAAAAGGAACTACAGAAAGGTGAAGACCAATTTTGAATTAGAAAGGTAGTTAGGGGGATGATTTCACTGATTTTTTCGTAGAGAAAAGCAGGTAGCGACATTTTTTTGTAAGTCGCTTGATTTTTATGCTAGAAACTTTTTGTTATAATTTTTTGGAAGGTCTAATTATATGCTTGAAAAAAGATTATTTAAGTTTTCCTCGAAAAATGCAATTTTTTCCCATTATTTGGCTTTAAATATTTCAAATTGTGCATTTGACGAAAAAAGCTAATTTAACATGCCGTATCTCGGTTTGTGTTGGTCTTAAAGATATTGTAAGAAAAGAAATTGGTTTGTGTTACTAAAAGATACAATTTCGGTATCTACAGTTTTTTGATTAAATGCATAATTTTCGAGGTATTCTCAAAAAACCCTCTAAAAAAGTCGATTTTTTCGTCGAAAAAATGTTATTTTCATGCGCAAATAACTCGAAAAATATTAGTTTTACGAAGAAAATGTAAAAACATTTTTTTCTTAGAATCATCGTTTCCATCGAATCGCATGGTTAAAATGTAATATAAAATTCCCACCCCCGAGATGGGGTGGCAACCACCCCCAAGGTTTTAGCATATGATAGCGGCATGATATATAAAATGGTCCTTCGACTATTCCCTACCTTCTGTGGAAATTTCAAGTAAATCCATGCTGGAGGAAAAAATTGCGAGCCAAAATGCTTTATTTCCTCAATCGACTATTGGGCCGACCGACCGGCTCTGTCCCGTCATACAGCTGACCGACTATAATAACTTTTATTTATATTTAATTTAGAATGTGTGTACTGATTTTCAGCCTTAGTAAATGGAAATAATTACCTTCGTAGGAAAGCAACTTTGATACCCTCTCAGTAACCCCTGTTCTACGTTTCTCTTGACCGACCGCAGTATGTTTCTCTACACACTCACAGTAATCAACTATGAAAAATCTAGCTTTAGTAAATTCAAAGAGATTTTTCAGCGCTGCCTCTTGGTCTATAAGTTTTGCGTTGTACGTTTAAATCCAGCTGTAAAACGTGAATATTTTCTGCTGCAGATTAAAAGTAATAGATATTCGAAATAGTGTACGCACATATTATAAAAAAACATATTCGAAATAATATAGGCATCTACTCGTATTATGATTTTTTCAAACTATTTGCTTGATAGAAAAGTTTATAAATTTTTCTATACAGGTGTTTCGTAAAGAATGGGCCATAGCTTAACCTTAGATTTCTGAGGTTAAAATAGGTTGATTTAAGCTTTCTTACAGGGTTTCAAATTTAAACTTTTATCTTATTCAATCTTGAACATTTCCTAAGAGGCATGGATAATAACACGAAATTTAGTAAGCGGGGGTTTTTTGGAACGATAAATCTAAATAAGCTACCAAAAATGATATATTACCCAGAGAGCGCCGCATACGCCTTGCAGCGCTCATTTAGTAGGTTCAATTTTTTTATTACCCACTATACATACTTTTTGTATCAATACTAAACTTTTGTTCTCTTAATATTTTTACTTAAAAAAGGTATACTACATTCATCTCGTTAACTCAGCCGTTTTCGAGATAAACGTATTTTAAATCTGCGAGGCAACATAATTTTTTGCATAATAGCATTGTAGCTACACTAGTCTAGGCGCCAGAGGGGTCACCGTGTCCTTTTCAATTCTGATGGACAAACTCAACGGTTTCTTATGGATTTTTGGCTGCTGATTACGAATTTCGAGGGTGGATTTCGATCCGACTGGTCAAAAAATTGTTATAAACAATTTAATTGTTTATAAAATATTTATAAGGCTCTGGCTAATAAACTAAAAAAAAATGAAAAAAAATGTTTGAAATAAAATCTGTTTCTTAATAAAAAAACTAAGAAAAAACGTTTACTAAACATAAATCCAACAATTAAAACTTAAGATATTGTAAAATTAGTGTAAAGAGCAAATTACAAATTACAAAATAAGTATTTTTCAAAGCTTTATCGATCGTAACTCGGCTTCTGTACATGCAAATGAGCCTTAGAAAAGTTTGTTAGATTACTTTATCTTCATCTGTTTTAAAGTTATACCCGTTTGAAGTTATAATTTTCTTAAAACAATTGTACATTAATTTGTTTATAAGGGGTTCAAGCAAATTTAAGCTATAAACATTTATACTCTAACTAACAATAATGATAGAAGAACTCAAAAGGAACAATTTGAGCTTATGAAAATGTTCGTAAGTTTATTTTTGGCCAAGTTTGGACTCCCGCTTCGCGTCGTTGGGCAAGCAGTCGAGTGCGGAAAACAGACTTTCTGCAAGAGTTAGGAACAATATTTTTTCTACGAGTCTTTAAAAAATGATCAAATGTTAATAAATTAATTTAATTAATATGAAACTACATACACAAATTAATTCTTTGACAAGGTTGTCAAAACCAAACTTTCAGCATAATTGATTAGCATGACGACGATCTTCGTTTCCATGACGACCATTAAAAACCACTGCTATTGTCTACTGATTTGATTTTCGAATATTATGTCAAAATAATTTTTTTTCATCGAATTGTCACGTTAATTTCATTAAAACAGGAACACAATAAGATACATTTGAAATAAAATAGTAAATAATATCTAAATATTAGTTTATTGCATGTATTTTAATTATTTTAAAGCCATACTAAAATATCTTAATGCAGTGCGGAAAAGTAAAACGCGTGAGGAAAAGTAAAACTTTCTAAACTAACACGCTTGCGCAAAAGTAGACATTTTTGCACGCTCGTACAAAAAATAACTTAAGACCTTAAAATTTTACAAAAATTCATCGCAAATTTCTTCAAATGGAATTTGCGATGCAATGACATAAATATGAGAACTGGCCCAAATATTATGGTTTCAAGTTTATTTTTCGGGTCTAACTACAATGATATTATGCAAAAAATTATGTTGTATCGCAGATTTAAAATGCGTTATTCTCGAAAACAGTTGAGATTGGCGAGATGAATGTAGTATACCGTCTTTAAGTCAAAATATTAAACGAATGCAAATCTTTATTCATAAATTATGTAGAGTGGGCGATAAAAAAATTGAATTGAGTTGACTAAATATTCAAGAATAAATAAAAAAAAAAGTTTAATTTTGACACCCTGTATTTCGGTTATATCAACTTTCGTACTAAGGTAAGTTAGCTTAAATCGACCTATTTGAACCTCAGGAATCTAAGGTTAAGCTATTGCCCATTCTTTACCAAACACTCTTTATACTCGCTCTAAGTTCGGCAATCACCAAGTAATACTCTTAATCGATATTAGGTCCTTGAAAACTTCTACAATCCATCACGTCTGATATGGGCCTATTATCTATTATTACACGATGTATTAGATTATTAGTTTCGGGATTTGGGGAGACCGAGGTTTTAAGTGAATATCTTTATAATTAAAATATGGATTAGCGTTGTTGCTATAAAAATAGGCTTCTTCTCCTATTTTCTCGTATATATAAAAAAATATATTTTCCTCCGAAAAATATATTTTTTAGATTTTCTAAATCTTTTCTAAAAGGGACATTCAAAATAAAATAAGGCTCTTGTCATTTTTCTCAAAAGTTAATAGTTTTAAAGTTATAAGTGATTTAAAATCCGAAAATGCGCTTTAAATCGCTTATAACTTTAAAACTATTAACTTTTGAGAAAAATGACAAGAAACCTATTTTATTTGGAATATCCTGAAAAATCTAAAAACTATATTTTTTGGAGGAAAATAAAAAATTTTTGGAAATAGTGCGCGCCGCACCGGTAAATTAATCGGATCGACACGCATAATTAACAATTAAAAAACAACGGTGTTAATTGAAGTTAGACTCGATTAGTCTGCAGAATCCTGAAAACGAATGTTTAAACTACAGTTCAAGTACTTGTCAACCTCAAAAATACTAATTTAAATATGAGTTTGTAAGCCTTGGAAATGCGTATTTTCGCATTTTTCAGATTTTAAATCGCCTATAACTCGAAAACTATCAACTTCTTAGAAAATTAACGAGAAATTTTTCTTATTCAGAATGACCCAGAAAATCTAAAAAAATACTCTTCGAATCAAAAAAAGGTGATCTTTTGTATTTGTTTAAAAAAATTATTTAAACAATTTCTGCCCAAAAATTCCGCCCGTTACCCTTCAGATGTGTTTAGAGGAGATATTTTTGAATAGTAATCCACAAAGAAACCGAATCAGAAAATTTTTCAGACAGGAGCGGTCTCACCACATGGACTACATTGGAATAATCAATGTAATACTTAATTATTCTTTATTCTTGGCAGTACAAATAAACACTGACTAATTTATTTAGATAAATAGGATATGAAGTATAAGAGTTATTACTTAAATTTTGTAAATACCAATGAAGCTGAAAAGTACGTTGTTCTGTACATTTGATAATATATTTAAATCTTTCAGCCTTTATTTGTGTTTAGTTGATTAGCAAAACTTTCTATTAATACCCCTAGTCATTATTCAAAATGAACCGAGTCATCGCCAGTAAAGCAGAGGCAGTCGAAAAATAAATAACCCTTCATAAGTCAAGTCACGGCCAGCAGAGATAGTGACGATAACGGCCAAATTATTCTTGGGCGCCATATTCACAGTAAGAACAAGCCCAAACAGTCGTACCAACTGCATCGCTCTTCCCGATCGCCATTATGCAAAATAAACTGACATTTGCATATTTTAGCAGCATTTTAAGGAAGTTAAATTCTAATTCGAAGGGACCAGAAGCGAGATGAAGTGTCCCCTGGCGATGACATTGCTCTCTCTGTTTTGATTATGTGTTTCGAGACCCGAAACAGATTACTTGTTATTTCTTGTTGTCAGATTAATTTAGAACACCAGCAAAAAATAGCTTAATCATATATTTAACATCAGAATGTTGTTTTTGTATTTTAACGAATATAAGTGTACAAAAGAGATTTAGATGCGTAATCCTTATCCATAAACCAGTATATTTTTACAAAATAACTATATGTTAAGCATATTTACTTACTAAAGGACACCGCACACATATTATGGAAAATATAAATTCACTCAAACGAAATAAAATTTACATGAATAGATTGGTCTTGAAATTACACTAATTTCATTTCTTTGCGCCAACTCTGTATTTTGAATAATAAGAGCGTAAATTGATAAAAATAAATCTAAAATCAAAGGGGAATGTACGTGTGTCAAAGAGAGAAAAAATAATTTGCAATTCGCTTACTCCATAAATCTTTCTGAGGGATTAAGGCAGAGGTTTACTCTTATCTTATCCTATTATTGTTAATAATAATGTAGGTATAATTTGATCAGTTTTAATACCTATAATCGGCTTAAACCAATGGTGGGTAGACTGTTTTCAATAGCCGCTAAACTAATATTATTTATAAATGACAGTTTTATAAACTTAAAAATTCGATTTCGATAAACTTGAGTTATAATTAACGCCCTAATTAAGCAAAATTCAGAGTTGGCGCAATGGTATGAAATACATAATTAAAATTTCGAGACCAATCCACTCATGTAAATTTTATTTCATTTGAGTGACATTATATTTTCCATTAGATGTGTGCGTTGTCATTTAAAAACTATATATTTTTTCCTATGTTTTAGATTTTAGATATTTTAACGCTTTTAATGCAAATATTTTCATTTGAAAGCTGTATAATTATTTAAACTATGTTTGTTCAATTAGCCTTTATTTCATCAAGGAAATAATATACATATTATGTAGATGACATATTTTTCTGGCGCGAAATCAGAGTCGCTGAACACGTTCAGTTTGCCGCCCGGTAAAAAAATATTAACAAAAAAAACTTTTTTTGTTTAATCAAATATTTAGACTGGGCAGTATCGTCGCCCCCGCTAGCGAAATTATTCCGATTCGATTTTTTTGTACAAACTTACTCAAAAAGAGGTCCTTATAACATATCCACAGGGTGCCGGGCGGTGCCGTGGTCGAAAAATTGTTTAAACAATTTTTTTTAAACAAATTCACAAAAATAAGTTTTTCATTTCGAACAATTTTTATTAGATAATTTGGATCATTCTGAGCATAAAAGGTCCCTTGACATTTTTCTCTAAAATTGATTGTTGTCGAGTTATATGCGATTAAAAATTTTAAAAATGCGAAAATGGCAATTTTCAAGGCTTAATAACTCGGTTAAAAATTATTATTATGAAATTCAAAAAATGACCAAATCAAGTTTAAAACTCTTTCTTCAAGATACTGAAGAGATTTTTGGCATTATTTTATTACAAAGCTGCTATTTTTAATTATTAACAATAAGCGATATAGTCCAACTGTATCGTCGTCCCCGTTAGCGAAACTATTTCGATTAGATTTTTTTGCACAAACTTATTTAAAAAGAGGTCCTTATAACACATACACAGGGTGCCGGGCGGTGCCGTGATCGAAAAATTGTTTAAACAATTTTTTTTAAACAAATTCACAAAAATAGTTTTTTCATTGCAAACGAAATTGCAAATTTTTTTTTAGATAATTTGGGTTATTCTGAGCAAAAAAGGTCTCGTGTTTTTTTTTTCTAAAATTGATTGTTGTCGAATTATATGGCTATTTTCGCATTTTTTAAATTTTAAATCGCGTATAACTCGACCACAATCAATTTTAGCGAAAATTCACAAGAGACATTTTTTGCTCAGAATGTCCCAGATCATCTAAAAAAAACTTTTCGAAGTAAAAAAATTATTTAAACAATTTTTCGACCACGGCACCACCCGGCACTCTGTGGATATGTTATACGGACCTCTTTTTGAGTAAGTTTGTACAAAAAATCGAATCGGAATAATTTCACTAATAGGTACCCCAGGCTGTGGGTGAAAAAACGTGATATAATTCAGGAATTTTTGAAACCTATCAGGTGTTGTAAAGGACGATGCCAGGAATAACTTCTACTAAAATGTAACCAAAAATATTGTGCGCTTTTTATTATTACGATTTTCATTTGTTAAATTTGCAATTTTTAATGATTTTTAATATTTTAGCTTAGGATATTGATTTTAGAGAAAAACTTTTTAATAGAAAGTTGAAGTAAAGTAGAAAACCTACAATTTGAGCTATGGTAAGTTTAATTTCGTTAATTGGTTATTGCAAACAGCCTGCGAAAGTCCAAATTGGCCGTTTTTTACAATTGCATTATTTATTGTACAAATATTTTTTTTTCTTTTAAAGCTTTAAAATGAAGATCTTTCAATTCCAAACATAACAAAAAAATTGTAAAGCCAGATTAACGAATTTGTTGCTTATATATTATAAATTGTTTATCCCAAGAGGTCAAATGTCGAAGGCTATAACTTTTTGAAAAAAAAATCGTAGAGAGTTGGTGAAACATCCAATCTCCTTCTAAAGAGTTATATTTTCATATTCTGATGTAAATAAATGCGTAAAATATTTTTAAATTTCTAATTTTTGGGTTTGAAATTAAGGGGGCAAATCTCGTTATAAACATTTAGAGCTGAAGCGGCCCTGTACATCCTATGAGTTTTTAACTTACAGATTATTGTTGCTGAAGATGAAACGAAGATTTATAAAAAATTTAAAAATTTCTACGACCAACTGAAACCGAGATAATTTTTGGGTTTGAAAATAAGGGGGCAAATTTCGTTATAAACATTTAGAGCTCAAGCTACCCTGTATATCCTATGAGTTTCTAACTAACAGATTATTGTTGCTGAAGACGAAACGAAGATTTATAAAAAAATTGAAATTTTCTACAACCAACTGAAGCCGAGATAATTGTTTTTTTTTTTTTTCTTAAATCGTATTGCCTTTATTTATAACAATTAAGAAATCATGTTACAGTCGTTGACTAAAGAAAGACTTATATTATCTTAAAATAAAAATTATTATAAAATATAATTACATTTAATTATTAAACATTATTTTTTAAATCGGTGCTTTTGCAAGCGGCCGAATTTTGCAAATCGCCCGGCTCGATTCAAATCCGCGCGCTCGGAAAATGTTTACGTAACTTGTATTAAATTTTAACAGAAAACAATTTAATAATACAACCATTATAATATACAGTCTATTTACCACTGTATTTGTTTTTCTTGATAAACTTTTATATGTGAAATCCAAATAGAATAGTCACTACAAGAAGAAAAGTTTTATATTGTATATTATAGTAAGAAGTAACATTATTATTATTATATTTATATAACAATGAAAAAATTAAATATATAGTTACATATTTCATATGTATGTATCATTTTTGTAGTATTATTTCTTCAGAAATGAAATTTCACATATAATAGTTTATCAAGAAAAACAAATACAGTGGTAAATAGACTGTATATTATAATGGTAATATTATTAAATTGTTTTCTGTCAAAATTTAATACAAGTTACGTAAAAATTTTCCGACCGCGAGGATTTGAAGCGAGCCGGGCGATTTGTAAAATTCTAACAATTAAATGTAATTATATTTTATAATAATTTTTATTTTAAGATAATATAAGTCTTTCTTTAGTCAATGACTGTAAATTATCTCGGCTGCAGTTGGTTGTAGAAAATTTTTATTTTTTTATAAATCTTCGCTTTGTCTTCAGCAACAATAATCTGTAAGTTAGAAACTCATATGATGTACAGGTCCACTTCAGCTCTAAATGTTTATAACGAAATTTGCCCCCTTATTTTCAAACCCAAAAATTATCTCGGCTTCAGTTGGTCGTATAAATTTTTTATTTTTTTTTAATTTTCGTTTCATCTTCAGCAACAATAATCTGTAAGTTAAAACTCATAGGATTTACAGGGCCGCTTCAGCTCTAAATGTTGATAACGAAATATGCCCCCTTATTTTCAAAACCAAAAATTAGAGGTTTAAAAATGTTTTACGCATTTATTTACATCAGAATATGAAAACATAACTCTTTAGAAGGAGATTAGATGTTTCACCAACTCTCTACGATTTTTTTTTTCAAAAAGTTATAGCCTTCGACATTTGACCTCTTGGGATAAACAATTTATAATATCTAAGCAACAAATACGTTAATCTGGCTTTACAATTTTTTTGTTATGTTTGGAATTGAAAGATCTTCATTTTAAAGCTTTAAAAGAAAAAAAATTATTTGTACAATAAATAATGCAATTGTAAAAAACGGCCATTTTGGATTTTCGCAGGCTGTTTTGCAATAACCAATTCACCAAATTAAACTTACCGTACCTTAAGTTGTAGGTTTTTTAATTTACTACAACTTTTTATTAAAAAGTTTTTCTCTAAAATCAATATCCTAAGCTGCAAAATTAAAAATCATTAAAAATTGCAAATTTAAAAAATTAAAATCGCAATAAAAAAATGCGCACAATATTTTTGGTGCATTTTAGTAAAAGTTATTCCTGGCATCGTCCTTTACAACACCTGATAGGTTTCAAAAATTCCTGAATTATATCCTGAAATCGACCTATTTTTTACCCACAGCCTGGGGTATAACGGGGGCGACGATACATCCTGGACTATAGCGATAATTGTTAATAATTAAAAATAGCAGTTTTGTAATAAAATAATGCAAAAAATCTCTTGAGGATCTTGAAGAAGGGGTTTAAAACTTGATGTGGTCATTTTTTAAATTCATAATAATAATTTTTAATCGAGTTATTAAGCCTTGAAAATGGCCATTTTCGCATTTTTCAAATATTTAATCGCGTATAACTCGACAACAATCAATTTTAAAGGAAAATGGCAAGGGGCCATTTTTGCTCATAATGACCCAAATTATCTAAAAACAATTGTTCAAAATGAAAAAATCATTTTTGTGAATTTGTTAGAAAAAAATTGTTTAAACAATTTTTCGACCACGGCACCGCCAGGCACCTTGTATATATGTTATAAGAATCTCTTTTTGAGTAAGTTTGTGCAAAAAAATCGAATCGGAATAATTTCGCTAGCGGGTGCGTCGATACTGCCCGATCTAATTGTTTATATTAATAATGATACAGCATTCAAATGAGAATATTTGAATTTAGTGCCCTAAGATGTACAGGTGTGGTAAGTTTTTCTACTAGAAACATAGAAAAAATATGTGGTTTTATTTGTTATAAAGAAATTAATTTATTAGAACAAAACTAAAACATATGTTTTGGATTTGTGGTAGGGCGGGCCAATCGGGGATTTTTGCAGTTACTCGAGCGCGTCAGATTAGCATATGGGGAGAAACCTGGTACCCTGCAGATGTACCTTTACCATATATTGGCTCCTATCACAGGGGAGTTCGTTAAGAGGGGCCCGGAAAAAAAAACTATCCTTAAAATAACTCGAAATCGTCAGATTAAGTTTAGGTAAGTTAAGTACATGCAAAAGAGTGCATATTTCAAAAATCTGACGATTTGAGCCGGGCGTAAGGAAATGGGTGAGTCCCAAAATTTCACAAGAAAAAAGCGAATATTTCGCGAAATGAATGACAGATCGAAAAACTTAAAAATATGTACTCAATATTTTTTGAAAATCTATCGAATGATACCAAACACGACTTCCCACGGAGAGGGTGGGGGGGGGGGGGGTAAATTTATTATTTTAATTACAAATCCCGCGATATTTCGCAAAATGAACATCAGATAGAAAAACTGTAAAATACACTTATTCAATATTTTTGAAAAATCTTTCGAATGGCACCAAACACGACCACCCGCGAATGTTGGACGGGAGTTTACTTTAAAATCTTAAATAGGAGCCCCCATTTTTTATTGCAGATTTGGATTCCTTACGTAAAAATAAGTAACTTTTATTCGAAACATTTTTTCGAATTATGGATAGATGGCGTTATAATAGGAAAAAATGATTGTTGGCACTTGGTTGAATGGTACGTTGAATGGTAAGCGCCCACTAAAATGGAAAACTTTACTTAACTTTTTTTGGTTTTAGGACCTACTCTTCACAACCCAATAGGCGCCCATAACGCTAGAGTGACTGCACATTTAGCATACTTTGCTCCCCTACTATTGGTAATGCGTGTGTTGGGTTGCTCTAGTCGAATTACTAAAATTCTAGTAATTAAAAAATACCTAATTAAAAAATTGCTCTATTGGAAGCCAAGAGAATATATTTTTTTACGCATACCTTACCGATTTTGAACTTTGAAATTTTATTTTCTTCAACGTAGTTTTTTTTTGGTATTTTTGGTATTTTTTACGCCTAAAACTGTTTGTTTTTATTTGTAATAATCTGTTATCATTGTTATTAGTATTTTGAAGATATAAAAATTTGTAGAGCGAAAGGCGACCAAAAGAAGAAGGTAATGGTTCAAAGATTGCCATTATATTGTTTATATATACGAACTTGCCCATATACGAAGAACTTGTCCATGTACTTGATAACCTATTCAGCATTTTTTGTCTATCCAGTCAAATCTCCATTAGCATAATTTGAGCAATAAATCATGTTATTGAAGATTATAGAAATGACTTCTTGTAGCGGCATGTGTGTACAATACCCTTACATTGCATAATCACAGACTGCATACATTTGCATGTGTTTGTGGAAATAAGAGCGTTTGATATTGCCAGTATGTGTACATACATATGTAATTGTCTGTGGTTTTAATTTATATCATAATCAACATCATGGCATCTAAACTCCTAGCGGAGTGATTGCCGCCCTCTTTGGGCTCTTCCGATTCGTTTGTCGCGGTGAATCTATCCGCATTAACATTTTGGTTTTACAATTGGTTATGTGACTTGGCATCTTCTACAATTTTTCTCCATTCGTTCCTGTTTTTGCTTATGGTTACCCATTCTCTGAATTTCATGTTCTTAAGTTCCTCGACCATCTGGTTCTCCCACCTAGTTTTAGGTCTTCCTCGTGGTCTGCCTGATTTAGAAATCCATGGTCCATTTAGAAATTTTCTTGATAACGGCTTCTAGATTTCTCCTTTCTATATGTACCATTCATCCGAGCCTCTGTGCCTTAATACATCTGACGATGTCTTCTCCTTTCAGATGTTCTCTTACTTCGTGGTTCATGAGTTTTCTAAATTCAATATTACCTAAGTTTAGTGGACCTGCTTTCCTCCGAATTATTTTCTTCTCTAGGATCCTCAATATCTCTTCCTCTTTCTCTGTCAGACACATTACTTCAGCAACATATGTGATTACTGGTCTAATTGCTGCTTTGTAAATTTTCAGTTTAGTATTCTGAGTAAGCTTCTTATTTTTGAGGAAGTTATTGTTTTTCCAGTAGGTTTTCCTTCAAGCCTGGATTCTTTCATTAATTGCGATGCTTCTACCATTAGTTCCATTAACTGAGACTACAAGATATTTAAAGTATTCTACCTTTGCAAATTAATATTCACCAATATTTAAACTTGTCACATTAACTAGATTTTTTTTATGAAGTTGCGGAATTGGACGATAATAATAACTCTGGTTTTATTTGTAGCATTTAGTTTACTTGTAACTGTTGACCTGAAAATGCTCTGCATATTATAGAGAGCGAAACTTCGTTTCGTATATCAGTCAAATATGACTGGCTGTATGTAAAGAGTCGCTAATAGCAATTCTTTTATTTTCCTTTTAAAACAAGCGTTTTCTTGAGGTTTTCTAAGTACCGTTTTCTAAATTTAATTTAATCTAACAGTTTCTGAGGTGTTTGTATGCAAAACATTGTTTTTAAATTTAAAACCTAAGGCCGCCGAGATAGTCCGATTCCAATTCTATAAAGTACGTTAGATCAGTAAAGTGCAACTCCGTGCAACTTTAACTGCAAACAAAACTTTATTGGAAAAAACATATTGGAACTAGATCTGTGAAGAATAACTTGCCAATATTTGGTTAACTCGTATAAATTTATTGACTGCGTTACTGTCATAATCCATCTCTATTGCCAAAGATAAACAAACAGATACTTTTGGATCCCAAAAATTACTTAAAAATCTCCTGTACTGGCGAAAAATCAGTGACTCTCCATATCTCCAATTCAGGAATCTATGATATGACGAAAATCTTGACCATCGACCCATCCTCAACAATGGCCAGGTTCCTACTGGAACAAAAAAATACACTTTCTTTAAATAAACTTTTTTCCCATGCCTAGATTTTGTGTCACATTGGAACCACTAAAAATTGATTGTCTATAACAAGTAATCCAACTTGACAGACTTGGCATCATTTAGAGCGCCTATGAGTATAATAATTATTGTTTTTGATAGTATAATGTCGCTGTCACTGTCATACTGCCGACGCACTTTTGAAAGTTCGCAGAGCTTTCGAAAAACAAAAATATTGATGACGCGCTAATGTTGCATTTTCAAAGAAATATCCAAATACTTGACAACATTGCGGTGACTTTAACGTTAGTAGCTCGATCTTCAATAATCGATTTGAAATAAATTGTTTGTAGTAGTATAAAATTTGTTTAACCTTTAACCATTGACATGCGGTATGTCATCATCATCATCATCATCATCATCATCATCATCATCATCATCATCATCATCATCATCATCATCATCCTCCTCCAGCCCTTTGCGTCCACTCCTGGACATAGGCCTCCCTCATTTTTGTTCATTGTGCTCTATTTTGAACACTTTGCATCCAATTTCTAGACATTTTCTTGAGATCGTCAGTCCAACGAGTAGGTGGTCTTCCTCTACTTCTTTCATAGGTATGTCATACCCTGCCGAAAATATATTTTGTTGTACAATCCGACAAGCGAGAACTGGCGGCTGACCTTCTCGTATTGTTTATTTCTCACTGTGTTGTATTTTCGCTCAAAGTCACGCGCCAGCTCTGGCTTGTCGGATTTTAAAACATATTTTATAAAAGGTTTCTAGAACACCATATGTGTACCTTCAAGTGGTGTGTAATTGTACCTCCTCCCAGCTGCAGCAGTTGTATTCTTTGAGTAACGTTGACGTAAAGGTTTCTTGCGGTATTACGTACCGCATATCAGGGTGTAAGTTTCTATAGTTAAAAGCAATCCAGGGTATTATTTAGCTATAAGTATGGCAGCAAGTTCATCCAGTTTTACTACCTTCAAGTGGAAAGCACTATTTTACTATTTTTGAGTTACAATTCATATAAAAGATTTTTAAAAACCTTCACCATTTTTTTAATATAATATATGCGTTCATAATTTTCTTGAAAAAATAAAGTTTATTTTATTTGAAGTACTATTTTATTCTACACATTGTGAAAAATCATTCCGTAGTTGATGTAAAAAATAAATACAATGATATTATTATAAGATAAATTCATATTGAAAACAAAGGAGAATAGGCAACGGTATGACTTACCGCATGTCACAGTTATGTCCTGAAACATCCACGTCAGTAGTTAAGGGTTAACGTGCAATAATTCACCTCTTGCTCATTAGACCAGGGCGGATCTGTGAAAAAAGTGCATTTTTGGATGTGCGAGGTGGCATTCGGATTTTTGCAGATAAAGTTAGGTGACAACTTCTCCTTCTCAAATATGCCCGGAACATTAATAAAAATATTAAAATATTTAAAAATTTCGAAAAACAACTAGATTTTTTCCTAGTTTCTTTGCTTATAACTTTAAAACGATTAATTTTGGAACAAAGTCGTAGTGAAATAAAATTAAGATAATTGAATTTTGTATAATAAACTACTGGTTAAATATGTCTTAAATTATTACCCTTTCTGCAAAATAGCAATAAATACAAAATAAGGGGGCAAAATTAGCCTGTTTTTATTAAATGTTTTTCAACCACTTTGGTTACACTTAAAACTTTCGTAATTCGCTTAGAAAATTCTTACAATATACTTAAAACCGTTCACCAAATTTCATTAAAATCGACCTGAGAGATTTTGTAGAATAATTTTGCAATCTAAATTTTTTTAAAAAGGTTCAAATTTTTTAAAAGCTTTCTGAAGAAAAAGTAGACCGTTCAGAAGCTTGCTAATTTTTTTAAATATAAAGGCCCAAGTAGCACAATAAAAACATTTTAGTTTTATTTAAGGTTTATAAAGGTTTATTGTGGTAAATAAGAAGATAATGGTTTTAAAGTTACCTTGTAGATATACTACCAGTACTTTAAAACTGTTAAGCATTTGTCACTAGTTTTAAAGTATCTAATAAGAGTATCAAATAAAACTAATTATTCTTAATAGATAATTTGTCTTATTGTAGTTTTAAAATGGTTTATTTTCAGTTCAATTTAAAACTAATTAGTTTTATGAAGAACTTCCGGACTGTTTGGTTTAATTAGATTCTAGTTTGTGACCTTTTAGTTTTATTGCAATTTTATAGATTCTCCTAATATGACCAAAAATACCTATTATTAAAATTACTTGATCTCTAGACTATTATGTCAGTAAATCATATGTCTTAAAACTATTTTTTAGTTTTCTTTAAAGTTGCTTTCTTAAAAGCTATGTTTAGGCTATATTAAAACCAAACCCTCTTAACTGAATCAATTTGGTTATCGTAAAGACTAAACTATGCTTCTTGTTAGAAAGAATAAAACTAAACTCATCCCCTCTTCTTTCATGTCCAAAATCGTCGGCCATTTGTTTTAGAGCGAAACAGTGCTGTAGTGTGTTGTAAAAAGTGGAAGTACATTTAGTATGGAAGAAATAAGTCGAAAGTACTGAAAATATAAACGAACTGGTCATTACGGCTTATTTTTCAAAGAATACAACACACACACAGCACTACGACGTCTCGATTTTAAGGATAGATTCACATTAAAACCAAGTGGCATTATTGACAGCAGCGGTAAAACCAAATGGTTTTATTTCTAAGGCAACCTTGCTTTTATGCAGCATATATGCTCTTGGAGAGGTATAAAATAAAACCATTTGATCTTAACAATTATCTGTCGATAGACTAAATAGTTTTATTTGGTTTTCGGCCATACTGCTTTCTGGAGATGCTGAAAGCCATGATAGATTACAATATCAGGCTTACATAAAAATTATAAATAAGCAAATTTAAGACATAAATTCGATTTATTTTAACATTAAAGCACAAAAATTGTATATAAAACTATTTTTCTTTCAAATTAATATTTTTCGGGTTTAAATTTTTGTATTATTATTATTTTTAATCTCCAAAAGTCAGAAATTTTAGGGCACGTGAGTTATTTAGACCTATTTTTGTTAACATTATCAATAACGTTGGATACGCAAGTGTCTTTCTAACTTGATAGTCCGAAATAACCAAGTACTTTTATTATTTTATGGCTACAAATACGTATCTACCTATCATAACACGTAAAAATTTGCTGGCTTTTATAGAGTATATGGGTTTAAACAATCATTTAATATGGTAAATTGTCTTTAAAAGTCTCCCTCTAAGAAATCTTTTTAAGTTTTTTATAAAACTGCCTGCACTTAAAGTGTCTTTTAACATGGTTTTAAAAGCTTTAAAACCAGTTGCTTAAGAAAACAAAGTTTTAAGAAGGTTTTTATTTTTGGTTTTATTGACCTCTTTCAGAGTGCGCCCTTTTATGCTGAAAGCAATTTTAATTGCAACCTTAAGGTTTACTTAAAAACCAATTGGTTTTAATTTTAGTTTTATTCTACAGCTTTAAAGCATCCTTAAAAGAATTAATAAACCCGTTCGGTGCTACTTGGGGAGGTTCTCTACGTATCTAAGATACTTTACAGAATTAAAATCGGATTATTCAAGCGGTCTCAACACTGTTTTAAAATTATAAACAATTTTTTTGCTTATAAACAAATACAGTGAGGAGGTTTGAGTTGGCATAAATTCATTTTCTCGAGAATAAGCGTCTCTGGAGGTAAATCCTGAAACAAGTTGATTTTTATTTTTAAATTCTAATTTTTTGATATATATATCATACTAATGACGTCATCCATCTGGGTGTGATGACGTAATCGATGATTTTTTTAAATGAGAATAGGTGCCGTGTGATAGCTCAATCGAAACGCTATTCAATTTTGTTTTCACTAATATAAAAAATTAACATAATTATTTATACAGGGTTTGAATTAAAAAAAATTTTTGAATTAAATTAATTTCAATATTTAGATTTCGTCATAACACCCAGATGGATGACGTCACTAGTATGATATTTATGCCAAAAAATTATAATTTAAAAATAAAAATCGACCTGTTTCGGGGTTTATCTCCAGAGTCGCCCATTCTCAAGGAAATGAATTTATATCAACTCAAACGTACTCACTGTATTTGTTTATAAGCCAAAACATTGTTTATAATTTTAAAACAGTGCTGAGGCCGCTTAAATAATTCAATTTTAATTCTGTAAAGTGTATTAGATAGGTAGAGAGCCTCTTTATATGTAGAAAAAATTACCAAACTTCTAAATGTCTACTTTTGGTTCAGAAAGTTTTTAAAAAAATTGAACTTATAAAAAAATTTAGATTGCAAAATTATTATGCAAAATCTGTTAATTCGATTTTAATAAAATTTGGTGGACGCTTTAAGTCTGTTGTAAGAATTTTCTAAGCGGATTATGAAGTTTCTAAGTGCAACCAAAGTGGTTGAAAAACATTCAATAAAAACAGTCTTTTTTGCCCCCTTATTTATTATTTATTGCTATTTTCCATAAAGGGTAATAACTTAAGACATTTTAAACCAGTCGTATATTCTACAAAATTCAATTATTTTTATTTTCTTTCCCTATGACTTGGTTTCAAAATGAATCGTTTTAAAGTTATAAGCAATGAAAAAAAAAATCGATATTTTTCGAAATTTTTAAATACTTAAATTTTTTTATTAACGATGCGGGCAGCATATTTACAGATGCTAGCGTGTGTAGACACCAGGGTGTTGAAATCAGTTAGGGTTTGGAAAAAAGTACATTTACAGATGCTAGCTCGTGTTGACACCACGGTGTGCCGCGGTGTTGAAATCAGTTAGGGTTTGGAAAAACAGTACGCTTACAGATGCTAGCGTGTGTTGACACTAGGGTGTTGAATTCAGTTAGGGTTTGGAAAAACAGTACATTTACAAATACTAACAGATTTGGACACCAGAGTGTTGAAAGCAGCTAGCTTTTTTAGTGGTTATACATTCATAGATGCTAACGGCTATTGACATTGATTTTATATACCTACTGCTGTGGAAAAATATTTAAGTGATTTAGGTATTAATACATAATTAAACCTTGTTGGGATATAATAGTTATTTATGATATAAGTGTTAAAAATACAATTTTAAGGCACGCATGTGAAGGTTTGCAGCATGGTCGAAGCGAATTCTGCAATTCACATGAGTGCCTTAAAAATGTAATTTTAACACGTATATAATACAATATTTTTTCTAAAAACGTCTTATATATCAACAATTATAATTTATCCATTCTCAATTACAGGAAAATACCTACAAAAACTTTTACTTGAACTTGACTGACACTCCATTTTTATATTTTTATTGACATTACATCAAAACTGCCTATACTATCAATACGTAAATCATAACAACTATAGAATAAATCTACTTTTATTGTTGTATATTCTAACAAATTTTAATTGTTTTTTTTTCTACAAACGTGTTAAAAATGCAATAATACAGTTTAAATTAAATTTTAAAAAACCTTTTTCAAATTGCGCAAGTTGTACTGTTAATATTAATGTTAATAAATGAAATATAAAAAATATTTTGACGTTTGTTTTCAAAATTTGACATTTCAATTTTAACTGCAGTGCCTTAAAAATTTTAAAGCACTAGTGCTTTAAAGTAACATTTTTACCGCTCCGCTCCTAGGAAGTGCTAAAAGTTGCATTTTTAACACGTTTGTAGAAAAACAATTATACAGGGTGTCCAGTGTCCAGAAACTCTACCGACAAACGAAGACTTCGAAGGAGATTCTTCAGATAATTTTAAGATAATTTAACCCAATTCGCTTAGTCCGGAAATGCTTCCTAAGTGAGCTAGAGCTCTTTGAATATGGCGTCTTGTAATTAGTTTTTCTTAAATACCTCCAAAACGCTTTAATTTAGAAAATCAGAAATTGGTGCGCGTATTTATCTTCAAGATATAAATCTAATCCATCCATTGCAAATTTCTAGTACCGATCATAGGCGTCCGTTTTGGGTAGGCCAACGGTTATTTTATCACATAACTTTTTTATCTTTAACTTTTATGCATCTGCGACACTGAATTATCAAATTGTAAAGCATTCTAGTACTAAAGGGTACTCTTGTTTTAAATCGGTAGGACACACCGTTTTCTAGAAAAATCGATTTAAAAATTTTTCGTTTTTTAAATTAAAAAAAAAAATTAAAAAAAAAACTGTTTAGAAAGACGAAGACTGGTACATTTATTTATATTCCAGAGATAAATCGATTTCATTGATTGCGAATTTCTAGTACTGGTCATAGGCGTCCGTTTTGGGTAGGTCAACAGTTATTTTATAGCATAATTCTTTTGTCTTGAATTTTTGAGCATTTTTGACACTAGATTATTAAATGACGAGGTATTCGAGTACTAAAAGTTACTCTTACTTTATGTTGGTGAAATACTTCGTTTTTTGTTGAAAAGTTCCTTCAATTTTTTTTCATCTTCCAAAAACGAAAAATTTTCAAGTCGATTTTTCTAGAAAACGGTGTATCCTACCGACTTGAAGCAAGAGCACCTTTTAGTACTAGAATTCCTCACAATTTAATAATACGGTATCAAAAATGCATAAAAGTTAAGGACAAAAAAGTTATGCGATAAAATACCCGTTGCTCTACCCAAAACGGACGCCTATGACCGGACTAGAAATTTGCAATGGATGGAATAGATTCATCTCTGAAAAGTAAATATGAGTACCAATTTTAGTTTTTCTAAATAAAAGCGTTCTGGAGGTACTTAAGAAAAACTAATTTCATGACGCCATCTTCAAAGAGTTCTAGCTCCCTTAAGAAGCATTTTCGGACTAGGTGAATTGGGTTAAATTTTCTTAAAATTACCTGAGGAATCTCCTGTCTTCGTTTGTCGGTAGAGTTTCTGGATACCCTGTATATTAACACAAAAGAACAACATAAAAAATAATGTTGTTCTGAAGCTATTTCCTTGTGGCATTTTTATAAATAACTATTTAGATGTTAAATAAGCCACAATTAAATTGAAAACAATAATTTTATTAACGTTTCAACGCCCAAATCTGGTGTGGTTGTCAAAATAGAAAATACTACTAAATTAAACAAAAAGGTTGTTGCTTAGTAAAAAATTCTGCTAATAATTTATTTAATCTGACTCATTTATATTGGCAATTCAGACATATATTATACATTTTAAAGTATTATTTACTAAGCAACAATATTTTTGTTTAATTAAGTAGTATTTTGTATTTACACAACGACACCCAATTTGGGCGTCGAAACGTTATTAAAATTATTTTTTCAATTTAATTGTGGCTTATTTCCCATCTAAATAGTTAATTATATAAATATCACAAGGAAATAGCTTCAGAACAACATTATTTTTTTATGTTGTTTTTTTGTGTTAATATATTATTGTCTATATCCCAACAACGTTTAATTATTTATTAATACCTAAATCACATAAATATTTTTCCACAGCGGTAGGTACATAAAATCAATGCTAGCTGCTTTCAACACTGTAGTGGTCAAATCTGTGAGTATTTGTAAATGTACTGTTTTTCCAAACCCTAACTGAATTCAACACCCTAGTGTCAACACACGCTAGCATCTGTAAACGTACTGTTTTTCCAAACCCTAACTGATTTCAACACCGTGGTGTCAACACGCGCTAGCATCTGTAAATGTACTGTTTTGCCGAACCCTAACTGATTTCAATACCCTGGTGTCTACACACGCTAGCATCTGTAAATATGCTTCCGGGCATATTTGAGAAGGAGCATAAGTCAATTATAATTATTGAAGTTGTCACCTAACTTTATCTGCAAAAATCCGAATGCCACCTCTCACATCCACCTCAAAACAGATCCGCCCTGCTTTACATCTTAGTGCAGCGTTTCCCAAACTTATTTCTCCGTGGCCGGGTTATTTTTGTGCTTATCCTTCGTGACCCACTATTTACATACTACAAACTCACTACATACACTGGGGCGAGGTGCTATGTACGAGGGGCGAGGTTCAAGGCGCGAGGAGCGAGGTGCGATGTGCGAGGTGCGATGTCCAAGGTGCGAGGTCCAATGTGTGAGGTACGATGTGCGAAGTGGGAGGTGCGAGGTGGGTGGTGTGAGGTGCGAAGTGCGATGTGAGGTGTGCGAGGTCCGAGGTGCGATGTGCGAGGTGCAAGGTGCTAGGTGCAAGGTGTGTGTGTTTGTGTCTCTCACACTTATAAGCCGTAGCAAAAGGAATTAGAAACTTTATCGCTTTTTCTGCTAAAACTGAGTACTCCTGGCGGCGAGACAGCCAAAAATCTATCAAAGCCCTATCACACGATAGTTTAATTACTGACTCAATATCTAAATCCAGAAGTCCTGTCTCGGATTCTACGTCCATTGGAAATTGATTCCTTATCGATAATTTGTTGCTGTGGAAGGGGGGGGGGGGGAATATTTCTCCAGATTTGCCTCCAGTCCTAGCAGGTATTCGTTGAAAGCCGCTGAAATCTCATCCGGCAAATAATTCGCGCTATTATTTTTTTTGTAGTTTTGTTAGCTTTGGAATTTCCTGCTTCCGCGCGACGGTTCCACAAATTAAGTTTTTTGTTGCAGCTTCCACCTTCTATTGCACTTTAAATACAGTTAATTGCTACCTTGTAATGTTATATTAGGCTACCACAAAGATAGGCTACCTTTATCAACCAATTGACATCATGACTGTCTTTAAATTGAGATATTGCATCCCTAGCCGTTGGTGGATGTTGTTCTAAGAATAGTGAAATTTCTTCCATTAATTCAATAAGTCTTTTTAAAACATTTCCTTTTGATAGCCAACGCACTTCGCAGTGTAAAAGGTGTTTATGTTCACTTGAAGATCTGAAGCGGCGAGGCGAGGTGACCCGGCATTTTGCTTTCGTGGCCCGGTACTGGGTCGCGACCCACCGTTTGGGAAACGCTGCTCTAGTGGTCAAATCTGTGAGTAATTGTAAATGTACTGTTTTTCCAAACCCTAACTGAATTCAACACCCTAGTGTCAACACACGCTAGCATCTGTAAATGTACTGTTTTTCCAAACCCTAACTGATTTCAACACCGTGGTGTCAACACGCGCTAGCATATGTAAATGTACTGTTTTTCCGAACCCTAACTGATTTCAACACCCTGGTGTCTACACACGCTAACATCTGTAAATATGCTTCCGGGCATATTTGAGAAGGAGCATAAGTCAATTATAATTATTGAAGTTGTCACCTAACTTTATCTGCAAAAATCCGAATGCCACCTCTCACATCCACCCCAAAACAGATCCGCCCTGGTTTACATCATAGTGCAGTGGTCACCAATTAGTTTCCCTGGCGGTCCGTTTCGAAAACCTGTGACACTTCCGGGGTCCGGACCTAATGCTACCTATATGCGGTTGTTCTGATTCGGTTTCTTTGTGGATACTTGGTAAAAAATATATCCATCATAACAACAAATCAGAAAGGTACCGGGCGAAATTTTTAGGCAGAAATTGTTGAAGCACTTTTTTTAACAAATTCAAAACATCACGTTTTTTTCCCACGAAAATATTTTTATCATTTTTGGGTCCTCTTAAACAAAAAAGATCTTTTTTCGCAAAAGTTGATAGATTACGAGTTTTAAGCGATTTAAAATCTAAAAACTGCGAAAATAAGCTTTAAAACTCATGTGTAAATAATTATTTTTGGGGTTGTCAAGTGCCTAAATTGACGTTTGATCATTCAATTTCAAGTTTCTTATAAGTAATCGGACATATTTTACTTTAAACCGTTGTTTTCAATTTTTAATTATACGCGTCCTCTCGACAGTTAATCCGCCGCGGCGGCAAGTCGCACTATGTGGTGAGTATCGCACTATATGATGCGTATCGCACTACATGATTGGCCTATTTAATTAGCACATTGGCAATAATTAATTAAATAAATAAATAAATTATCTAAAAAAACTATGTTAATAATATATTATAAAATTTTAATAAATGTCCAGTACCTATTTGTTGGTAATTTTTGCATAAGTACGTATAATATGTATACATGCGACAAAGATGCATCATAAAGTGCGACGACCGGCGATTAACAATTAAAAAACAACGATCTATATTGAAATAAGCCCCGATTACTCGTTAGAATCTTAAAACTGAATGTATAAGCTTCAATTTAAGCACTAGTCAACCGGAAAACTAATAATTTACACATGAATTTTCAAGCCACGAAAATGTTTGTGCGTATTTTCGCATTTTTCACATTTTAAATCGCTTATAACTCGAAAACTATCAACTTTTAAGAAAAATGACAAGAAACCTTTTTTGTTTAAAATTGCCCAAAAAACCTAAAAATACATTTTCAGGCAAAAAGACAATTTTGAATTTATTTAAAAAAATTGTTTTCTATGTAAAAAAAATGTTACACCTGTCTGAAGTCTGGAATGAGTTTAGTTCAACTAATTTTCATTAGGTAGGGAGTTGAGATTCATCTTTTAGCTCAGGTCTGTACCGATTTTTAATAAAGTTCATTCTTGAAAAAGCGGCTACGCACATATAAATTGACAAACATAGTACACAATTTCATGGCCAAACATTTTCAAAATTGCAAAACACTATATTCTGAATTTAATCGCGGTCGCACAAAACTAGCTCACGGTCCGGATGCGGACCGCGGTCCGCTAATTGGTTACCCCTGTCTTAGTGTATCAAGATTCAATATCATATTACTTTTCTTTCCACAGTTTATCGCAGAGACAGACAGAAATCCGTACACATAACGAATTCGAGAAGCACCTATCGGATCCCTAATAAATGGGTTAATTAAAAACACGATCCATGACTAATTAATTTCAACTCCTGCTGCAAACGTCCCCTCTCCCAATATTTTATTTTGTTAAAGATTTTATTAGCCTTAAAATTAAACATCATCGGTATAAGCATTTATTAATTTACCGGATCTGCGAACAACACTGTAACACAAGCTTTGCCATTTTATTATTCAGATCATATTAATTACTGCACCAAATATTCATTACTTAATAACACAAACATAATATTAATGTTACACGAAATATCAAAATTTTATATTATGGCGCAGAATATAATAAAATAATTAAATCAATTAATATTTTGGGTCCGGTACAAACTAATAATTTTGATGGCTCGTATTTATAAAATTAGTCCAGTTGAATGAATCTACTAATACAAAATTAATATTATGTGTTTGTTTATTCCGCCACGATGGATTTATTCAGATAATGATAAATTAATATTTCGTATAAATTATAAATTATAAATTATAAATAAATGTAATGATATGATGTATACATATTATGATAGTGGCGCCCCAATGATAGTTGTTTGGTTAGTGACGGTTTCTATAGGGACTTCAGTGAAAATAACTAATTTTTTGTCACAGTCCTGTTGGGATAATTTATTTTTAGGAAAAACACTGAATCAAATTGTAAATATTTTTTACGGTATAGTTTACTTAGCTACAGAATTACTGATACCCCTAAAAAGGTATTCAAAACATAGATTCCATCTTTGGTTTTCTTTAGAGTTAAAGAACCTTATAGTTGAGAAAAAGAAAGCTCACAAAAAATATCTTTTATCTAAATAAGTTCTGAAATATTAGACTTTATCTCAACTGAGGGCTAATTGTAAATTTTTAAAAGCTGAAAGCTACAGAAATCATATTTACTTAACAGACTTATCACTAAGAAATAAATGAAGTAAAAGACAGACGTACTCTCAATCATTTATTGTAACTTCCTACGACCGGTTTCGCTCTCTAAAGTATGCACAGCATCCTCAGGTCAACGGTTACAAGTCACTAAATGCTACAAATAAAAACCAGAGTTAGAACAATGTCTGGTTGTAAAAGATGCTAAAGATCCATAAGATCAAGCCAATATTGAACAACATATATAAAAGTAGTGCAGATAGAAGACAAATACATATGCATGTAAAATCGGGGGCGGTAACAAACGTCCCCAAGCTTACAAACACATGCAGATGTAGGCCGTCTATAATCATGCAATCATAACGTGTCGTACTTACATTCGGATACGAGGAACTACTACCTCAGTATTCATTAACATGATATTTCTGCTTAAGTTATGCTAACGGGATATAGTGGAATAGACGGAGAATGTTGCAAAGGTAAACAGGTTTATGGGATTTGGGGATTCTTGAGGGTGAAGAGATAGTTGGTGAAAGAAAACCAACAAATCTGTGCCTGTTATTTTGCTTGTGAAGTAAATTAGAGTGAATGTCATATATACATTTTTTTTTTAAATATGATGGTTTTAAAGATTTTTATTTCTATTTATTAAAAGATTTTGTTTTTATTTATATTTATTAAAAGACTTCTATTTATTAGTGTATGTCTTAGTGTAAGATTGACAACGTTTGGATCAAAACGGGTCGATATTTAATATGTATGTTACATGTGGATGTGCAGCTGTAACCTAAATTGTCAGTACTCCTTGATATTTTAATGTGAGGAGTAGTGGTCGTATAAGGGATGACAAATCGAAAAGCTTAAAAATTGTAGCTAAAAGATTAGATTAGCCGTCATATAATAAAAACAGTAAAAAATGTAAATTGATATACAACAATGTAGGTACATAAATCTGAGATATAAATTAAAGGCTGGAGAATTAGAGTAGAAAAGAAAAAAAGGAATTAAAGTTCAGTTGAAAATAATTGATTGTAAATTGAGACTATAAGAAACACTAAGAAATAATTTAAAGGGATTTTGGTCGTTTGTGAACTCACGGAGGGGAAATCCACCATTGTTTGCTGTGTTAGGGTATGGTGATGTTTAATCTAATCATGGACCAGATATTGTAAAACTTTTTGCAGAATACTTTTCTACACTATATTCCACTCAAATATGTGTCATACCCAGTGACTCACCTACATTTGGTATTACTAACCTGACTGGTTTCAACATAACTCTATCTGATATTTATCTAAAATTATCAGAGCTGGATGCGAATAAAGGTCCTGGTCCTGATGTATTGCCTCCCAGCTTTCTCGAGAACTGTTATTTCATATTATCCAGACCTCTTTGTCGCATATTTAATCTATCCTTAAATGAGGGTGAATTTCCAGAATGTTGGAAAAGTAGTTTTTTAAAACCTATTTATAAAGCGGGAGATAATTCATTGGTGAATTATTATTACAGGCCCATTAGTATAATTAGTGTAATACCAAAGGTATTTGAATGTTTTGTATGTGACTATCTTAGAGCTTCACTTGAAAAGGGGCTAGTTGACCAACAATTTGGATTTCGGAATAGCAGATCAACCGACTGTAACATACTAGTGTTTGTGAACTTCCTGAGAAAGGCCTTGGAGAGGGGCTGTAGGGTACATGCACTATACATCGAGTTCTCCAAGGCCTTCGATAAGGTCAACCATAATATTTTAATATTCAAACTTAAACAAATGGGTGTTAATGGTTCACTTCTTGAGTGGTTGATAACATACTTGATTAACCGAGTTCAGATGGTGCGTATCAGGGATTTTGCTTCCAGTGAGATTAAGGTTCATTCAGGAGTACCTCAGCTCAGGGTTCGCATTTGGGGCCCGTGTTATTTAACATCTTCATCAATGATATACACCACTGCTTCCGGCGCAGTTCACCTCTTCTTTTTGCAGATGATCTATACAATTCTATACAAGTTCTATACAATTCTCAACAATACAGAATATTGTATTTATCTTCAACATGATCTTGATCGGTTGCGTGAGTGGTGTATGTTGAATGCCATGGCCCTGAATGCATCCAAGTGTCATGCTATTTCTTTTGGACGATCGAGATACCCAATGGAATATAACTATAATTTACAGAATATTCCTGTTGACTGGGTTACTGAAATTCGTGATTTGGGAATTAACTTAGACTGTAAACTTTTATTTGAATCACATTATACGTCAAAAATTTCCAAATATGTACAAATGCTTGTTTTTATAAAAATATGCACTAGAGACTTTCAGAATATTGAAGCAATTAAACTACTATATTGTTCTTTAGTTAGACCTCATCTAGAGTATTTTTCTTGTGTATGGTCTCTATCTTATAATATTTTTAAACTCAACGTATATTTCTTCCACCACATTTTTTTTTCTCATTGTGTTAAGATCATCTGCGTATTGGATAGGTTTGTTTGTAAGTATGTATATTTCCGCTCACCGTCAGCCGTCTAATTACATATTCAGAAACTGTATTAAAAAAAGGTGGAGCCAGTCCCTCGACTTGTTTCAGTCCTTGCATTATTATAAACGCATCAGTGATCTGTCCTTAAAGACATATTATATATGCTTCTGTTTCTGTCATCGCCATTTGAACTATGTAGTCTTATTTATTTTGATGGAGTGCCAAACTCTTGCAATATATTAAATAGTATTGTTGTATCTATTGAAAAATAGGCTTGCTTAAACTCTACAAAGAGATTGGAAACGTCTATGTCCTATTCACAGGCTTTGGCTAGTATTTGTTTAATTGTAAATAGTTGGTCAATGGTAGATCTATGTCAAGGTTAATAGATTATTGCATAAGTTGTCTCGTAACTTTAGACCAATCAAATGTTTGCTTTTTAAAGGCAGGAATACGTCATCCGTACGAAAATTTTAAAATTGTCATAAGTTTCAATGCTAATAAAAGGTTCAAAAACTTAAGTTTTGCAATATATTTTGGGATTTTCTTGGGTATGTGTATATTAAGTGCTTCTTATATTGGTAATTATATCAATTTTTCCCTTAAAAATCTGACAAAAAATTAGGATTGCTGTAACACATTATGTGTGTTTTAAATGGAGAAAACAGTTTAATTCGCACAAAAACCCCAAAAAATGGAAGAAAAAGTTTAAAAGCAAAAATACTTATATGTATGTTACTTACTTATTATGTTTTTTGTTGGACTTGAAGCATTTTTATTATTTTTAGTGGCATGCAACAACAAAAGAACGAATAATATTAATAATTTATTATTATTTTAAAATACAAAGAACGCATAACGTAATATTAACATATTCAGACACGAGGAAGTGTTTGCTACATTTATTTTCTTATGTTTAGAGTCCCGTTCATCTTGATGGCAACATTTTATTATCCATTGTATGATAATGTTAAGGTATTTGGGAAATGTAAAAAACCATTATTTTGTTTCCATCTGGTGCAGTAATTTTGGAATTGATTTTACATATAGCTATGCTACAAATTTTACCGCCACCCATCTAAAAAATATTTCATTATTATAACATACAAAACTACATATTATAATTATTGTTAAACTAACCTTTATATCACGGCTATGAAAACACACTTCACAAGTCATTACTGCCTTTGTATAGGACCCAAATAAGTATTTATAGTAATATTGTCTTTATATACTTGAAAACTCAACAAATATTAAACAAATAAACGGTATAAGAAAATTCCACATAAATATACGGAAATACAACCACAAACAACTCTCAAATTTAACTTTGTCGTACGAGTGACGTAGGTATTCCCCACCCCCTCGCTCCCGGCCACATAGTTACGAGACAACCTACCCCCTATCTATGAAACTTGGATCTATGTAGCCTCCTTAATATTTCCCGATGTTTTTTTCAGGAAAAGGTTAAAGTCTTTGATTAAGAATGTTTGTGAGTATTTTGTATACCTAACAAAGTAAAGAGATGCCCCTATAAGTGTCATATAACAGTTTGTCTCATTTTTTATGATTAGGACAGATTATACTTTTCTTCGATTTTTGGGAGATTGTTGGTCTCTCCATAGCGGGACTTCTCTCCGCGCGGAACAAAATTATTACTCTTCTCACCCCTACGCACATAATTTACATCGCATTATTCATAACTCTATAACCTACTTTGTCGACTGTGTATATCCATTTTGTAATTAGCACATTGGAGTTTTTTATATATGTGTGTGTATAAATCACTCCACAAATACTACCAACACGATCTAAATTACACATAAATCGACTCCCCTTTGGGATGCTCGATGTCATTAGTTAAACATCTAATATATATACCAAATCTGTGACACTTGACTGCTATGTTAGCTGTGTCGGTTTGAATTACATAATCAGGCCACAGTGATACGTTTAACTTTAACTTCTCGCATTAATCATATTACGTGTCACGGTTTCCAATGAATGTTATCATCTTGGATATACACATATATCGTCTCCATTTATCGATATAGGGATTAAACCTCAGCTTTTCCCTTAAATTCTTTTAATAGTTTATGTGCTTTAATAAATTTACTCCTTTCATTTTTGTATATTTTTTCTATACAAGAGATTTATGTTAGAGATGAGCAATATGAGCACGCCGATGACTATAACTGAATATAATGTAATAGCTGTCTTAGGAATTAAATCATCTATTAAAAGTCAATAAATAAAAATAAACAGAAAACCAACAGAATATAGACAGATGTCAGAATCATCGGTATACGCGGGTTCAAGCTATCTTCTCCTTTGTATTTTTCCTTGGTGATCGTTGGCTCACTAAGATTATTCATTAGCGGTTTTACAGTGATCACACCATAATATCAAACGATGTCGATGAGTTGAACAAGCAAATAGTTGATACACTTAAACTGGCACAAGCAGGTTTTTGCCCAAAGACCAACCGAGATGAAAAGATCACTTTAAAAACACAACACAAAATAACAGAAAGAAGACAGTTAAAAAGTGAAAGGGACATTGATCCACAAACCATTAGGGCACTCAATAAAGGCATATCGAAAGCTGTGAGAAGAGTTATTAGGAAATTTAAACATGAAACAATAGTACAGACTATAGAGCAAAATCGGAGCATGAAGGTAATGAGACGAAAAATGACGACAAGTAGAAAAGAAATTTTCCAGCTTAGGGATAAAAATGGTGAGATAACAACAGACAAACAGAAAATACTAGGAATAGTCGAAGAGTTCTACATTATAATATTATACACAAACCAAGTTAACAATGTCATAAATCCATAAAATAGACACAGGGTACAAAACCAGGGATCTGAGAATATTCCAGAAATTACTCAAGATGAGATACAATATGCACTCCAAAAAATGAAAAACAACAAGGCTCCGGGAGATGATGGAATAGTTACACAAGCTATAAAACTTGGCGGAACTCCTCTTCTGAAAAAAATACAAGACCTCTTCAATCTCTACTTGTATAGTCAAAAAGTTCCTATAGCTTGGAATAACTCAATTACAATTCTTATGCATACAAATGGTGACAACATGAACCTAGAGAATTACAGGTCAATTTCTCTACTCAACCATTTATACAAACTGTACACCAGAATAATAACCAATCTATTGGAAGCAAAATTTGAGCTGTACCAACCAAAAGAACAGGCTGGTTTTCGACCCCACTACGGTACAAATGACCACCTACAGTGCATCAAAATCTTGATTGAAAAATCAATTGAATACAATAGACCTCTAGTTCTAACGTTTATAGACTTCCATAAAGCGTTTGGTACTATCGAACTTCCCGCACTACTTAAGGCATTGGAAGAGTGTCGAATTGATCATAAGTATACCAATATTATAGAAAATATATACAGAAATGCTACAACTATAAATCTGCACGGTCCTACCAATAAGATATATATCAGGAGAGGTATTCGACAGGGAGATACTTTGTCGCCTAAGTTGTTCATTACTGTACTTGAACATGCTTTGAAATCACTGGAATGGTAAAATAAAAGGAATAAATATCGATGGTGAGATGCTCAGTCATCTATGATTCTCAGATTATATTGTTATGATTTCAGATGACCTAAGAACTGCCAATGATATGTTGAATGAACTCCGCGATGCAGCACGTAAAGTAGGTCTAAATATTAATTACCAAAAGACCAAAATGATAACGAATTTAGTTCCGAGCCATCCTTTAAAGGTAGAAGACGTCGAAATTAAAGTTGTTGACAGCTACATATACCTTGGACATACGGTAAAAAATAGAAGAGACAATCAAACTGCTGAGCTGCTAAGAAGAATAACTCTGGGATGGGCAGCATATGGAAGACTACGTGATATTTTTAAAGGTGATATACCTATCAGCTTAAAAAGAAGAGCCTTTAATCAATCCTGCCTGTTCTTACATATGGCGCAGAGACACTTACCCTAACAAGGACATCTGCACGAAAACTACAAGTGACGCGACGTAGAATGGAAAGATCATTGTTGGGCATAACGTTAAGATATAGGGTAAGAAACGAAGAAATTCGTAGAAGTGGTGTAGAAGACATAATAAAACACATAGCCAAAATTAAATGGAAGTGGGCAGGACGTCGCTAGAATGAGAGATGACAGGTGGACCAAAAAAATCTTGGAATGGAGACCGAGAGCAGATAGACGAAACCCGGGAAGACCACAAACAAGATGGACTGACGACATAAAGAGGATTTGTACCAACTGGATTGCAGCAGCGCAGGATAGATCTGAATGGAAGTTTGTCGATGAGGCCTATGTTCTGACTTCCATGTAGGTAGGCCGGGGTTCAAATCATAGCGCCGGCGAGAACAGCTAGACGTTTTAGAAAATGTTTATATGCCCAGGTCGACTCAGTCTGAATAAAATGAGTACCTTGGGTAAAACCAGGGGTAATAATAGGCGGTTTAAGCATAGCATAGGCCCTCTTACCTTCCTTGTATACCGTAGGCCCTAGATGTAGCAGACTAGCCCTGCTATAATCCCAAAACCGCGTTAGCGCTATAAAACGGGAGGCTATTATTATTTATTTAATCGTAAAATGTAAGGTGATATCCCAGGCAATTCTACTGAATTCAAAAAAGTTGACTACATCATTCTGGTTTATCACTGTGTCAACTAAAATAACTTTCCTGGAAGAAAATTGTCAGAGTAAAGTATTCTGTGAAATAGTTCTAAAACGTGGCGATATAATGATATACTCGAAGTAAAGATTTGGTCAACCGCTTAAGAAGCGGTTCGTTTGATCACATCTGTTTTTACGTCCATACCCCCGTTTCGCCGATATATTCAACTACTTATCATGATCTGAACATATAAGCCAGGAAATTAATCTGGAAAAATGGCAAAACCTCGCAATTTTTTCGTCTAACATCGATTTGTACAAAGAGTTTGGGATTAGGCTCATTTCACCCTCTAGTTCATTTTATGTATTGTACGCTTTTGTATTTTTTAAGGGTGAAAACTACCCCTAGTTGTAAAAAATTATAAAATAACTTCCTAAACTTTAACCTGTGAGCAGTCGCGCTTACTTCAGTTACGTCGTTAGTCTCGTGTAGAGAAAAAATCTCACAATACAAATAATTTAAATACGAATTTAAAACAAATTTCTATTTTATAATATTTTTATTTACTTGTTACGTTAAAAATATCTATTTCTAATAATTTTAAAGCAAAAAATAAATAAATGAATAAATAAAAAAATCTCACAATAAAACACTGAAAATTTTGTTTTCTGTACTTCCAAAAAATTTATTATTTACAACTGTGACTACAGCTGTTTCGGCAGAGTGCCTTTCTCAAGTGATCACTTGAGAAAGCCACTCTGCCGAAACAGCTGTAGTCACATAGTTGTAAATAATAAATTTTGCGGAAGTATAGAAAACCAAAGTTTTCAGTGTTTTATTGTGAGATAAAATGAACTTCCATCAAGTAACGGTCGAATCCATCAATTAAATAAAAAAATATTAAAAAACAAAATTTCCACGCATTACTACGATCCTTCTCGAGGCACTTACGAGTGGAAAGCAATTTTGCAAAAATTTTCACCCAGTTATCACGGAAAAGGATAAAATGTGAGATTTTTTCTCACGGCGCGACTGCTCCCGGGTTAATATGTTCAACATTAGGTTTTTATTAGTTAAATAATGATTGTTTTATTCTTTAGGATATAGTATCACAATATTTCAACTCTTAAAACCACGCTTGTTGGGGCTATATACAGGGTGTAACAAAAATACAGGTCATAAAATAAATTACATATTTTGGGACCAAAAATAGTTGGAATGAACCTAACTTACCTTAGTACAAATATGCACATAAAAAAGTTACAGCCCTTTGAAGTTACAAAATGAAAATCGATTTTTTCGAATATATCAAAAACTATTAGAGATTTTTTATTGAAAATAGGCAGGTGGCATTCTTATGGCAGGAACATCTTAAAGAAAAATTATACCGTAAAGTGAGGCTACTTTGTGACACCTTTTTAGGTTTTGTGATGATATATGTAGTATATACACTTTCGGTTTATCATAATTTTAAAAATATCACCTGAAAGCTCAATACTTCCTCCATGTTCAGTGAAAACTAGAATGCGGTATATGTTATAGAAATCAAGAAAATGTCAAAAAAAGTTGTCACAAAGTCGCCCCATGGGTGGGGGTTTCTTTGTGACGCGTAAGTTTTTCTGCGATATTTATATGGAATTTTAACTGTGGCACAAATAAACACCCGTACATTTTCTACAGCCAACATTTTAATGTTAAATGGAGGTAACATATTGTGTTAAAGTATAAAATCACTTTGGTAGAAATATCTTCTAAAAATTCTTCTTCAAAAGTCAAAGTTTTCACGCCAACCTAAAATCACCTGTTTTGACGATGATCAAATCAGCTGTGGCATGACGAGCGAAGTTGCACTAGGAACTTTGGGTATTGTTCCCTGGATAGTGCACATAGTCTACTATTGAAATAAAACATTTTAATTATTCCAGCATTTCTAATGGCTTGGCCAAGTTAATAAGTTTAACTTTAGAGGCCACTGTCACAAAGTAGCCACATGTGTCACAAAGTAGCCTTACTTTACAGTAGTGAAATTTGTGCACCACCTAAAAATTTTATGGGGTTTTGTTACTTTAAACCCCGCAAACTTTTGTGTACGTGTCAATTATGTTATTATTGTGGTACCATTAGTTAAATTCAATATTTTCAAAACTTTTTGCCTCTTAGTATTTTTTCGATAAGGCAGTTTTTATCGAGATGCGGTTTCTTTTTTAATACGTTTGCATACAAAATTTATGGGGGTTTTGTGCCTTTAAACCACCCAAATGTTTGTGTACGTTCCAATTAAACTATTACTGCGGTACCATTAGTTAAACACAGTCTTTTTAAAAATTTTTGTCTCTTTGTATTTTTTAGATAAGGCACCTTTTATCAAGATGTGGCAACTTTTTTAATATGGTTCAAAATATATCTAAAAATGTAAATTATATATAAATTTTCATAAATATTATTACCAAGTGTCCATAATCGTACTTAACCATATACAAACATGTGGTGGATTTGATAAATATTCAAAATATCTCGATAAAAACTGATTTTTCGAAGAAGTACCAAAAGGCAAAAAAGTTTTTAAAACATTGTGCTTAGCTAATGGTACTATAATAATAAATAAATTGGAAGGTATACAAAAGTTTGGGGGGGTTTAAAAGAAAAAAACCCCATAAAATTTTTGAGGGGTTTCCAAATTCCACTATAATTTTTTCTTAATATACTACTACCATAATAATACCACATGTCCATTTTCAATAAAAAACCTCTAATAGTTTTCGATATATTGGGAAAAATCGATTTTCATTTTGTAATTTCAAAGGGCTGTAACTTTTTTTATGTGCACATTTGTACTAAGGTAAGTTAGGTTCAATATGCGAATAAATTTATGACCTGTATTTTTGTTACACCCTGTATAAAGAATTTATTTATCATAAAAGAATGATTTCGGCTTGCATAGATTTGCATAAAAATTTTGGATTAGGAACATCTCAAACTCTACTTCATTCAAGGGCGTTGATTAATTTTAGGGGTGTAAGCTAGCTACCCCTTATTTTCAAAAATTATATAAAAATATTGGAAACTTTAATTTTGGTGAAATTTGGTTTTGATTGGTTAAATAATGATTGTTTTATGCTTTAGGACATACCTAATATCAAAATTCAACCATTAAAAACCACTCTTAATAACACTGAAATTTATATAAGTAATTTAATAGGTCTATACAGAAAAAAACGTAAAATTACGTACAAAAACATTTATTTACACAAAAACACCAACTTACAAATACAAAATACAAATACAAATAGTTTTTTAGTCTAAACGGCTTGAGTTAAAGATGGATTCTGGGGGTCACTTGATAGGATTTAACAAATATAATAGAATATCATTAATCTTATAGTGAGAAAATGGCTTAGGCCGATGCCACATTATGCGTTTTGACCGGATGCGGTGAAAACGCATCCGTTTCCTACGCAACCGGACCGACCTGTCACACTATGCGTTTAGTCTGGTGCAGTTTGTAAGCGAGTACCGATGACTCAAAACGCATCCGTTTCCAACGCAATTGGACCGATCTGTCACACTATACGTTTTCACCGGATGCGGCGGAAACGCATCCGGTCAAAACGCATAATGTGGCATCGGCCTTAACCTACCGTGACGTGCGAGGTGTTACGTTACTGGATATGAAGGATACATATACAGGATATATAACTAATAAAATACAATGACATTTAAGCGTTCCAAAGCAACATTGACTTATATTGCTCTATTGGTCCAATTTGATGCAAAATGTGAGATTTTATATATTTTTGTGTTGTACTTATTACATTTTTGACAGGAATTCTGACATACATTTTTTCTAACATTGTTTTTAGGGAATGTAAGACGTAAAATTATTTTCATATGTACTATGCAGTATTAAGAAGATGTAGGGCATAGCTAAATTCCTATTAAAAAACATGTCGTCATCACCCTCTCACATTATGACATAACGAATAAAATAAAATATGCCAATAATCTCCCTTAGAATTAAATTCAATGAGGTGTGACATCAATAATTGATTCCTTTCATGTGCTTTTATGTATTGTATATGTAGGGGATTGCAAATAGATTTTCACTTCGGAAAAATCAAACAAGATAGAACTTTTTGTAATTTCATTAAGAAATGTTTAATAAACAATATATCAAAAAGTTCTACTCGAGAAGTGGGTGCTTCATTTTTTATTAAACAAATGAACTACGAAGTTTGATATTTTTTTAAATAACCCCGAAAATATAAATTTTAGAACAAAACTGACTTGACCATTGAAAAATTCAGAAAATTTTACAAAAAAATCTTATATAAAGAATTTTCTAAAATTAAATCTGTATCTTCTATAATTTTTTATTTATAACGCTAAAGTCACCCTTCTCACAAACATTGGCGCACTGTAAACTAGCGTACGGCGAAGTGCACGATTGAGTTATTTTAATGTAATTCTTTAACTAATGGATCAAATTAAATTTTACAAATTGAACCTAAAAGAAGAATAATTAAGCTATCTCATAGTTGTAATAGAAAGAAATAAAATGTATGGTATGGGCATAAGTATGGTGGGGGTGGAAAGTGAGCCTTACATGAATTTTGTTTAAAAATGATTTATAAATGTGTAACTAATACAATTTTTCTTATAAAACCCTCAATTTTGCACAACTTACCTTTCAAGCATCGTACTAAATCATGCTTCATTCAAAAAAAATCTCAAAAATTTAATTCAAATGATATGACGTCTTAAATAATGTAATTTTTGAAATCTTCGTTCGTAGTTTTATAGAATTACCACCATTTTAATACGGTATTACTCAAATTTGAACAGATATATTACAGATTTATAATTGTTTTTTTAATGCTTAGGATGTAATCTTTGAAATGCACTGAATTATTTTACTATAGAATTGAAATACACTATTTCTTTTTGAGAAAATTAAGAAAGATAACAAAAATGTAATACAAAAACCGAAAATTACCAGCTAAAAAAATGTTTATATAAAGTGATCAAAACTTTTTTCTTAAAACTTACCTAAAATACATTTAATAATAAACTTCAACAATAATAAATGTTCAGGAAAAAAAAATTTTTTTGCTCTTATACAGTATGTCTGCGTAACTTGGAACCTACTGATAACTTTTTTATTATCAATTTTGCGAAAAATAGTTTTTTTTTATAAAATAATCTGCATCGTCTATAATCTAAGATGCAATCATTAACTAGGGAGAGCATTTTATGGAGAATAACTTTTTTTCGTAAAAGTGATAATAAAATAGTTACCATAATTTTAATAAAATGATGATGAGTATCCATAATTTGAGAAAAAATTGAAAAACAAATTTCGATTAGAATAATATAATTGTATATTTTAACATAGTTTTTAATTTCAAACAACTTTTCGTAATAGCATTTTTTGATATTCTGAAATATAAAAGTACTTTACTCTTTAACGAAATTCATATTTTTGACATAACTCGTATAAAAATGATAAAATTTGATATCTGATGGTTGAGTTTTAGATTTCTGACTATCCAGAGCATTTTATGAAAAATAACTTTTTTCGTAAAATTGATAATAAAAAAGTTTTTCATGTGGTTCCTGCTAAGCAAATATACTGTATAAGAGCTTCTGTATCAGAATTTTCAAATTGCAATATCATATTCGTATTCAGCATAATCAAAAACAAAATAGAAACATATTTGATCAAAGTAAAATGATGAATTTAACGATATTTTTAAATTATTAATACAAAACAATTGTTATTGTTTAAACAATTATTAAATAATTAAGGGCCAAATCTGCGAGTAGAACTTTTTACTTTAACATGTATATAAACTAACAAAAAAAGTTTTAGAAAAATATAAGCTTGTTTGAATTTTTCCGAAACAATGCATATTTTCGTTCTAATTGCACTCCCCTAATAGGTAAATACCCTAATAATATCCAACATGCAACGCTAGACCTAATTTTGCGTTTTATCTAGTAATGTTATTCGTATTTGAATTCCACACATCATTCCTCGAAAATCAATACAGTACAGTAACTGGAGCACCGTTGAATGTAACACGTTGTATATTAATTGTGTGGTTCCGATATCAGTCGCGGTCTTGATTACAGGTATTAGAACTCATTATTCATCTAGTTCGCTACTGCAAATTTAAATTTTCACCGAAATGATATTGGTAAAACTTGATTTTTCCGTTTACAGAAAAACATTTTTTTATTTAGCTAGGTATATTTGGAAACAACCCATGTGAATATAAAATTAAAATGTGGAAATATGAATCATCCATGAAAGAAGAAATATTATTGAATTCTACCAAAATTAGTGTTGCCCAAAAGCAAGACCAAGACGAGACTTAGACAGTCTTGGTCTTGGTCTTGCGCCAATACACCTGGTCTTGGTCTTGCTCTTGGTCTTGCACTCTCGGTCTTGGTCTTTGTCTTGGTCTTGCAGCAAGAGTCTTGCAAGTCTCGGAGTTACCCATTAGCCTATTGCTATTTATTTATTAAGCGTTACTTTAGATCTTAGAACAACATACATTTCACATACTAGTAGTATTACACATAGTAGTTTATTACACATAGTATTTCACATAGTAGTATTATAGTCGGTGTAAGAGAGAGAAAGTATTCGAAATCATGAAATAACAAATGTTACATTATTTGTTATTTCATTATTTCGAATACGTTCTCTCTTTACACCAACTATAACACTACGCATAGACGCCATCCCCCACCGGCACCTTTAAAATCTGTGCACTGTAACAGAGTAGGTACATTTTAATCTTGTATTAACATATCCATAGTAATGAATAATAAAATTAATAAATGTCTAAACTGACGTTGGGTAAGGTGTGACCCCACGATCTAAGCGATCCGTGCCTATGCTTTAACCCAGGCCTGTCCAACATACGGCCCCCGGGCCACAATGCGGCCCGCGTAGGCCCTTCATCCGGCCCGCGAGTCCCTTCTCACCGAACCCACACCCACGCAGAGCCACAGAGCTCACGCACATCCAGTGATGCCACAGCTACCGATTTTTCGGTGGATCTACCTGAAATGTCCGAAAACCTGTGAAATCTACCGTTCTACCGAAATCTCCTTTTTTCTACCGCAAAAACAAAATTATTACAAAATTTCTTTAGCGGATAGATTTGGCAACAGAGTTTGGTTAATTTTCAAGAATTTTTGAATCACTTTACTGTTCTTACGATGTCAGTTGGACCAGAAGCATTTTTGGGGTCCGGTCAATAATTCTACGAAGAGCATAGAAATAAAGATAAACCATATAAACATTTGCTTGCTTCAAAATTGATCACGCCTTGTATTAGTCCACATGGACGCGGGTGTGGCTTACTACTTTCTAACGTATCTTATTGGGCAATACTGAAGAGTAATTGGTCAAATTGTTCGGAAGTGCTTAGGCTCAAATCATATCGTTATCTGGTCAAAATACCTTCTCATGTTTCAAAGGGGACAAGCAATATAAACACTAAATAAACAGTGTCGTCGTCATAACTTACAATTATTTTATTTTTATAATACATTTTTTGTCTCATTTCTTTAGTACTTAAAAAATGAATAAGCACATTACATTGCATTTGTAAGTATTATATACTTTCAGTGATCAATTTTAAATTTTATTGTATTGTATTATACTGAAACTGTATTGTTTATACAGGATGTCCCATATATTATGCGAGATTTAATGACGTCAATTTGCTCAGTCCGCTGATTGGATAATGTAATTAATGGAATTTTTCATGTTTCATATTTTTATTTTTTCCATATTTTCCTTTGTATGTGTCCATGTCTAAGAGCCATATATGAGGAGAGGGAGTGTACATTGATTGAAGACTCTTGATTTTAGGTATTGGGGGTATTTTTTTTCTTTAGAATAAAAGACAGTTTTCCGAGTGATGCCCAGGCCAATCTTATTATTTTTTTTTATTTCTTCGGTCTGATTTTTTTTATTTAATTTAGTGATTTGTCCTAGAAAATTTCTTTTACTTGCTTTATTCTTGTTTGTGCAACTGTAATTATTGGTTCTCCTTGTTGATTGGTCATGGCTTTTGTTTTACTGTAAGCGATGTTCAGTCCCATCTTTGTCGATTCACTATCTAATGCTTCCATCATTCTTGGTAATTCTTCACTATTTTCTGTTTTAATACAATATATATACTTACAAGTCAAAAGTGACATTTGGAAAAATTGTGTAGCTCAAGTTCAAGTAAAATAAAAATATTATCTTGCTTTGTCACCAATATTAATGTCTTCTTCTTCTTTTCCTTCTTCTTCTTCTTGTGTAGACATGACTGTCTGTTTTTCAATGTGGCTCCAGTAAGTTGTCATTCCATCGTTTTCGTGGTCTTCCCACTTAGTTTTGGATCCCGCGTATGAAAAAAAAAAAGTTGATTAATAGCAAGCTGAACATTTTTTAATAGCTTAAGGGTGTGTAGTTGGAGAAACTTTGATATATGGGAACACTGGAATAGGGGAAGTTTTAATTGTGGAACAGGTTAAAAATTTGGAACGGCCAGACCACGAAAACGGCACATGTATTTTGTCCGACAGAACAGACTTAAACTCTCCGAACAGAGATTAAACTCTCATGCAAAAATCAGCCTACTATTTATCACCAAATGGGCGTTTTAATGAGTGGAACATGTAGAATATGTCAAATGACAGGAATTATGACAGCTGATAAATAGCAGTCTGATTTTTGCATGAGAGTTTAATCTCTGTTCGGAGAGTTTAAGTCTGACCGTTCCAAATTTTTAACCACAATTAAAACTGCCCCTGTTACAGTGTTCTCATATATCACAGTTTATCCGACTAGACACCGTTTAAGCTATTAACAAATTTTCAGCTTACTATTAATCAACTTTTTTCTTCATACGCGGGATACAGACCTAACTGATCGTCTTCCTATTGGGGAACCGTCTCTCGCCGTCCTTACTACTTTGTTTTTTGTCATTTGGCTCATGTAGTTGTTCCATTATACTCTTCTGCTTTTTACCCAGTTATTGATGTTGTCCACCTTGCATATCTGTCGTATATCTGCACTTCTACCTCTTCCCATATCCCATCGATTTTTCAAAGTATTTTCATCTCTGCTGTTTCTAGCATTCTTTCTGTCCTTTCTGTATCAAGTCGTGTTTCTGCCGCGTATTTATGTCATTATTGATCTGATAACTGTTGTGTAAATTGCGCCTTTCACTTCTTTTCCAATATTGGTGTGGTAGTTATAAACACGACCAGTGTCGAATCAAGTTCTGAACACACGGATAGTGATATAATTCAACTTGTCAAAAATATGTCCTATGTATAGTATTTTTACTACAAAAGCGATATTACGTAGGTCAAAATTTTTGACGTAAGAGAACTGTCAAAACATTAGAATGTGAATTTTCATTATTGCCATGTTTATTATAAACATGGATATAATGAAGAGTCACATTCTAATGTTTTGACAGTTCTCTTACGTCAAAAATTTTGACCTACGTAATATCGCTTTTGTAGTAAAAATACTATACAGTAGTAAAAGTGATCTCTTCATTAGTCATGAATTAGACAATTCGACTGGAAGAGGAATTGTTCGTTTTCATGTATTTTATGTGTATATTCAAAGTGTAGTCTTATTTCTTTAGTTCTCAAATTAATAAGCACGTTAAATTTCATTTGTATTATGTATTTTTAATTATCTTTGGTGTCAATTTCATAAAGAAATGTGAACAGTTAACAACATTATTACTGTTTAACAAATATTGAACCATAATTTAAAAATAAAAGTTTACTCATTAATTTCTATTGCGCCGCCTATGTTTTACAAACGGTGCCGACAATCGGTGTCGAATTTTGTTTTTATACTGGTCCAACCGACATCGTAAGAACAGTACTTAAATAGCTTGTAACACGTGCGAGCCAGGCAGCAGATATCAGATACGGATTTACTAATACTTTTATGACCACTGACCAGTCCTTTGTGCTTTTATAAATACGATTTTGGGGGTAAAATGTATCGACCTGAATGAGTGAATAGTGAAGGATTGTAGCTTATTTTGATATAGAAGATAATTCCAAACTAAAAATAGTATTTACTATTAAAACCTTAAACAGGAGAAACTTCTGTACCTGTACCTTTTAACTTTATTATTTATACTCGCGTATAAATACGGCTAACGGTAAACGTGCAGATACAGTTCCAGTTCGGAAACAAAGCGAAGATCAGCGAATACTTAAGGGCGATACAAGCAATTATAACGGACTTAGTGAAGATTCTTTTGGCGATTTGGTTCATTTGTGTTGCAGTGTTGATTTGTGTTTGTTGCAGAACATGATGTCATCAGAAAAAAAACGTAAAGTTGACAAAGAATGTCGAATATTTAAAAACAGTTGGACTGACACCTTTTTTGTCATAGAACAAAATGGTAACATACTGTGCCTCATATGTCATGAAAAAATATCAGTTTGCAAGGAGTACAATATAAAGCGGCATTATTTCACAAAACACGCTTCTAAATACGATGAATACCAAGGACAAATTAGAATCGATCGAGTAAATTCGTTGAAAAAAAATATGATCGGTCAACAGGCGATGTTCAGAATACCAACAGAAAACTCCGAGACAGCCACAAAAATTAGCTTCATGATAGCAGAAGCCATTGCCAAGCGAAGCAAACCCCTATCAGACGGAGAATTTGTCAAAGAATGCTTGGAGATGTTTGCATCGGTAGCGTGTCCGGAGCAAGAAGCATTAGTTAAAAATATAAGCTTGTCACATCAAACCATAGCAAGAAGAATTGATGACATGACCAAAGATATTGAATCGTCTTTAAAAACGCAATTGAAGAAATGTGTTTTTTACAGTTTCGCACTCGACGAAAGTACTGATGTATCAGATACCGCACAGTTGGCAGTTTTTGTAAGAGGGGTAACAGAAGACTATACCGTGATCGAGGAATTGCTTGATTTGCGTTCAATGAAAGATACAACCACCGGAAAAGACATCTACGAAGAAGTAAAGAGTTGCATAGAAAAATATGAACTACGAATCGAAAATCTTTGCGGATTGACTACAGACGGTGCGCCAGCAATGACAGGAAGAACAAGTGGTTTTGCAGCTTTAATGCGCAAGAACGTCACACATAAAATCATACAGCATCATTGTATTATTCATCAAGAACAGCTGTGTGCAAAAGTACTTGAATTAAAACACGTGATGGATAAAGTAGTGCAGACAGTTAATTTTATACGTGCAAGAGGACTGAATCACAGACAGTTCCAGGCTTTTCTGTCTGATGTCGGTTCAGATCACGAAGACATCGTGTACTTCAGTAGCGTTCGCTGGCTCAGTAGAGCATCCACACTTAAACGATTCTATTCGTTGCTCGACGAAGTAAAGATTTTTCTTGAAAACAAAGGTCAAGAAATTGATTTCCTAACTGATGAGCAGTGGTTGGCTGATCTGGCCTTCCTGGTTGACATTACTAAGTACCTCTCTGATCTTAACTTAAAACTGCAAGGAAAAGATCAATTATGCACGCAGTTATATGAACACATTCAAGCTTTCACAAAGAAGCTCATATTGTTAGAAAAACAACTGGAACAAAAACAGTTGGTTCATTGGGAGACTCTATCTGCCAGAAATCAAGAAATGTTGGACTTAGCCAAGTACGTGTCATTGTTGCAAAGATTGAGGAATGAGTTTGAAGAGAGATTCGTAGACTTCAAATTACAAATTCCTAACATGAACGTGTTCCAAAATCCGTTTGAAATTGAAATTGATGGTGCTGTGCTGAACTTACAGATGGAATTGATTGAACTGCAAAGTGACTCTCTTCTTAAAACGGCATATCAAAGTTGCCTTCCGAACGCATTAATTGAGTTTTATAAAAAATATATTAATCGGAACCAATACCCAAACCTTACCAAATTAGCTCTTCAACAAATATCTTTATTTGGTAGTACATATATTTGCGAGCAGCTTTTTTCTCGCATGAAATATAATAAATCGAAAACGAGATCATCTTTATCAGACAATCATCTGACAGGCATTCTGCGCATAGCTACTTCTAAAATACCAGCTGACATAGATACACTGTGCAAACAGAAAAAATGTCAAACATCTCATTAGTAATAAGGTTTTTAGAGTGATAAGTAAAACTAAGGTTTTCTTCCTTAATAACGTAGGGACGTAGACAATATTCTTGTATATTTTTATTAACTGTTGTTTTTTTGTTAAATATTTCATTGATTTCAATTTGTTATTGATTGGTTTTCTTTTGTTTGTATATAAAAAATACCTAGGTATTTGAAATAAAGATATCCAACTTATTTACTTTTTTTTTCTAGGTCCTTATATTATAAGTACCTACTTCCTATTTAACCTACTTATCTACTTAAGTTACTGTTTTTTACTAAAAAAAGGTAGTTTATCTTTCAATACTTGCTGCCCATACTTAAAGTATCACTTTTTTGCAATGTAATAGCAAAAAAAGCAAAAAATAAAGACTACCGAAATTTGACGATTTCTACCTAAAAAAATCTACCGCAATTTGATGGATTCTACCTGAAAATTAGCAGCAGCCTACCGAAATTTTGTCCAAGACCTGTGGCAACACTGCGCACATCCATCCATCCAATAGTCAGTCGGCCCGCTACAGTTACAAAATTACAAATCCGGCCCTCCACAAAATTATGTTGGACAGGCCTGCTCTAACCTGAGCTGAGCTGTCCATGGTCCACGGGAGTCACTCTGTTTCTTAATAAACGTTTGCATTTAATAAGCTTACATATGCTAAAACATGGTTGAAGTACAAAAAAACCCAAATTAATTACATAAAGTTAACTGTATTTCAAAGACTATTATCTGTCTAGAAAGGGATTGATCGACCCCCACTTTATATGAAATGGAATAAAAGAGTTATACAATTTGCCATTTATTTCAATAAAAAATAAATACAATGCAAATTAAATTACAGAGCAGTACGCAATTGCTTTGAAATTACTGTTACTACTTTATCTTTATATTAATTTTTTGACCAAGAATTAATACAAAATACATAATACAATTCTTTATACTCCATCTATACTACTATCCAAAGTATCCAATACTCTAAGTAGGATATTGTTACTTTCCCTAGTCCAATAGTCCAATACCCTACGCCCTATCCTATACCGTTACTTCGTTACTTTAAATATTTCGGTATTTTGTTTATAGGGCAGCCGGAATTATCTGTTAATATGTCTCGTTACTTTTGAATAACATTAATACTACAATGATTAAAGTAATTTAAAAAAGCATGAAAATATAGACTACATCTTTAAGTTTAAAATGCGAACGTGTCAATGAAATTTAAACTGTTAATTTTTTGTTTGTAGTCTGCTGCGCGATTAGAAAGAATGATGAGTTTAAATTTCTTTATCAAAGCTAGGCATACCGAAAACTGAAAAGGTAACATAATCTGTTTCGCCATTAACAACGCGACGTGTGTCGGTGAAGTCGGTCTCATAAACACCAAAAGAATTGCATGTCAAAGAAAGAAACTTATTGTTAATTATGTTAAAATACAATAGAAATATACTGTTGTTTGATAGTCGAAAATAGCCGCGCCTTTTCAGCAAATTTCGGTTTGTTTAACTGATATCGCACACTCAGCACAAACAATGTTTAGTCTAATAACTTATTATATATATAATATATATATATATATATATATATGGCTCACAAATGATAGGAAGCCCGCTACAACCTGCAGATGAATGGAAGCCCGCGGTTTACGGGGTAATGGGATTGTAGCACTGTCTTATTCCTACAGTCTTACGAAGCCCACTCGTATAAACGCGTTCACAGTGTATATGGATTACGGATTATACGAAGCCCGACGATGTTGCCATGTTTTAATTTACGTTTAAATAATACGACTGTTCTACGAGATCCTTATATGTGTATATAAGTCGTCATATTGCCTGTTATAAGAAGCCCAATTCTATTCAGCAATCTATACGAAGCATTTTAGAAGAAAAACAATAAATGCTGTATATAAGGTATATTTAAAAAAACCAAAAAACCATTTTTTTAAATATACCTTATATACAGCATTTATTGTTTTTGTATCACATGGTATACAGCCAACTACAGGAAAACTTTTTTCCTTGTGGATTTTTACATTTTAGAAGAGTCAAGATAGAACGAAAAGATGCATTGTTTCGGAGAAATTCAAACAAGATTATCTTTTTCTAAAACTTTTTTTGTTAGTTTCTATACATGTTAAAGTAAAAAGTTCTACTCACAGATTTTGCCGCTAATTGTTTATTATTTGTTTAAACAATAACAATGATTGTTTTGTACAGTGTGTCCAATTAACACGTTGACGGACACTGCGTCAAATGTATAAGCAAGTGTTGTGACACTATATGTATTTTGCAAAGTGGAATAGGGAAAAATTTTACGTATATAGACGTTGTGTCACATTACATCAATGGAAATTAGACGACTATAGACGTTCTGTTCGTCAACGTGAAAAGTTGTGCATGGTCTAAATTAAAAATAGAACCATCAGTTCATTTTTTTTAAGCCGTATACGAGATATTATGTCAAAAAATATGAATTTTACTCAAGAGTAAAGTAGCTTTATTATTCAAAATATTGAAAATTGTTATAATGAAAAGTTGTTTGGAACTAAGAACTATATTCTAATATGCCATTTCATCTTTCCAATTAAAAAAAAGTTGAATTTTTTTTAATTATGGATATACAACATTATTTTCAGTTATTTCAATTATGATAACTCTTTTATTATAGACCAGTAAGGATCTGTGAAAAAACGTCTATTTTTGGATGTGAAAGGTGGCATTCGAATTTTTGCAGATAAAGTAAGGTGATAACTTCGTTAATAATAATTTACGTATGCTCCTTCTCAAATATGCCCGGAACATTAATAAAAAAAATAAAATATTTAAAAATTTCGAAAAACGTCGATTTTTTTCTGCTTTGCTTATAACTTTAAAACGATTCGTTTTGGAACAAAGTCGTAGAGAAATAAAATAAAGATAATTGAATTTTGTATGATATCCGACTGGTCAAAAATGTCTTAACTTATTACCTTTTCTGCAATATAGCAATAAATACAAAATAAGGGGGCAAAATATGCCTGTTGTTATTCAATGTTTTAACCACTTCGGTGGTACCTAGAACCTTAGTAATTCGCTTAGGAAATTCTTTGTAATATTCTTAAACCGTGTACCAAATTTAATTAAAATCGACCTAATAGATTTTGCATAATAAATTTGCAATTTAAATGTTTTTAAAAAAGTTCAAATTTTTTAAAATCTTTTTGAACAAAAAGTAGACCATTTAGAAGTTGTCTAATTTTTTACATATAAAGAGGTGCTTTACCTATCTAATACACTTTACAGAATTAAAATCGGATTATTTAAGGGGCCTCAGCAATGTTTTAAACTTATAAACAATTTTTTGGCTTATAAACAAATAGCTTTGTTTAATAATAAAAAATTAATTTTTAGCAATGCAAATAATTAAAACCGGTATAATTTGATTTAAACTTTCAAATGCTGTCAGCAGAATTGCTATTTTATTTTTTAGTCAAAAGTTATTCGAGTTCAAAAATTGCACTTTTTCGATTTTTTGAAAGTTCCACTGCGTTTATCTCGAAAACTATGCATCCTACGAAAAAACTTGTAAGAACATTTTTTGCTTAGACTTACCCAAGAAATATAAAAAAATGTTTTATTTTGCGATGTTATGTAATTCCTCAAGTTCTTTGTTTATAACAATTTTATTGACATCCGGATCAACTGTTACCCAAAAAAATCGTGTTCCACGGGTCAAAAAATACATAAAAATCTTGGGTAAGTCCATCTAAATAAAGGAGCCCGCAGCACCCCCTCCTGGCCACAGGACTAATTTGTTTATAAGCCAAAAAATTGTTTATAACTTTAAAACATTGCTGAGGCTGCTTAAACAATCCGATTTTAATTTTGTCAAGTGCATTAGATAGGTGGAGTGCTTCTTTATATGTAAAAAAATTGACAAATCTTTGTATTTACTAGTTTTTGTTGTGCAAGATTTTAAAAAATTTTAATTTTTTAAAAAAAGTTTAGATTGCAAAATTATTATTCAAAATCTAGTAAGTCAATTTTAGTAAAATTTGGTGTACGGTTTTAGCACATTACAAAAATTTTCTAAGCGAATTAGGAAGGTTCCAAGTGTAACCTAAGTGATGGAAAATCATTGAATAACAACAGGCTTGTTTTGCCCCCTTATTTTATATTTATTGCTATTTTGCAGCAAGGGTGATTAATTAAGAAATTTTTAACCAATCGCATCTGATAGAAAATTTAATTACCTTTGTTTTATTCCTATACGACTTTGTTCCAAAATGAATCGTTTTAAAGTTATAAGCAAAAAAAGTAGAAAAAAAAAGGAATTTTTTGAAATTTTTAAATATTTTATTTTCTTTATTAATGTTCCGGGCATATTTGAGACGGAGCTCTAATCAATTATTATTAACGAAGTTATCACCTAACTTTATCCGCAAAAATCTGAATGCCACCTCTCACATCCATCTAAAAACAGATCCTTACTGGTCTATTATTAATTATACGAAAAAGTTATCCTTTGTAAAAAGTTCTGCATGGCCAAAGACCTTAAATACAACCATCTTATATTAATTTTGATTAATTTTATACGAGGTATGTCAAAAAAGATAAATTTCGATCAAGAATAAAGTACCTTTATAGTTCAGAATATTTCAATGAGAAGGATGGAATATTGGAAGATGGTTTTTAGTGTTGTTCTGAAGCTATTTTCTTGTGGCATTTTTATAATTATTTTGATTGGGAAATAAGCCACAATTAAATTGAAAAAATAATTTTATTAACGTTTCGACGCCCAAATCGGATGTCATTGTCAAAATACAAAATATTACCGAGTAAATATTAGTAATATTTTATATTTTGACAACGACATCCGATTTGGGCGTCCAAACGCGAATAATATTATTTTTTCAATTTAATTGTGGCTTATTTCCCAACCAAAGATAGATTCCCAACCTAGCGACCCGGCATTGGTCGCTAGGTAGATTGTTACGCGAGTGGTCGCGCGTGAGATTTTCTCTCACATATCCAAATTTTACCTTTTTTTACAAAATAAAGTTTTTAAAACAGTTTTTAAACTTTTTTTATTAACTAATAATAAGAAAAAAGGAATGTAACATAATATAGATAATAATATAATAAAATAAAAAGAAATAATCGGAATTAAACCAATATTAATCAATCTCCGTATCTTGATAATTTACGGCACAGCACACAAATATAACAAGAATGCTCTGGAAAAATTGATTGATGACAGTTACAATTTTTTTTACATTATTTCAGGTTTTAAGTGCCAAAATAAAATTAATTTTTATATACAGTTCGTAACGCGCTTGGTCGCTTGATGAGAGAATGTCTCACTTGAAGCGCGCTGACTCAACAATTGGGTGATATTAGGTCAACTGAGTCACTATCTAAGCGGACGATTCTATTAGATTGTCGAGGGAGGATAGTTAGGAGACTAGAAGGAAATACAGATCTTATAATTTCCCAGAAAAAAAATTCTGTGCAATTTTCTGAAACCGTGAGAGAAAATCTCATATAGCGACCACTGGCGGGTTAATTACGGTTTTTAGTTCTAAACAACTTTACATAAGCACAATTTTCAATATTGTGAAAAATAAGGGTATATTATTTAAGTACTCTTGAGCAAATTCATATTTTTTTTATATACCTCGTATAAAATTGACAAAATTTGATATTAGACGATTTGACTTTATTTGACTTTAGAACATTTTATAAAGAATAACTGTTTTTCGTAAAATGAATAATAAAAAAGTTTTCCACCTACCTCTACCGAAAGTATACTTTTCCGGACCTGATTGTAGGGAGCAAAGTTGTACTTTTCCTCCCTAGGGAGGAAAAGTAAAAGTGACATCATGGTATTTCATTCATAAAAATATAACTTATTGACGCCCTGTACAATATCTATTTTCTATTACGTAAGTTTGTATACATTTTAACGTTTATTTATAAAACACTCTGTATTTCACAGAATGGTAAAAAACTGTAAATTGTTATTTTGATTTAACAATGTTTACATTTTTATTTTGACTTATATTTGACAGTTGACAGTTATATTGTACGTACTTATTAGTTTTAGTTCTAATAAATTTTGTTGGTTAGTTACATAAATAAATTAAGTAAAAATGAAAAAATGACTTGTTATTCGAGGAAGGTGGAAAAACCATATGTATAACATGGGAGTAAAGTGCCTTTTCCTCCCTTGAATGATTACTGCCCTCCGCTACGCGTCGGGCAGTAAACTTCATTCTCGGGAGGAAAAGTAGCACTTTCCTCCCTTGTTATACAAATAGCTATATGTATCATAATTGAAATAAACAACTAAAAATAATGTTGATTAGAAAAATTTTCAAATTTTTTTTCCATTATAAGGATGAAATTGCATATCAGAATATAGTTCTTAATTCCAAACAATCATGTTAAATTATATAATTTAAAATAATTTTAAAAATATCGTTGAATTTTGTTTCTATTTTGTTTTTGATTATGCTGAATCCGAATATGGCATTACCATTTGAAAATGCTTATAAAGAAGCTCTTCTACACTATGTCTGCGTAGCAAGGAACCATATTTGAAACATTTTTATTACAAATTTTACGAAAAAAAGTTTATTCTTCATAAATTGCTCTGCATAGTCTAAAATCTAAAACCCAATCATCAGATATCAAGTTTTATCAATTTTATACGAGGTATGTCAAAAATACGAATTTTTTTAAAGAGTAAAGTACCTTTATATTCCAGAATATCAAAATATGGGTATTATAAAATGTTGTTGGGAATTAAAAACTATGTTTTATTATAATTTCATCATTATAATTGAAAAAAAAATTCAGTGTTTTCTCAAATTACAAATACCCATCATCATTAATTTATTTCAATTATTTCAACTATTTTATTATTAATTTTACGAAAAAAAGTTATTCGTCATAAAATATTCTATTCTGGTCTAAAGTCCAAAAAACAACCATCAGATATCAAACTTTTTCAATTTTATACGAGGTATGTAAAAAATATAACTTTTGCTTAACAGTTCAGTATGGTTTGTTCAACAGTAAATGGTTGAGTTCAATTAGTGCGGTCGTAAATATTATTAAATTTATCTGACCTGGCCCATTGTTAAGACCCACCCGGAGCGATAAGCAACCGAGGTAGACAGAGTTGGTCTTTTGACAATTAACACTGACTAGACGGTAATCCCATAATAAAGCAAAGAAATTGTACCAGAAAACATATTTAAATTTTACCTGAAACCGGACCTTTCATACTATTATCGGTTATTCCAGGATGTTTATAGTGGTAACTAATTGAACTCGACCATTTACTGTTAAACATACCATACCTTTATAGTTCACAATATCTCATTTAGAAGAATGTAATTGAACAGTGAAACATATTTTGTAATTCCAAACAACTTTTTTTAATAACAATTTTCGATATTGTGAAATCTAAAGGTACTTTACTCTTGAGTGAAATTCATATTTTTTTACATACCTCGTATGTCAAAATGTAAAATCGTATGTAAAATTAATAAAATTTGATATTTGATGGTTGCATCTGAGATCATATACGATGCAGAGTATTTTATAAAGAATAACTTTTTTCGTAAAACTGGTAATAAAAAAGTTATTAATAGGTTCGAAGTTACGCAGACATAATGTTTAAGAGCTAAAAAATATTTTTTTGTTGAAAATGTATTATTGTTCAAGCTTATTATTAAATTTATTTTAGGTAAGTTTTAGAGAAAATATTTTTGATCACTTTTTATAAACAATTTTTTAGTTGGTAATTTTCGGTTTTTGTATTAGGTACATTTTTATTATCTTTCTTAATTTTTGTCAAAAAGGAATAGTTTCATTCATAGTTTCATTTCTAAAATAAAATTATTGAGTAAATTTTAAAAAATACATCAAATGCTTTAAAAAATCACCTATAAAATTGTAAAAAATCTTTTCAAACTTGAGTAATACCGTTTTAAAGTGCTGGTAATTCTGTAAACTACGTTTTTACTTAAAACTTACGTAAAAGTTTTCAAAAATTGCATTTTTGCGTCATATCATTTCGAGGGTTTAGTGTCAAACAACGTTATCTACATTTTTTGTGAAATTGAGATATATCTATAATCGAGTTCACCGTTTTCGACTTCATTTAGTAACAAAAACCTGTATCTCTATCTAAAGCAGATTACAAAACACATAAAACGTTAACTACCAATTGTGAAAAAAATGTTCATGTCAAAAACATCTAAGAGGTGATAACGTTATTTCACAGTGAATTTCGTGATACATCAAAAACAGTTATCGACTGTTAACGTTTATTGACACGAATATTTTAAGCTGTAATTGTAGACAGCGTTATTATTATAATTCGTATTTGTTTGAAAAACGTCATTTTGAGACTGAATAGCTAAATACATTTTTGTTTATTTTCGATATTGTTCGATTCTACCATCTGATTACTCATTACATGATAACATGATTACAATAATCTGATTACTCATTACATTTTTTAGTTTTGCCGAAGTTGAAAGAAAACATAGATGTTATTTTCTTATTGCCGGTTACGTATATATTTGTCGTAATTATTTAATATTTTGATTTTGTCAGTGTTTAACAGAAAAATGTCAGAAAAGTGTTTAACAGAAAACTTTGTATGACAGAATACGAAGCATTAGCGGGTCGTGGATCTTCTGAGGTAGCCTCTTGCCTTACAAATACAATGAAAAGTGAAGTTACTGCGAAAGACTTCGCTTTTATGTCTGAAACTTGTTCGAGCCAAAATGGAAATTCAATTATTGTTTCCGCAATATTTCTGTTTGCTGTTGAAACACTAAATATTTCAAAAATCGACCAGTTATTTTTAGAGTCCTGACATTCCCAAATATAATGTGATATCGTCCATGCCCACATCGAAAACGCGAGTAAATGGAAATTTATGATCCATCGAGATGGTATATGCACAGTGAATAAAATGGCTTTAAAGAAATCAAAATACGAAGTAGTTGAATTATATCAAGAACTTCAAATGCAAATGATTAAAAATAAAAAAAAACTGACATTGAAGGAAATGTTGTCAAATGGTTGAACATAGTTTGGCTACAATATACATATTATAAAAGAAGACACTGCACCCAGTTATTTCAAATATAATTTTAAATCGGACAACTTTATGAAATTTAAAATACAGAGAAGGCAACTTCGAACATTTTCAATTAACAAACTTGTGCCAAGAAGAAAATATGACAAACCGTTAACGATTAATAATAAAAAGTTAAAAGGTTTAGTAGAACTCTGTGAGCAAAAATTAAAGAACAATATCACTTCTTTTACTAGAATCTTTAAGGAAGGGGTGATGATCATAATGAAAATATTTCAGAAGATGAAGGCGTTTAAAGATGGTATAAGTATTTAGATATTTTTTCATAAAAAATTTTCGACCAATGCTTGCTCACGGTGATGACCTATGGCCCAGAAACATTATTGCTCACAAAGAAAAACACACAAAAACTGAGAGTAGCGCAGAGAAGAATGGAGCGATCAATGATAGGGGCCACTCTGCGAGACAGGATTAGAAACGAAGATCTACGAGCTAAGATCAAAGTCACAGACGTCATTGAAAGAAGCTGTAACTTAAAATGGAAATGGGCTGGACACGTTGCCAGAATGAAGGACGGAAGATGGACTCGTAAACTAGTTGAATGGAGACCAAGAGCCGATAAACGTAGCAGAGGAAGACCACCAACAGGATGGCAAGATGACTTACGAAGGACAACAAAAAACTTTGTACAGCAAGAACAAGATAGTACACTTTGGAGACAAACAGGGGAGGCCTATGTCCAGCAGTGGATTGAGAGAGGCTGATGATGATGATTAACATTCTTAATAATACAGGGTTAGTGCTGCATTGGATATCCTGAAAATTTTGAAAATATCATCGAATTTAAGTTAAAGTCAAACTGGATATCCTGAAAAAAAGGGCAAATATCAGGAAAATTTTCGCCACATTTTAGGGAAATTACATTTTTACATTTTCACCCAGCAGTACTAACCCTGTAGTAAAACTATTATTATCAGGTGCGACGTTAACGGTTACAAAAAATATATATCGGTAATATCAAAAAGCGTTATCGGGTCATTATTAGAAAAATAGTCTATTTTTTTCTCTGTAGAATATCAATAACCTGTAATAATTTTTACAATATGTCAAAGAAACTATGATAATACTATATAAATTTACAGATTTCTATTGTAATGTATTTTGCCTCCGTAATCACAAATTTGTTGGCTGATATTACGTTTCAAAACAGTTTTTCGCATTTTCTGCCACTTTATGTTTTTGTAGTTAACGTTGTTTGATACTAAACCCTCGATTTTAATTAAATTTTTGGCATTTTTTTAAATGAAACATTGTTTAGTAAGATGTTTGAAAGGTAAGTTGTGCAAATTTGAGAGCTTTATAAGAAAATTTTTATTAGTTACGCATTTTTAAATAATGTTTAAACAAAATTCAGCCCACACCGTACTTATGCCCATACATTTTATTTCTTTTTATTATAACCATAAGATAGCTTAATTGTTCTTCTTTCCAATTAAGCTATCCTTTCTTGTTCCTTCTCTTAATTTCCTTCATTCTTTTCCAATTTGTAAAATTTTATTTGATCCATTAATTAGAGAAATACACTGAAATAACTCAGCCGTGCACTTCGCTAGTTTACAGTGCGCCAATGTTTGTGAGAAGGGTGACTTTAGCGTTATAAATAAAAAATTATAGAAGCTACAGATTTAATTTTATAAAAATTTTAATCTTATATTTAGGTTTTTTCAATAGTCTGAATTTTTCAATAGTCAAGTCAGTTTTTTTCTAAAATTTATATTTTCGGGGTTATTTAAAGAAACATCTAATTTAGCAGTTCATTTGTTTAATAAAAAATTAAGTGCCCACTTCTAGAGTAGAAGTTTTTAATATGTTGTTTATTAAACATTTCTTAGGGCCATCGGTACATAATTCGCAAATATTTTAAGGCTATCCCTACTTTTTCTGTCTTTACACGGCAAGTTACGTGTAGTAAAATTGTCACTGATATGGATATGTAAACTTTATTTGACAATTTCATCATTAACTGTAAAGATGGCTTTTGAATGTTCTTGGATAACTTTTACTAGTATAATTAATTGCCTTAATTGTTAATTCAGTTAATTAATATGATTATTTCATATTTCCGACCAATAAAAAGCTACAGAAATACAAATTAAATTGATCATTTTTGATAATATCCCATCGTCAAGTATATTACGTCAGATGCCCTTCGTTGCTGTGAAAAAATACATTCAGTGACATTAATGACAATTACTGTTTTAAAACTTATAAAAGTGATGACTTTCAATCGTCAAATATTTATAACAACTGTGTGTTTAATTGTACTAATTTGTACTTACATAAATAAATTACAATAAAATTTTGGTTTTAAACAGTTTTATTCATGAAATAATCGCAGCAAATTGCAGCTCGATCTCTGAAATTATTATCGAATTGTTTCCCTCGTGCCACTTGACGTAATTTCACTCCCCTTCGGGTCGTGAAATTAATACTGTCAAAGTGTCACTCGGGAAAAATTCGATAATTTCAGAGCTCTTGTGCAATTACTACTGATAATTTTTTCACTACCTATGTATTTAGTAATAATTTATCTACTGTACAACAAAAGCTAATAATCAATCAAGTGATTTTTTAATAATATATTGTTACTATGAAACGCTTAAAATTTTGAACATCTGTAACAATACAATACTTGGATCACTGAATATATCCTGGTGTATTCTCTGCTTTGGATCTTCCATAAATAATAAACAATAAATAACTTTTTATTAAGTTCACGTCTTAAATCAATTATTTATCAAACACATTATCAATATTATTTAATCAACAACTGAAAATATTCCCAATGCCAGGTCAAATATTTAAAATTGTCACTGTCTGACTGACAATATGCTGGCAATATACTATTTACTACTGACAAAGATTTGGAAAATATTACCACGGACATTGTGTTAATTATTTTTTCAAATCCTTAAAAAAAACAATAAATATTTTTGAAAAATTTAAACGCAAAATGAATGACTAAATTATTACCGAGGGCCGAAAGTCTCTTACAATAAATAAAAAGTTTATTTTGAATGAGATATTTTGAAATTAAAAGTCACACTAAATTTTCTTTTAGTTTTTTAGCCCTGTAACTTATTAAAATAAACATTATAGAAGTTCTCAGGGACTTTCGACCCTCTCTAATAACGTAATCTCTTATTCTGAGTTTAAAATTTTCAAAAATACTTATTAGTTTTCTCAGAATTCGAAAAAAACATGAATTCCATTTGAGTAGCATTTCAGCAGAAACTACGTACCCATCCCCTTAATAAAATTAAAAAACATCTATATTGTTTGATTTTTTCCGAAGGGAAAATCTATATGCATTTGTATTAAATATTTTGTATTTGTATTAAATGAGGCGCTCAGAGCAACAGTGGCACAGTCCACACATTGAGCATTTTTAGATTAATACATCAATAAAAGCAGAAAAATTGGATATATGGTTCAACAGTGGTCTACACCATCTAGCTCTATATTTGGCAAGATGGCACTACATAATGTATTGTTGCCTTGACAAATACTAAAAATACGAATGAAACAGTGGCCTAACCCTCAATTGTGTGGCTCAGACCCATCAAAAAAGTGTTCATCATATCAGAATCAGAATAATACGCATAATTCATAAGAATGACTATTTTTAATTTTATAAAGTAATATTTAATAATAATAACTTTAACCCAGTCCTTGACTGAGTGGTAAGAGCGCCTACCTTTGGATCGAAAAATCCGAATGGTTGTGAGTTCGAATCTCACCAGGGTCAGAAATGTTTCATTTATTATAAATTAATAAATGAAAATAGTTTCTGTCCTTGTGGGATCGGTACTCACCGGAGGGACCGCAGACGTTCGGATACAGTTAGCGTCTCTTTGCAAAGACAATGACGTTAACTTTGCAAAGTAACAAGACACTTACTCAACACACACACACACACACACTACACATTACACTAGGTACCTAACTGTTAAAAATTACCGTACCTACCATGCCAGTGGCCATTAGTTGTCGAGGCATTAACCTTTTTTAAATAAAAAAAAACAATAATTTAATTTATCATATTAATTTCCTATTTGGTAGCAAATTTTGTGGCTTATTACAAACTAAAATAGTAAATTAGTAATACAAAGTATTAATTTGTATTAATTGTATCAATTAAAATAAATAATTCTTTTGCGATTCAATTTTTAAATCTTTTTTCTGTCGGTATCTTACTGTGTACAGGTAATGCTAAGAATTACCATAATCTGTTCTCGGGAGTGTTACTACACAAGATTAATGACGACGAACGACCCAAAAATACGAAAAATGTGCATTGCCAGGTAATAATAAAAATGTTTACAACCTATAGTACTTTGAGGAATACGCAAAAACGTTGCCAAACTTCAGGGCTTCTTATAATCGGTAGCTCAATGTGGGCTTCCTAACGCTGCTGAACTTCTACAGAGTATATACTTTTTTTCGTAGCGCAAACTGGTGGTAGATACCATGAACTACGAGTGTATGTTTTGATAATAATTCCAGGCATAAGCAGCCCGGGCTTCGTATTGTTAATCATGATTTCAGAGCTACCTATGGTACATTTCTAAAATTTGTCCGAATATATATGAAGCCCAAGCGTATTTACATGTTCTGAGCTTGGTTAAAATATCGAGAGATGGTGTAAAGTACGTTTTTTGGGGAAATAACATTAAAGAATTACGAAGCCCGAATCCGGGCTTCGTAAGGAGGTGTCGGGCTTCGTATGACCGGTGCGATATAGCGTTTTTGGCTTCCTAAAGTCGGAATCCATATATATATATATATATATATATATATATATATATATATATATATATATATATATATAATAACTTATAACCGATAAAATTTGTAATATTATATTTCGTATCAGCTAAGCTGAGATGATATATATTTTTAAAATGTTGTGGCGGCTATTATCAAAATCTGGACAATTAATTTCAGAACGAAAAAATCGTCTGCTAGGACAGAATGTTCAAATTGTTTTATTTTTACATTGTCTTTTATGACCCCTGAGTACGTATCAAATGTGGCAAATTTTCTTTTAATCGATATTTTGATTCGCTATGTATGCTTATGGTAGTGTTTGTAATGCGCATAAGTCCAATTTTACATATTTTTTTTGCGTCTCATAGAGTCTCTACACATCTAAGCATATACCCGAAATATTATACTACTTAAATGACACTCGATCCTAACTGCAAGACGCAATAGTCTCGCAGGGTTAGTATTGTTCTTGCTCAAATCTTGCAGGCTCAGTCTTGGTCTTGGTCTTGCTAAAATTAGGTGGTTTTGATCTTGGTCTTGCTAAAATGCAAGAACAAGACCAAGACTGCAAGACCAAGACCCATTTGGGCAACACTAACCAAAATTGTACTGACGGCCCAGAAATTATGAGCAAGCTATAAAAAATGCTAAAATTAGAAAACTTGTGGTCTAACTCGTTGGATACACTTGAGTTGCTAAAACTAATGGATGAAGATAACATAAAATCAGTAGTAAACCTTTTTACTGCAATATAAATATAACAGCGGAGTAATTCCCACCGACTGGATTAAGTTTCTATGCGCAATACTAAAAAACACACTAGAAATTACTCAAAATATTGATTCTGATTTAATATTGGTCACATTTCACGAAAATTAGTGCGTTTTTCCAGAAATTGGAGTGTTCACCCAGAACGATATATCCCTTTAAGGATCAGTGGTAGCTATATTTACCAGTGTTGCTAGATGTTCTTTTTCTAACTTATAAGCAATGATTATTAGACCGTAAGCACAAAAAATGTTATTTTTATAGCGATACGCTTTAATTACTATTTTTGCTAATTGTAATTTTAATATTTTTTCTCAAAAACAAAACAACGTTAGTCATTCAAACTGCATATTCAGATACGAAGGTTATGGCCTTACCCTGTGACATCTGTTCGTCTATGCGGCAACAAACTGCACCCTCATTAATTAAGTATTTTATCAGACAGTTAATGTGTCAACAGCTAGCTATGCATTCGAAATTATTTTTCTTAAAACCGTAAAAGTAGACGCCAGACTTGATAGTGATTTATGTGACCATCTGGTCAGGGGAAAAGGAATACAAACATTATCTTCGTTTGTGGTTGCTTTCTTTAGTCACTACGCAGCATGCGAACCATTCACACATACCGACGCGACCCTCTCCGAGAGACCTAAACGAACACATTTTCGTTGCAAAAATAAAATTACCGTTTGTTTTATTATATCCATTTTTAATTAAATTCCGCAACTCACCCATCGGAATATTGGTGACCCTCGCGAGTATTTTAAACCGCCGCGAAAATTTAAAAAAAGTTAGTTTTTTTTTTTTAATATACTTTTGCCGGTTAATAAATACAGTGAACAGCAACAATGACGACCAGTGCCAACAATAGTGTCTCAGATCGGATTGCAGTGGCCATCGGGAAATTGACAGCCGAATTAGCTGACATGAAAATCCAGCTATGTAGCTTGTCAATTGCCCAAGCACACACAAAACACTAACAGCAACCACGCACCACGCACCAGCACCATGCACCACGCACCAGCACCACGCACCAAGCACCACGCAACAAGCGCCAAGCACCACGCACCAAGCATCACGCACCAAGCACCACGCAACAAGCGTCAAGCACCAAGCACCACGCAACAAGCGACAAGCACCACGCACCAAGCATCACGCACCAAGCACCACGCAACAAGCGTCAAGCACCAAGCACCACGCAACAAGCGCCAAGCACCACGCACCAAGCATCACGCACCAAGCACCACGCAACAAGCGTCAAGCACCACGCAACAAGCACCACGCACCAAGCATCACGCACTAAGCAACACGCACCATGCACCATGCACCACGCACCACGCACCAAACACCGACGACAATGCTCACATTCATTTACTTTTGTCGTCCGGGTAAATAGAAAAGAAATGACCAGCAAAACAAACAACAACAGACCGGGGAGAAAAGCAAGATTTACTGGAACTTACCAAGAAAGTGTTAGTTCAAAGTGAATCGAGTGATTTTTTTTTCTTTCTCCTTGTATAAACTTCGCATTATTTTTTTTCCTATTTTCAATTTTCATTATATGTAATTTGTATATATTATATATTATCTATCGTTTTAGTCTCTCAGAAGGGGGTGTATAGCGATACGCTTTAATTACTATTTTTGCTAATTGTAATTTTAATATTTTTTCTCAAAAACAAAACAACGTTAGTCATTCAAACTGCATATTCAAATACGAAGGTTATGGCCTTACCCTGTGACATCTGTTCGTCTATGCGGCAACAAACTGCACCCTCATTAATTAAGTATTTTATCAGACAGTTAATGTGTCAACAGCTAGCTATGCATTCGAAATTATTTTTCTTAAAACCGTAAAAGTAGACGCCAGACTTGATAGTGATTTATGTGATCATCTGGTCAGGGGAAAAGGAATACAAACATTATCTTCGTTTGTGGTTGCTTTCTTTAGTCACTACGCAGCATGCGAACCATTCACACATACCGACGCGACCCTCTCCGAGAGACCTAAACGAACACATTTTCGTTGCAAAAATAAAATTACCGTTTGTTTTATTATATCCATTTTTAATTAAATTCCGCAACTCACCCATCGGAATATTTTAAAGGATTTTTTATGGAATTAAACAATACTCGAATAGCGTATGCATGCACTGACGTGAATGTCGTTTGGCGGTAAAAATAGCTACCAGTGATCATTTGTGCAGGGTACTTCACGGTTTTAATGTCACAGTAATTTATTCTAGTTTTTAATTAGTTTATTCTCCAAAATATTGATAATAACAAGTAAAGTAGTGAAAAATATAGTGTGAAGAACGTTTTGCCATAATAAATAGTAAATAATGTTAATTTTTATAAGTTATAACAAACCATTCAAAATTTCCAGCAAACCAAACCAATTTTTTTTACTAACTTGAATTACTATTTTTCATGAATAACAAAAAAAAATGTGGAATTGCCCGTTGTTAGAATTTTATTGCACCTTGTTGTTTTTCATGTGAAAACGTTTTTGTAAATTTTTGCAAAGAGATGTTCTTGGTGATTATTGAGACCAACGTTTTTTTAGTGAGCGAAAATACAAAAATACGATGGAAAGCGCCTCTTACTACAAGACAGCTGGAAAAATTGTTAATAAGGCCTGGATGATACCGATGATGATAATTTCTGCATGTCGGACTATGGAAGTAATTCTGATGCAGAAGACAATATTTTATTTGTACCATCTTCAGCTAAGTGCAGCACTCAATCCAGTTAAAGCATAAACATTGCTTCCTTAATCTCAAATATTGCTTTAATATTATTGAGGATCATCAACAAGCTTATTCAACTTTGGATTTCCCAGAGAGATGATTTTCATCATGTAAATCACACTCGCGAGGCAGTTATCACACAGCTCCAATATAGAAGACGGTTAGCTGATCAACTTATCGGCTTGTTTACATCAAGAAAGCGGCCTGGGCCAAATCCTGGTCAAATTGGCTAGTCAAAAAGGGCAAATATTGTTGATGTTGGTTGTCATCTACCAATCAAAGGCACTTACCGTAGATGTGCTAACTGCAGCTTAAGTAATAAACAGAAGAGGACCAATATCATTTACCAAAAATGTGATGTAGTATTATGTAAAGAATGTTTTTTCATCATAAGAAATTAATGTCATCAGAAATTTAAAATAAATATTTTTCTCATTTTACAACTTTTGGTTTAGAGCGTAGATGTAGCGGTAAAAATATTTACCACTGATGTGCAGGTGATGGTAAACACCCAAATGATCATTGGTAGATTTCCACCTCAAAAAAGGTTTTTTCGATTTTGTTTCTATCAGGTGACTAATTACATTCTATTTGATTTCACAATCTTAAGTAATATTCGTCTTAAAAATAAAAAATGTGTTCTGCGCGTTAAAGGGATAAAGAACTTCAATTTATTATTAATAGCAAAATGTGTGGAAAGGGGGTCCCAGTAGAAGAAGAACATCATGGCTTCGTAACCTACGGGAATGGTTTATTCATTCTTCGTTGTCCCTTTTAAAGAGCTGCCGTAAAGGAAACTATTATAGCCAATATGATAATCAATGTTCAATAATACGAGTATACATGATACGGAGAGAAGAAAACCACGTCGCAACTGTTCTAATCAAAGTCCTGTACAACCTAACTTTAATTTCTCTGCCCTCCTCTAAGGCCTAGTAGTAAGAGAGCCTACCTTTGGATTCAGGGGTCTGGAGTTCGAAACTCACCAGGGGTAGGACATATTTTATTTATTAAAAATTAATAAGTGAAAATAGTTTCTATCCTTTTGGGATCGGTATTTACCGGAAAGATCGCAGATGGTCGGACACAAGTAGCGTCTCTTTGTAAAAACAATGAAGTAGACGATTCAAAGTAACAAGACATTTACTCAACACACACACTATGTATACACTAACTAGGTATCTGATTGAAAATTTAACTCTACCATGCCAATGGCCATCAGTTTTCCAGGCATTAAATTAAATAAAGAAAAAATTTCTCGGGACACCAGTTTGGGCTTAAGTAATTTAACATAATAAAAAGTATTTTGACATGGCCCACTAGCATTATTTTTAAAATCTTCTAGCTTGCTGTGTATGAGTCAATCTCCAGTCCTAGAGGCATTTTTTGGTTGACTCACAACAATTTGTACCTGAAGTTTTGAGCATTTAAGAAACTAGTTCTTACTTTACTATTGAGGTTATTATTATTTATAATATGTCAATTATAAAATTAAAATTATCTTTAAAATAGACACATAAACTTACGTGCATAGAAATCGGCCCACTTAAAAATTTGGTCATTTTTGATGCCTCTTATTTCCTAAACCTGTTGGCCGATTTAAGTGATTTTCTTAATTTGTTGTAGCCGCCTGATTTTTTAACAATATCGCTGTAATAATATTGTTGCTAAACATGTAAGTGTCATTGTATACCGGGTGTAACAATGATAGTGTGTTTTTTCCTCAAAGTTTGGAACACCCTGTGGAATATTCCAGCGTACACAAAATATTGAAATTAAATCTCAACTATAGCCTTAGTCTTTCTTAACACTCTTCTTTTTGATTCATTCGAATATGGTGGACAATAAAGAAGTTAGGTACTTTAACAACTAGACATGTTCTTCATCAATACGCGGTGTTTCTAAATAAGTTGGACAAACTTTAAGGGGTAATTCTGCTTGAAAATAATGACAGTTTGCTTTATAAACATATGTTCGCAAATGCTTCCTTCCCGAGATACGGGGTGTTGAATTTTTTCTTACAAACTGACGATTTATTTATTGCTGTAAAACCAGTTGCGATATGCAAATGAAATTTGGTAGGTTTTAAGAGATAGTTATTGCCGATTATTTGACATAAAATTAAGAATTTTATATTAACCATTAGCGCGCATACGGGTAATATGACCTATTATATTACCCGTATGCCAGTGGCGGCTGGTCTCTAAGTGAAGGGGGAGGTCATATCCGGTGGTTCAAGATTTTTTTGGAAAAACAAGACCTACAAATCCCATTTTAAATAATTTCTTATTCCATCATCTGTATTGGTTTCTTATAACTTATTTTGCAATATGTTGTTTAAATTTAAGCGGATCTTTATTTGAAAAGTAAATATGAAATAAGTAAAAGGAACAAGTCTTCATTACTAATTGTCAAATAAATCAGATAAATAGTATGATATAATATGTAATTATAACAGCCAGAATATCAACAAACTACTTAAACTCAAAACCTAAAATAAATAAAAACTTACATTTTTATGCGGATTTAAAAAGTAAATCGATTCTTCTTCAGTTTAATTTCATTTGGCGTTGGAGTTCATTTATACTAACCACTACCGACATTTCATAAAAATCTATAATAAAATAATATTAATCTCACGAACGCACTTAACTTAACTTTGTAAATTCCGAATTAATCTTACTCTCTGCGTAGATAGTCACGTCTCATAGATCTACGGTCAATGACCACGATGATACCAACTTGCATATAAGAGCGTATTTTCGTGAACGTTCGGAATCCCAGTGCTGTATTCTCACAGTGAGGTCAAATAAATTTCTTGACCATCGCGTATTTAGCTGTTTAAGAGTAATATTGCGGTAGTTTCAGTCAAAGATAAATTTGGCTTTTCGGTACTCTCAAACAGCTCGTATTTCATGTTTATTTATCGGTAATCTTTTGGCGGCATCTTTGTCGCTATATTTTACAACAACAAAATGACTGAAAAGTCAATACAATAAAAGCACAATATAACTTTGAACGATACTATTGTATTCCGAACATTTTTAATACAGAAAATTTTCTTTTTTTAAGGAAATAATTACATTATAATCGTTTGATTGTACAATTATTACAGGGAGGTCATTGACCAATTGACCTAAAGGGATAACCGCCACTGCCGTACGCACGCTAATGGTGAATATAAAATTCTTAATTTTGTGTCAAAATATCCTGAATAAGTATCTCTTATAACCTGCCAAATTTCGTTTGCATAAAACATCTCAACTGGTTTTAGAGCAGTAAATAAATCGTTAGTTTGTAATAAATAATTCAATATCCCGTATCTCGGAAACGAAACATTTGCAAACATACGTTTATAAAGCAAACTGTCATTATATTTTCATGAAGAATTACCCCTTAAAGTTTGTCCCACTTATTTAAGAAACACCGTGTATTGATGAAGAACAAGTCTAGTTATTAAAGTACCTAAGTTTTTATTATCCAACATAAGTGAATTAATCAAAAAGCAAGACGTTAAGAAAGCCTAAGGCTACAATTGAGTTTTAATTTCAATATCTTATGTACGCTAGAATATTCCACAGGGTGTTCCAAACTTTGAGAAAAAAACACACTATCATTTTTACGCCCGACATACAATGACATTTACATGTCTAGCAACAATATTATCACAGCGATATTGTTAAAGAATCAGGCTATAACATATTGAAAAAATAACTTAAATCGGCTAACAGGTTTAGGAAATACGAGGCATCAAAAATGACCAAATTTTTGAGTGGGCCGATTTCTATGCACGTAAGTTTATTTTAGGTTTATACTAATTATGTATTTTAAATAATTTTGGTGGATAATAAAGGTTTCTTCCGTTTCTTCAGTTCGTAGATAGGATGATTGGTATATGTACTTATATTATACCAGATTAATTTTCTGATAGTTTCGTGTACATAATACATTTTCAAAAAAGGGGAATGTCTATATTGTTTTATGTTTACTCTGAATTAGCACACTAACAATTACATAAAAAGTAACTCTACTGCTATGATTATTTTGTCATAACAAATATTAATAAATATTGTGTAATACAATATTTTAGTAACATTCCTACATATTGCATATCTTGTCGACCGTAAGCCAAAATAATAGCAAAAAAAATGTTCATCTGTTTCTCACCTCCCAGTTCTCAGTTCATCTCATTAACCAACAGTGGGATTCCAACAAAAACCTCACGCCATCACGAACCAGAATATGTTTCAAATTAAGTGATTTCCCGGTTCAGTAACTGCTGCATCCGAGATTATTAATTTCATTATGTTTTATGGACATAATTTCTCCGCTATGGTCTCTCGCTCTATCTTGTTCTTTCGCTCTGCTCGTCTTTCGCATACACGTTTGCTCGAATTATAGGCCAGTTCGCAGATTCAAAATACTGTTGTGTTTATATTTCTTCCGTATTTTATACGAAGTGAATATATTACCAGAGAACGGCAGTTCTCGCCAGTGGAGCACACCAGTGGTGTCATGGTGTGGGAACACGTGGGAACGCCGTTCTCACACTGGTTAAGAAAAGAAAAAAAATAAATAGAGAATTTAGGTTTTCTAAACAAAAATTAGCAGTGCGTTCCGGCACTCCTAATTTTGCCATGACACCACTGGAGCACACCTACACCCTATACACGCGACATTATATTATTATATACACGAAATATTCTATTTTCTAAATCTGACTGAATTGAAAATTATGCTAACTCCTATCTTAAATTTCAGGAAAAGACTCACCCATTCATATATCAACCATCCATTTTGGTCCAAGGGTGTGGATTTTACGGCCCTTCTTATTTAGGGTCTGTTTTTCGTTCTCGTTTCCAAAACTCCCAAAAACTTCGAAAATTTAACTCCGACCTTTGCGACTTCTAAGAGAAGGGATCATTACCTTTCCAACACATGTCTAATTTTGAAAATGGGTTATACCGTTCAAAAGTTTCCGAGCTCAGAAATATGAGTCAATTTTTATTTAAAAAAGGGAAAATGTTTGTGGATATGCATGTATGTATATATTGTATGTATGTATGTATGTGTGTGGAAAAGTTAAACCGATCTGAATTATTTTTTTCCCAGTTTGAAGAGGGTGTGAGGGCCGATTCAGAACCGGTGTAGTTTGTGAGTTTTGACTACCCATAAGCTAGCTATAGGACTTAGTAGGTACAAAACGGCATATTTTTTGGCGGTATATATCTTCGATCCAAGAAGAGACAGGAGAACAGTAAATACTCCAAATCAAGAGCGTTGAGTTAAGCTTTCGAATGGTGTCTAAGCTGTCAGGATCAGACATACACACGGCTCAGTATAGCCGAAAAACTGAAAAACTAAACTTTGAAAATTTTGGTTTTTCGACAATTTTACTCAAAATGTCAACCTACGAATTAAGCCAATAACTTAGTGTTTGTAGAAGGACTCTAGACGAATCTAACGGTGTATACCTTATATCCTGGAAAATTCGAATTTTTAAGTTAAAGGCTTCATAAATATGATCAAATCTATTTCTTATGGGAAAAGCGTTTTTTCAAGCTCAATAATTCTTGTAATAGCTTCAGTTATCATACTTGTCCTTAGATGCATAAGATACTACTTGTCAATACGTTTCAAACTCATGCTTAGTGAACAAAATCAGTTAAGCCGTTTAGAAGGTATTAAGCTACAAAAGTATAATCCAATTAACGATTATTCCCTAAATGGTTTATGTATTTGTAGTGGTTACGACGCTAATTTGATCTGGTAACGGGATATCCGAGTTCATTTACTGGCCATCCCAATATTTTTTCAATCTATTTCGAATAGAAAAAAATCTAGTGTACATTCGATGGACACTACATCATTTGGGAGATAATGCGACAAAGGCGACCATTTATAAAGCTTAACGTGTAGTCGAGAAACTCCGCATTCAACTTTATACATTTAATTTATAAATAACTTTAAAAAACTCCTGATACAAGAATAAAAAACCGCTAAACGCCTTAAAAATGAGTGGCGCATACAATATTCCAGCTACAAAAGATCTGATATGAATATTACGTGGCGCGAAAATGTATTTTCATTTTGATGCGAAACAAAATCCTAGTTCTATTTTAAAAGATTTTTCCATAATATTTGCTGAAGTAAACGCGCCATAAAAGAGTTTCAAAATTCAAACTGTATTAAAGTTACTCTTTTGTGGCGCGTTTTACTTCAAATTGGGCAAATATGAAAAAATCTTTTAAAATAAAACTTTTTTGTTTTGTATCAAAATGAAAATACATTTTCGCGACACGTAATATTTATATCAGATCTTTTGTAGCTGGAATATTGTATGCGCCACTCATTTTTACGGCGTTTAGCGGTTTTTTATTCTTGTTTATTTAAACGGAAAATAATAAAATATTATAACGCGTTATAATTATTATGTCCAAAGTATGAGGTTTGTCTACCTTTCAACAGATGTGGGTGAGTATAGATTCTTGACAACACTTCTACCTTGGCTGTTGTTGTGGTCAAATTTACTAACTGGTCGTTATTCTACGTCTTTTACAAATTTAAAATTAACTAGACCTCCAACGCTAGAGGAGGTTCGAAAGGAAATCTAAATACAAAAAAAGCCACAAAGCGCCGGGAATAGATAAAATACCGAGAGAACTACTCAAGCAAGGAGAAAAAAATCTAACAAAATCGATGAACCAGCTAATACAAGAAATATGCAGAGAAGAATGTAACCCCCAACAATGGAAGAAAAGTATAAATAGCCCCATAATAAGTTATGGGCGTGAAACATGGTTTATAACACAGAAATCTGCCAATGGATTAGACGTTTTCGAAAGAAAAATATTACGTAGGATACTGGGCCCAATAAGTGAAAATAACTTCTTCTTCATGTACCATGTCCTTTCAGAATGTTGGTGACCATCATACCTATCTTAATTTTATTCAGTGCCACTTTAAATAGCATGCTTGTATCAACACCATACCAATCTCGCAAGTTCTTCAACCATGAAGTTGCAACCTATATTTGGGACCTCTCATTACATGTCCGAAATACTCCAGCTTTCTCTGCTTGATGCTTTTTATGATCCCCGTAGTCTTGCTGAGACGTTCTAGTATTGTGGAGTTTCGAATCTTTTCCACCCAGGAAACTTTTAAAATTCTTCTATAGCACCACATTTCGAAAGCCTCAAAGCGATTTAGATCGATTTTATTCACAGTCCAGGACTCGACATCATAAAGTAAGAGCGAGAACACGTAGCAGCGAAGTAGGCGGATCCTCAATGCCAATTTTAGGTCTCTGTTACATAACACCTTGGACATCCTTCTAAAAGCGGCTCTAGCTTGCTCTATCCTAGATCTAATTTCGTCGTGACTTTCTGCGTTACAATGTAATTGCTGTCCAAGGTAAACGATTTCATCAACTTGCTCAAGTTTGGTATTATTTACATATATAGACGGTTTTACATGCTGTTGTTTACTTATAATTACGAGTATTTTGGTTTTCCGTATGTTCAGATCCAGACCTGCCTCCCTACAACTCTCACCGACACTATCAAGTAGTGTTTGCAGATCTCCTTGACTAGAAGCTAGGAGTAATGTATCGTCCGTATATCGCAAATTATTGATGACTTCACCGTTCACAAGTATTCCTTCTTGTTTTTCAGAAAGTGCTTTCTTGAAAATTCTTTCGGAGTAAACGTTGAAAAACAAGGGTGACAGGAGGCATCCCTGCCGTACTCCTCTTTTTATATTAAGAGCCTGTGATTCCACACCATCTACTAAAACTGATGTTGTTTGATTCCAATATAAATTTGCAATTATTCGAACATCTCTGCCGTCCAAGCCAATGTCTTTTAGAGCCTAGATCAATATAGAGTGCTTAACACGATCAAATGCCTTTTGGAAGTCAATAAAACAACAGTATATTGTAGTGAAAATAACAACTGGCGAATTATATAAAATAACGAAATATACGAACAATATAGCAAACAAACTGTAACACAATACACTAGACTGCAGAGATAACGGTGAGAAAGGCACGCGGTCCGCATGCATGAGAACAGCATCCCCATAAAATTGATAAATGCAAGAAACCAAAGAAAAAGACCTGTTTCAAGACCAAAAAAGAGATAGAAAGACGACGTAGATGAGGCTGTCAAAAACCTCCTAAGAACGCGTTCATGTAAAAGAATAGCAGTTAATCGAGATGGTTGGAGAAGCTTGCTGAAGGAAGCCAATGCCCAGTTTGGGCTGTAGTGCCATTGGAAGGAGGGATGGATGGGATTCCAGCAAAAACCTCACGCCATCACTAACCAGAATATGTTTCAAGTTAAGTGATTTTCCGCTTCAGTGACCGCTGCATACGAGATTATTAAGTTCAATATATTTTATGGACATACAGTGGAACCTCGATAACTCGGATTATTCGGGACCGCGGCCGATCCGGGTTATCTAAAATCCGGGTTAGCCGGAGAATATGGTAAAAATTAATAAAATACGGTATACTTACAGATAAACTCCGTTAGAATTGAAATAACATGAAATATTATAAATATGCACAGTACCTACACATCTAAATTACTAAAAACACGCAAACACAAACGTAAGCAAACAGAAGCGAACAATACAAGACTGTACTACACACAATACAGTCACCACAATCGGAACGATGTTATGTTACCTAAGAACGGTGAAAACTAAAGACCATTGTTTAAAAAAGAATTTTTTTAATAGTCTTTTAGTCTATTTTAAACAATGCTAAGACAGTTTAAAATAAATATGTAAAGGAATACTACAGACAGGTGCCTGTTTTCTGCCGGCGGCGTGTGCCATGAGTCATTTTTATTATCGTATAGTTCAAATTACACTAATACAAATTATCTGTCAAATATTATCTTCTCTTATAATTAACTGTTTTGATTGGAAATAAGCCACAATTAAATTGAAAAATAATTTTATTAACGTTTCGACGCCCAAATCAGGTGTCGTTGTCAAAATACAAATGTACTGAAAACATATATTGAGGACTTATACTACTAAGAAAATCAATATATGTTCAGACAGCTAAGCGGCCTTGAGGGCTTTAAAGAACTCAAGGATAACCTCAAAGCTTGTATGGGAATGTCGCGAAGAACTTGACAGCCTGGCGGAGCGTAATGAGGTAAAACTCATTTGGGTGCCTGGATATCAAGGAATCGCTGGTAATAAGAAAGCTGATGAACTTGCTAGACGAGGATCAGCAACAAAATACTTCGGTCCAGAACCGGCACTTGGAGTGCCCAAAAGCACAATCAGAGACCGATTAAGAGGCTGGATACGAAGACCGCACAGAGAATACTGGGAAGAAATTCCCACGCAAAAGCATGCGAAGAGATTTATACTTCAGACATGCGCAAAAAGAGCTGAAGAACTGTTCAAAATGAACAGGAATCAGGTCAAAATCACTACAGGATTCTTAACTGGTTGCTTTCCAGTAAAAAACAGACCTACACACGATAGGACTATATAACGGAGATCTCAGTTGCAGACTATGCAATAGAGTGACCGAGACAGTCAGACATTTATTGTGCGATTGCGAGGCTCTGGACCGCAAGAGACAAGCAATATATATGGAGACTGCAGACGAAGTTCAACAGTATATGGCACTAACCCAATGGACCTTTAGAGGCTAGTGAAGGGCACTACTATATTGTATTGGGTGTCATGAGAACAAATGGAAGAAAGCACAATAAGCTGAAAAGCTGCAGTGCGACCGTGGTGAATGCACGGACGGCTTCCAGGAAGGAAAAAAAGTCCACAGTATATTATATAGTCAATATTTAACCTTGTGTTTGCTTTTAATAAAACGGTTATAATTATTTCATACAAACAGCACTGATGAGGAAATTGTTATTACGAAAACGTTGTGTGATGTAGCTCCTTAAGGGATTTTAATAAAAATATACGTTTTATAATGAATTTTTGAAATTTTTTATTATACTATTTTTTGTTCAGGATCTGTAACTGCTAATAATCTAAAATATACTACGCAATGAAACTAATACAGAATTAAATCAAGTGATTTATTTATTATCAAGGATATAAAACGTTTAATTCAACCGTTACGTTTTTTGATCAGTATTGGTTACACTTTGTATGTATATGTAGGACTCCCGGGCTATTCTCTTCGTCGCCTTTCGTGAGCACATTCATTTGAATTAATCGCACTGCATCAGATAAATTAAATTTTCGGGATTGTGGAAATGATTTCTGAAAGCCGCAGATCGACGAGCAGAAACCGCTTTCGGTTGTTTCGTTTTTTGCTGTATTTGAGTACTGAACTGTTGCATTAGAGAGTGAACAATAATAACAAAAAAAGAAATTTTTTTGTTACAGTTTCACTTAAAATCTCGATTTAAAAAGTGTACATTTCCGAAACCGTTTAATCAGGTAGGGCCCAATATAAACTGCAAAGTTGTTATGGCTCTAAAGCCCGTGTCAGACAGTCAAATATTTTTCTTAATTTATCGTAAATGCCCCGACAACTAAAGCCATTGACATGGTACAGCTGATTTTTCAATCAGACGAGTGTACTGTGTAGTGTGTGTGTGTGTTGAGTAAATATCTTGCTGCTTAGTAAAGTTCACTTCATTGTCGTTACAAAGAGACGCTAATTGTATCTGAATGTTTGCGGCCCCTCCGGTGAGTACCAATACGTCAAGGATAGAAATTATTTCTACTTATTTAATAAAGAATTTTCCTATCCAGCTGGGATATGAACTCACAACCTTTGGATCCAAAGTCAAAAGGTGGCTCTCTTGCCACTGAGCCACAGAGGGGATAGCAGTCAAATATTTGATAAAATTTGTCTGATCAAACTAACTTAATGACGTCATATTTACAGTTTGTTCCTATCACACCGCGCACATCTTATGGAAAATATAATGTCACTCAAATTCAATAAAATTTATATAAATAGATTTAAATTTAATTTATATCGTTTTAAATTAACGGTCAATTCTTATCATTGCGAAAACTCTTAATTATGATTAATTAAGGCGCAAATTGCAATTAAAGTTTATCGAAATCACATTTTTGGAGTCCGTAAATGTGTCAGTTACAATCACTATTGCTCTGGGTGCTATTCAAAACAGCTTAAACCCCGCTGGGCTTAAGCGGATTAGTGAAACTAATCCGCTGATTTATGGAGTACCGATAATTTGGTTATTTTAAAATATTTTTTCTCTCTCTAACTTATGTACGTACCCATTTGATTTCAGATTTATTTATATCAATTTCCTCTCTTATTATTGAAAATACAGAGTTGGCGCAATGATAAGAATTGACCGTTAATTTGAAACGAACATATTCATATAAATTTTATTGAATTTGAGTGACATTATATTTTCCATAAGATGTGTGCGGTGTCCAAAAATAGTCCATTTAAAATTCAAAATTTTTCTTATCCACAATGCAATAAAAAAGGCTAAAAGGAGATGTGAGTTTTCTTTTGCATTTGCCTGCCACTGATCAGGCTGGAAAAACACAAAAGAAAAAACGTAGAATGTGTCGTAGACCTTGTTTCAGATGCATAATGACGCAGCTGTAGATAGGGTTGAAAATGGGGGGATTAAATTAAGACAATGAAATTCGAACTAATCGGGATGAAAATATAAGCCACCTTTGTAAGAACAAGCGCCGTACTAAGTATTTAAAAACCGTTTTTCGTACAGAAAAATTTTAAGATGAACAATGACGCAAATGTAGAGTACCTATTGAAAATGGAGGGATTAAATGAACATAATGAAATTCGAAGAAATTGGGATGAAAACAAAAGATATCATTCTTAGAATGAAAGCGATGAGAAAAAAAGTCATCTTTGTAAGAATTAACACAATACCTTATTTACTTTACTATATCGTGTCCGGACATGTCATTCATAAAATTTCGGCTTGTAGTATTTAACGTCGGTTCCATCTTTGTTGTCGATGCATAAATCTTCGATGGTACACCGATGAGGACAGTTTGTGCATGTAAGAAGATGTTACATATTCTGTGTTTCTTCACAGTTACAGTTGGCATCATCTTGGTCTATCCCATTTTACCATGTTTGATTGTACTGGAGCGACCCCCGTTCTTACCCTATTCATGGTTTTCCACGTTTTAAAAGCTAGAGACCGACAGGTCCATTGAACTTGACTAAGAGGGAAATACTCTGGCGGTTCATCCTGCACTGTTCCAAGGAAGCTTTTCATGGATTTTAGTCGCTTTAGTTGTGTTCGAGCTTGGTATAGGGCATGCAGCTCGTCTGCAATCTGTTTAATTTTCCCTATGTGCTCTGCAGCGCTTCTGCGTGTTGATGGTTCTGTAAAACCCGCCGCTTTATATAGATTTGAGAGTGGCGTTGGTTTCATGCACCCCTTTACTATCCTGCATGTCTCATTTAGCGCAGTTTCAACTTGTTTGGCGAGGGCAGATCTGCCCCAAACGGGGCACGCATATTTAGCAGTTGAGAAACACAATGCCTGTGCCGTTGTTCTTAAGAAGCCAGGACATGCACCCCATTTACTTCCCGTTAGTTTTCTGAGTATGCTGTTCCTAGTTGTTACTTTCCCTTTCGTTTTTATGCAATGTTGTCTGTAGCTGAGGGACCGGTCTGGTGGTTGGTCTGTGTGTTCTAGTGTTACCATTCCACACAATTTGGAGTTTTCGCTTGGATTCCTTTGCGCGAAAGTGGAAGACGCAGACTTGGGTGTTAGAGGGATTGGGTCTCAGGGAGTTCTGTAGATTCTGGAGATCTGTAGTACTCTGTCATTGTTTTTAAGGAACTTTCGAGTTTCTCCTCCACTCCTTCAAAGTTATTTCCTTGAGAACATATTGCGAGATCGTCAGCACAGAGGAAATGCTTGGTTTCAGGCGGCGTAGGTTGGTCGTTGGTGTAGATATTGAAGAGCATTCGTGCTAAAACACTTCCATGTGGGAGGTCGTTCTTTTTTCATCTACTTACTTTGTCCTCCAGTATAACGAAAAAACGTCTGTTTTGCAGTAAGGAATAAACGACCTTAACCAGATTGTGGTCATTGAGAGTGTCGTATAATTTTCGGAGCAATGTTTTGTGCCTTACTGTGTCATAGGCTGCTGTCAAATTTACGAAAGCAGCCCCTGTTATACGTTTTTCTTCAAAGCCGTCTTCAATGTGTTCTGTTAGTGCAAGGACTTGGTCGGTGCAATATTTCCGGGTCTGAATCCTCCTTGTTGTGGAATGAGGTACTTGTCGACATTTGTTTCTATTCTGGCTAGGATAGGTCTGTCATATAGTTTGAAAAAGTGGCACAACAGCGAAATAGGTCTGTAGCTACTGGGATTTTCTGGGCCCTTGTCTGGTTTTAAGAAGTCTATTACTTTAGATTTTGGAATTTTGAAGTCTTTGCAGCAAGTGTTATAAAGTAGCAAGATCCAGTTTTTTCTCCATGGCCTAGATGCTTTATTTGTTCACTGCATAATATCATCCACACCTGCAGCTTTCCCGTTTTTCAACCTGTTCATACCGTCGTGGAGTTATTTTAGTGTAAAAGGAGTTCCTGGGTAGTTTATCTCCTGATTCAATTTTTTTCTAGTATATGAGCCTTTATACGTTCTTAGTTCTTCCATTCATAAGGAGTTGAGTAGTAACTTGGTTTGCTGTAACCTTGCAAGGTGGTTTATGTTGTTTTGGATCACCGCTAAGTTTTTTTACAAGGTTACATGCTATTTTGCTACTATGTGTCATGTCCATTTTTCCAGGGTTTCAATCTACTTTACCTTTCTGGCCTGATTTAGCTGTTGGAGTAGGACTGCTCCGCAGTTAACCGGTTTTTGGCTAAAGAAGTCAGTGGAATAGAGGGACATCCCGGGAACATATTGTTGCCTGCATCCTCTGGGGATAGCTTTTCTAGACACATTTTTTATTACATCTACAAATTTATTGTAGTTTGCTACTTTTGGTTCAAGACATATCAGCTTAATCTATCATGTCCGCATACTTTTGCCAGTTTGCCTTTTTGAAGTTGAATCTCCTTCTGAATAGAACATGTAGTTTGTGGTCTGACAATTGGAAAGATGTTTATATGTACCAATAATTGGTATATGCTAATTTTTTGGTATGGGTCATACATATACTATTTTGGTACATCGGTCTTCGAGGTTATTACTTGAAAAACAGATATCCCGGTTATATCCCCTTTTCCACACTTTTCTCTAAAAAGATGGTGGAAAGTTTAGGTTCATGTGTTAGCGTGAGGCCACTCGTTTCAGCCCATGCTTCTACTGCGTCTCCATTTGCATCCAAGTCTGCATAGCCCCAGAATAAACTGTGTCTGTTATAGTCTCAGTATAAGCTGATTTGGTTGAGATTGGAAGTTAGTTGGGGGTAAAAATTAACATTATTCAAGTCTATGCACCGACAGCAGAGAAAGAGGATGAGGAAATAGAAGAATTCTACAAGCAACTGGAATACATTCTGGAATCGACCAAAAAAGAAGAGGTCACCTTAATCATGGGCGATTTCAACGCTAAAGTTGGTAAGGTGAAAACTGATGGATGCACTAGTGAATTTGGACTTGGACAACGAAACGACCAAGGTGAACGTCTCGTACAATTTTGCCAAGAAAAAGTATTTGTAGTAATGAACACAATGTTCAGATTACCAAACCATAGATTGTACACGAGGACATCACCAAGGGATAATGCAGACAACATCGTCAGGAATCAAATCGATTATATACTAATCAGAAGCCGGTTTCAAAACTCCATTACGTCTACAGAAACCTATCCAGGCATTGATACAGAATCGGATCACAAACCGGTGGTGGCTGTAGTAAATATAAGATTCAAGAAACTACAGAAAAATGCAGCTAAACAAAAAATAGACGTTAAGCAACTGAAAGACGCAGCTATACTGGAAAAGACAAGAGAACAGGTAAACAACAATCTTAGAAACCTCGCTGCAAAAAATAGGAACACAGGTAATGTAGAGGACAAATGGATGGAGATAGAAAAGGCCCTTATGACAGCTGGTGAAGGCTCCCTAGCTCCAAGCAAAATTAAGAAAAAGGAATGGATGACAAACGAAATTTTGTACCTCGTGGAGGAAAGGCGAAGAAATAAAACCAACAAGACAAAATACAAAGAACTGGACCGTGAGATTGAGAGAAGAATTAGAGAATCCAAAGAGAAATGGGTTCTGGGAAACTGCAAGGAAATAGAAGAATATGAGGGAAAGTACGATAGCTTTAACATGCATAAAAAGATCAAGGAAATAACAGGTAAAAAAGTGAAACAAGCATCCACCATAAAGGACAAAAAAGGTAAAATAATTACAGATTTAAATTAAAAACTAGCAAGATGGACAGAATATATCGAAGAACTTTTTTTTTTGACGAAAGACCAGAAATAGCAGTGGCAGAACCTACATACGACATAACAGGGCCTGGAATCCTAAAAAGCGAGATAGAATGTGCTATAAGGAACACAAAAGGGGGTAAAGCTGCAGGATCAGATGAAATTCCTGTAGAATTGTTAAAAATTATAGACGACGACACACTTGAAATAATGGTGAACCTCTTTAACACAATTTATAAAACAGGCATCATACCAAAGAAATGGCTCTCCTCTACTTTTATCACAATCCCGAAGGCCGAAGACGAATAACGCCAGAGAGCGTTCAGACCACAGAACTATAGCATTGATGAGCCACAAACTAAAAGTATTTTTTTAAATAATTCACAAAAGAATATTTAATAAATTAGAAGAGGACATAAGCGCCACCCAGTTTGGATTCAGAAGTGGACTGAGAACACGGGAAGCTTTGTTTGGTCTGGGTGTGTTAATACAAAGATGTTTGGATGTAAACCAAGACCTCTACGTAGGTTTCATAGATTTTGAGAAGGGCTTTAATAAAGTCAGACACCAAAAGTTGAATGAAATCCTAAGAAACAAAAACATCGACAGTCGCGATATTAACATCATATCCAGGTTGTACTGGGGACAAACAGCAAAAATCAAGGTTGATAATTAGTTAACCGAAGAAATTGTGATTTGTCGAGGTGTGCGTCAAGGTTGTGTGCTTTCTCCACTACTATTCAATACATATAGCAAAACAATATGTCAGGAAGCGCTCCTAGAGCAAAACATTGGTATGAACATTAACGGAGAGTTAATTAACAATATACGATACGCTGATGACACGCTAATAGTAACAGATAACCTAGCAAATTGACTGTATTTGATGGAAAACATAAACATTCATACCAATAATTATGGTCTAAAACTGAACTTCAAAAAGACTAACAAAAAAGCTATACACCAATGTAAATTTAACCATAAATAATCAGCCAGTTGAAAGAGTTACGTCCTACAAATATTTAGGGGTTTGCTTCACTGATAAGATTGACCAGACAAGATAAATCAAGAGGCGAATTGAGCTAGCTAGACAATCGTTTGTCAAAATGAGAAAGTTCCTATGCAGCCGGGACATAAATATAAACTTAAGAACGAGAATGTTAAGGTGCTATGTTTTCTCCGTTCTGCTGTACGGCATGAAAGCTTGGACACTGAAAAAGATAAACATCAAAAACATTGAGGCATTCGAGATGTGGTGTTAGAGGAGAATGTGGAAAGTACCATGGACAGAAAGAGTAACAAATCAAGATGTTTTGCTAAAGATGGGGAAGGAATGCGAAGTCATAAAAACCATACAAACGAAAAAACTGGAGAATCTAGGTCACATAATGAGAGGAGAAAAGTACTCTCTGCTAAGACTCATAATCCAAGGAAAAATCTCAGGAAAGAGAAATGTGGGACGTAGGAGGATTTCCTGGTTGCGAAATTTATAAGGGAGTGGTATGGGTGCAGTTCAAAACAGTTGTTCAGAGCTGCAGCCAACAAAGTTAAGATTGCTGTGATGGTAACCAACCTCCGATAAAAGACGGTACTGCAAAAAGAAGAAAAATATAAAAGGCTCGTTTGGGGGCTTGTATACAGAGGTTATTTTGCATTGTTTAATCTCAATGGTTATTACCTCTATACCGTTAACATTCGTTGTTCCCACAGATGAAACTATGGTTTGGGTTCTCACAAATACTGCGCTTCCATGCTCATTGTGTGGTATCTCCGCAAACAGTTTCACACCTGAGATTTTCTGTCTCGCTGCATTTAGGTCTCTGTGGGTTTCCTGGATGCACAATACCTCACATTTCGTGTTTTTTCAGAATTCTGATAAGATGTCTTGTTTTGCTGTAGTGATGCCCTCAATATTTATGCTCGCTACTGTCAGTGTTGGCTCTGAAATGAACAGTTGTGTCTTGATGTTTGCCATCTGATTTGGTTTGGTCCGGTGTTGGAAGGATTGGCCGTCCACTAGTAGACATTTCCAGGGGACGCCGTCAATAGTGTTTACTGTTTTGTAGTTGATGTGGCACTATTTATCTCGTGGAGGCTCCTTCCCTGTCTAGTCCATTCTTTAACGGTTTTTGCTCTAAATTTTAAAGAACCGCTTGGATTGACATGGAATTTGGCATACCTATAGCTTACATGTCAAAGAAAAAAAGGAATATTGTGCCGATGTGTGCTTTTGCCCTGGGGGTGACTTTCACCCCCTCTTGGGGGTGAAAAAATATATGTCCAAAATAAATCCGGAAATGGATAAACTGACTAATTTTAAGTAACTTTTGTTCTATAGAGCTTTTTCGCCAAGTCAACACTTTTCGAGTTATTTGCGAGTGAATATGGTCATTTTTCAACAAAATAACCACATTTTTAGACGGTTTTTCGTAAATAACTCAAAAAGTAAGTATTTTGTCGAAAAAACGTTTTTAGTAAAAATATAGCCTATAAAAAAGTAAAAAAATGGTGTACGCGTTAGGTCCCTGAATCTCGTAGAACCAGAGTTATAGCCAATGAAAAATAGATTCATATTCACCAAATTTCAATTAGCTTATTTCGACGTGAAATATCCAAAAAATTAAGCACTTTTTGGGGAAACCCATTATAACTTTTTTAAAGTGTTTAAAGAAGGCTTTATTTCTGTTTTTACATAATAGTCCTGTCGCCAGGGGGGGTACAACGGCCTCGTTAATTCAGATGGACTTACTCAAGTTTTTTTTATGTATTTTGACCCGTAGAACACGAATTTTTTGGGTAACAGTTGATCCGGATGTCGATAAGATTGTTATAGACCAAGAACTTGAGGAATCAAATAACAGCGATTTTTGGCAAAACAAAACACTATTTTGTATTTTTTGGGCCATTTTAAGTAAAAAATATTTCTACAAGTTTTTTCGTAGGATGCACAGTTTTCGAGATAAACGCGGTTGAACTTTAAAAAAATCGAAAAATTGCAATTTTTGAACCCGAATAACTTTTGATTAAAAAATAAAATAGCAAGTCTGCTTACCGCATTTAAAAGTTTAGGTCAAATTATATCGATTTTGATTATTTCCATTGGTAAAAATTTATTTTTTTATTGTTTAACAAAGCTATAAACACGTAGGGTTTCCCGTGCTTTTACATGTGTTTTAACGCATGTAACGTAGAAATAGTCTTGATTGCACTAGTACCTATTCTACCTACTCGTTCGATTTTAAATGAGAAATCATAGAAACATCACTCACGCACTAGTTGTTTGTAGCTTTGTTTAACAATAACACAATAAATTTTTAGCAATGCAAATAATCAAAACCGACATAATTTGACTTGAACTTTCAAAGGCGCTAAGCAGAATTGCTATTTTATTTTTTAATCAAAAGTTATTCGGGTTTAAAAATTGCAGTTTTTCGATTTTTTGAAAGTTCAACCGCGTTTATCTCGAAAACTGTGCATCCTACTAAAAAACTTGTAGAAATATTTTTTGCTTAAAATGACCCAAAAAATACAAAATATTGTTTTGTTTTGCCAAAAATCGCTGTTATTTGATTCCTCAAGTTCTTGGTCTATAACAATCTTATCGACATCCGGATCAACTGTTACCCAAAAAATTCGTGTTCTACGGGTCAAAATACATAAAAAAAACTTGGGTAAGTCCATCTGAATTAACGAGGCCGTTGTACCCCCCCTGGCGACAGGACTATAAAGTTTCTAGCATTAAATTTAAGCAAGTTACGCTCAAAATAAAATTGGTGCCTTTTGTTTTTGCAAAAAAAAAATCGGGAAGACCACCCCCTAATTAGCAACTTAAATGAAATTAATCGTTACCGCTCCACAAATTATTTTACTTATGTTGTGTTTATATGATCCGTAAGTTTCATCGGTTCAAAGTGCTTATTTTTGAAAAAATTTGGTTTCAAATTAAAATTTTTAAAAATTAAAATTTTGAAAAATATGCTTTTTTTCAAAATATTTTAAAAATTGTTAGAGATTCCAAAAATCTCAAAAAACAAAAAAGTCAGATTTGGTTTTCTGAATATCATGTATTTTTTTGGTTTGTGTTAGACAAAAATTAATTAAGATTTGGTGTTTCTAAATTTGCATACATTCGTGATCAGTGACTCGTTCAACCCATTTTAACTACAGCCCTTTCAATAATAAGGACTTTGAACCGATGAGACTTACAGATCATATAAATAATATATACACGAGTCAAGAAACTTGTGAAGTCGTAACGATTAAGTTCATTTAAGATACTAATTAGGGGGTGATTGTCTCGAATTTTTTACCAAAACCAAAAGGGACTAACTTTATTTTGAGCGTAACTTGTTTAATTTTGATGCTAGAATTTTTTTTATAAAACAAAAATGAAGCGTTTTTTAAACACTTTAAATAAGTTGTAAAGAGTTTTTCCCGAAATTTGCTTCATTTTTGGTTATTTCACGTTAAAGTATTCCATTTGGAATTTGACGAATATGAACCTATTTTTGATTAGCTATAACTCTGCTTCTACTAGGTGTAGAGACGTGATATATAAACCATTTTTTTAAATTTTTTACAGGCTATATTTTTGATGAGAATGTTTTTTCGACAAAATACTTACTATTTGAGTTATTTGCAAAAAAACGTCTAAAAGTGTGGTTATTTTGTTGAAAAAATGAACATATTTACTGCCAATTAACTCGAAAATTATTGACTTAGTGAAAAAACTCTATAAAACAAAAGTTACTTAAAATTAGCCAGTTTATCCATTTCCTGACTTTCTTTGGACGAATATTTTTCACCCCTAAGAGGGGGTGAAAACCACCCCCAGAGCAAAAGCATATATCGGCACAATATCACTTTTTTTCTTAGACTTGTTGGCTATGTTTATGCCAAATTTCATGTCAACCCAAGCGGTTCTTTAAAATTTAGAGGTTTTGCATTATTTTACCGTTAAAGAACGGACTAGTCCCCCCAACGACATACCGATGCTTTTTGCAGTTGCGTCATTCTTCTTTCGGACCGGCAATTTGTCCTCAGACCACTACTGGGGAGAAAGGTCAAAAGTAGTTTAATAATAGCATAGGAATATTAAGAGCATAATGAATTGTATGAATAAAAATATATATAGATAGTAAAGTAAGCCTAACGTTGTGATTTATTGTATCTCTATGGACATTCGAGAATCTGACCAAGTTTAGAGCGCTGTAGAACCTAGATAAATAAATAAAATTAGACAACCTTATAATGGAAATTGTTTATTGAAAAACCCTCTACAAAATTGCTGTGATGTCATTTTATTGTAAAATGAACTTAAAAAATGCTATAACCTCCAAAAAGAAACTTGTTATAAAATTTTCATATTTTTTTATTTATAACTTTTTTTTTGGTCACTTGATAATAATAAGTAATAGAAATAAAATTATAGAAAATTTAATTTGCTACATTTTATGTTTAATTAAATTTTCTGTAGGGTTGCTGGTTTACAGCGCGAAAACCCTTTGCACCACTTTTTTTAAGATGGCCGCTGGGAGACAAGGGTGGTGACTCTACAAACTTAAACTTAAGCTTTTATTGATCCCCCTACACATTAAAGAAATAAAATTGCGTCATAACATTTCAGTGGACTATTTAAATTATATATTTTCTTTAAACTTTTAATCACCCTATTTTGAATACAAAATTAGAATTTATAGCAACACAATTCAAATATTTTAATAAAATAATAAAAATGTACAACATAAATTATTCTTTACCGTACACAATACCTGGAAACCAGAATATTTAATTCTTTTGTTGGTTTAATTAAACATTCATTAAAATAGTCTCATGCAAAGCATAATTAATTTTAATTTAAAATATAAATGAAACTTCATTTTTTGTTTTATTGTGTTTTTCGTAAACTAGATATAAATCTATTTGCTGTATTTATAATTACTATACAATCAATATCCTCCCAAATGGGAAACTGAAATAATATCACTCTACAGCCACGAGTAAAGAAACAAGCTTTTGAAATATAATCCGGAAACAACTCACTTACAAAGTATTTATTTCAATTTTCAAACACAACATCAAAACAGGCAATTAGCGACAGTAAGTGGTTAAAGTTTGGACTTTATTCCTGTTTGAGCTTCAAATGGTTGGGCTGCTTCGATTTTTCAAGAAAATTTCCCCAATTAAAGACAGTAGCGTAGAATAACATAATATTTTTAATAATATGTAGTATTCTTTCAGAATAAAAATTAGGATCACAATAATTTTACTAGTAGTAGTTGAGAATGCAATTTAGATTCCCCCTAGTCTAATCGTTCGTCTGTTTATCGTTCGTTTGCCTTGCAAATTTTAAAGGGCACGGATTTAGGTCGTCGCCATAATTTTGGTTCCAACGTTATAAGTTTTAGATTTTCGGATTTGGTTCCCACGTTAGACCTCTCGTTGTGTTAAATATATGTCGCTACAGTGTCTACCAGCAAATTATTTCATATAAATATTGAATGGTCTCTATTTCATATAATTTTGATTACTAAGACCGTTGGTTTTAGTTTTGATACATTGTAGACCACAGACCTCTCTGAAAATCACAATAGAGCGAAACGTACCTAAGAGGATGGTGGTTACCTTTGAAACATAATGAAATACCTATCTTTTTTTTCCAATACTTACTTACTTAGTCCTAAGCCTTTCTACCTTTAGGTGTAAAGCTGGTGGGGTTGAGTTTGGCATTGTTGTCTCCATTCTTTCTGATCTTGTGTTAGGTTTCTTGCAATTTCCAATATTAATCCTTTCTTCTCGACTTTTTTCTGATTTCAGCTACCCACATAACTCTTGGTCTTCCTCTTTTGTTTTTCCCCTGCACTGTCGTTTCGAACGCTCGTTTTGTTAGTCTAACGTTCGACATTCTACAAACGTGCCCGAACCATTTAAGTTATCCCTCTAGTATTTTTTAAACGCTTTTCTTTACTTCAATAGTTTGCATCAAATTTTTAGACGTTAGTTTGACTAACTTTTCTTCAATGCAAATGAATGAAAATTTGCAGACATATGCACTCGTGGGAACAATACACGAATAGCCAATAAAAAAAATTTTATGTTTATTAATTTTTTAAATAAAAATAAACGATTTTAATGGAAAATGCTTATCTTGTTTTTGTCTTGTTTTTTACAATGTAGAAATTTGAAACTTTTACTGATTGTAGTTAATGATATGAACTATACATAACTTTACTTTTTACGTCAATTGTTTACGTTATGCTTTATAAATAACAATAAAGTTTGAAATTTTGAACGCTCATAATATTTGTTTATATATAAATCGGCGTTTATTCGTGTCAAATTTCAATATGATACGAAACAAAACTTCAACCAAAACTCGAATTCAAAAAATTTTTATCGTAGTCTTAGAAAAACAACCGGTAGAGACGTTTTGTTCTACAATTAAAATTAGAATTCGTTTTGTCGTATTAATTAATTAAACGCTTTTCTTTAGTTCAATCGTTTGGGTCAAATTTTTGGACATTATTTGACTGCATTTTCTTCAATGCAAATGACTAAAAATTTGCAGATATATGCATTCGCGGAAACAATACACGAATAGTTAATAAAAAATTTTTTTGTTTATTAATTGTTTAAATAAAAAAACGATTTTAACGGAAAATGCTTAAATTCTCTTGTTTTTTACAATGAAGAAACTTGAAACTTTTACAGATTGTAGCTAATTATATGAGTTATACAAAATTTCACTTTTTACGTTAATTGTTTACTTTATGCTTCATAAATAAATAATAAAGTTTCAAATTTTTTGCGGATTCCGACTACTTTTCATGTTGTGTAGATCATATATTTTATACATACATATTTTAAGAAACATGATGATATATTTGAATGTTTGAAAAGTGTAAGACTAAAAAGTGAAAAATAAAAAATATGAAAAAAATATTTATAAAAAACGCTTTTCTTTAGTTACGAGTGACTAAAATTAAACATATTATAAAAAAATCAACCAAAAAGCAAAAAATAAAAAAAAATTGAAAAAATCTAACACATTCGTTAAAGAAAAGCGTGGTGCGAAAACCATTTATTCGATGAAGATGCGCCACGCTTTTCTTTGACGAATGTGTTCGATTTTTTCAATTTTATGCTTTTTAGTTGATTTTTTTATAATATGTTTAATTTTAGTCACTCGTAACTAAAGAAATGCGTTTATTAAAAATATTTTTTTCATATTTTTTTATTCATTGATTGGTAATAGTTTTAGGTTTTGTCTGATTGTTTCGTTTCGGTATAACTACTGATCTAATGACTGCGGTTTTTACCTTCTCCGGTATCCCTTTTTTCCCCAAAAATGTTGTTTTCGTAGTGTTAAATGAGCTTCCTGTTCGTCCCATTCTCTCCTTTATTTCCATGTCTTGTTTACCATGTGATTCAATTCTTACTTCTAGGTATTTCAAATATTTCACTTGATCTAGTTATTTTCCGTCTAATTTTATTGCGTGTGTCTTCCTCGTATTTGAAATTAGCATTGTCTTGTTTATTTTTTACCATTTGATTCAATTATTACTCCTAGGTATTTTAAATATTCTACTTGTTCTAGTTGTTTTCCGTCTACTTTTATTGCGTGTGTCTTCCTCGTATTTGAAATTATTGTTGTTTTTGCTTTCTATGTATTTATTTTCATATTTATGTTTGATAGTTCTTCTAGGATTTCAAGATTGTTCTGTAAGTCTTCTCTGTTTTCTGCTATCAATACCATGTCATCTTCAGACAGTAGCTCCGATAGTTGAGTCTGTTTCCTTTGCCAGTAGCCTAGTGCTGGTTTTCTCATTGTCCTCTTGGCATTCTTTACTGCTTCATCCACAGAAAACCACAGAGAGTAGCAGTGGACTCAGCACACATACCTGTTTAACGCCTTAACTTGTAGTAAATTCTCTAGATTCCTCGTTATTGCTTCTTACTGTATTTGTATTATATTTGTACAGACTATCCTTTATCACTTCTATTATGTGCCTGGCGACTCCCCTTTTTTTAGAGTCTTCCATACGTTCTTTCTTCTTATTTTGTAACACGCCTTTTCCAGGTCGATCATTTTTCAATAATTAAGTAGTAAGCTTACGGCGGGTGCGCTATCGGTAATTTATGCAGCCTTTTGACTATTTTCGACATACCCCAAAATATTGTTAGTTACATCCACTACTTGTCAATCTGAATATTCTCAAATGGTTATCTAAGGCATGGCAGCTAACGACGCACATACTGTGTCAGTTTATGATGTAGTAATATGTGTTAAATTCACGGCATTAAGTACCGAATATAGTCTGCAAAGATTAGTCCACAGATTTAGCATACGAGCAAAAGAATTCAATGTGACAATTTCATCTCAGAAAACCAAAACAGTAGTTATCAATAAAGAACCAATCAGATGCAAAATAGAAATTGATGGTATCAGTATTGAACAAGTAATGGAAGTAAAATACCTTGGAATTACATTGTCAAGTTACGGAGACCTAGACAAAGAAGTGAGAAATCAAGTACAAAAAGTAAATAGATTGGCAGTATGCCTTAACACTGTATGGCAAAACGGACATATTAACACTAAGATGAAGTCAAGTATTTATAGAGCCAGTGTAAGACCAATAACAAGACCCGATACAGCCACAACACAAAGACTACTGGAAACGGCAGAGATGAGAGTACTGAGAAGAATTATAGGAAATACAGTAAGAGATTGGAAGAGGAGCGAAGATATTAGAAAACAATGGCTGCGTTCACCAGAAATAATCGGTTTAAGTTTCAACTGAACAGCTGTGTTTCAGCGCTTTAAAACTACGTTCAGTCTGGTGAATGGTATTTTTCCGTTTGACACTTTCATAGTTGTTTTTGTTTTGTGTTCTCGCATGTTTTATGAATTATTAACTTAACCTTAAACGAGATTCGTTGTTTTTGTTTATTTTTATATCGTGCTCTCGTTCAACGATAACTTGGACGTGTCTTACACAAATTTAATTCAAAAATAAATAATATAATACTACTTTTATTGTTGTTTGATAATGAAATGAACAAGAAATAATTTTTAGTACTGCTGGCTATGCCGGGTGCTGGACTTGGCAGAACCATTGGATGATGATGAAGTATTCCCACCATAAATAAATAATAATTGTCACGAGAAATATGAATTATGTTGAAAATTCCACACCTGTAATTTTGAACCAATCAAAATACGTTATTTTGACAGATCACCATGGCAACGGAGGTATTTTATCGGAAATTTTTTGCTCGTGGGGTACCCAACAGCGAATTATAGTGGAAATTTTTTGACGTTTACAATAACAGAACATTTTTGACAGACTGGTTTTTATTTGTTTACATAATTTAAAATAAAACGCCAAAAAATAATTTTCTATCACTTGTAGTTACTCAAAACTTATGTAAAATTGAAGAATATACTATTTTCTATCTTGAAATGGTATTCCCATGCAACTACAATGAGTAGAAATTACGAATTTGAAAGCCTAAATAATTGCTGACAAAGCTATGGCGCGCTATTAATCTGTTCATGCAGCTTTGGATTTTCAAATGCAAATTTGGTGTGAAATTTTCTTACCGAATACCACGCGAAGTCAAATTAATATTCGGAAATTTTTTTTGATCATGAATATTTTTAGAAAATTTCCCTCGTCTGCGACTCGGGAAATTTTCAAAATATTCATGATCTCAAAAAAATTTCCGGAAATAATTTGACCTCTAGTGGTATTACTAGTGAAAATAGTGTTCCTCAATACACAGATTTACAATTTCGTGAGCGTATACAATTATGTATCTCCTAAGTTTCAATTACTTTATAATTAAAACCATTGTAAAAGTAAATATTTTCGTTGAAGTACTGTAAACCATTGTAAACACGTTCAATATTGAAGCGATGCAAATACTACGTTGAATAAAATGGCGACCGCTTCGTCAACACGTTGAAGTTTAGCCTAAATTGACATGACGTTCACCCGAAAAATCTTAAACAGTTTCAAGTGTATAAACGAATGGACACTAAATAGGAAAAAATAATGGAACAACCACATAACCAGAATGGGTGAGACACGTGTGGTCAAAATATGACAGATACGCGTAAAACATTGTAGGTATAGCACGAGAATATTTAAAAAATAAATAAAGGCTATGGATTTTTTTATCTAAGTTATAAATATATACACACGTACTTTATTATTATGTATATTACTAACTTTACGGAACACTAAAAAGTAACCAAATACTTATAGTCCGAGAGATAGAAGCGGCTATTGTGCGTGATAAGTAATACGGAAAAACTATACGGGGATATGTTGAATTAGCTGTGTACATGACTTTCCCCAACGGCCGGAAACCAGAGTGGGGGACGAGGGTAGTTATAAGAAGTCAAAATCGCTGTTTGATCGAGATAGTGCACCAAAATTTGGGAATAAGTAGGCCATGACGTAACTAAGTAAAATCTCTAGTGGCGGAAAGCTGCATGGCCGACCGAAGGGTGGGGGTAGCGGTGAATATAAAAAATATAAAGGGTTTTTTGCGACGTTCGTGATTGAGATAGTACACCAAAATTTGAAAATAAGTAGACCATGATATAACTAAGTAAAATCCCCAGAGCGGAAACCAGAGTTGGGGACGAGGGTAGTTATAAGGGGTCAAAGTCTCGGTTTTTATTATTTTTGTGTGACACTCATGATCGAGATAGTGCACCAAAATTTGGTAATAAGTAGGTCATGACGTAACTAAGTAAAATCTCCAGGGGCGGAACGCTGCGCGGCCGACAAAGGGGTGGGACAGGGGTCAATATAAAAATTATATGGGATTTTTTGTGACGTTCGTGATTGAGATAGTGAATCAAAATTTGGGAGTAAGTAGATCATGACGAAACTAAGCAAAATCTCCAGGCCTGGAAACCAGAGTTGGGGATGAGGATAGTTTTAAGGGGTCAAAGTCGCAGTTTGTATTATTTTTTTTTTGAAGCAGCACAACATTTGCCCCACGCAGCGTTACGCCCCTGGAGTTTTACTTAGTAATGTCATGGTTTACTTATTCCCAAATTTTGGTACACTATCTCAATCAATATTTTTTATATTTACCCCTGCCCCACTCCTTTGTCGTCCACTCAGCGTTCCACCTCTGGAGATTTTACTTAGTTACGTCATGACCTACTTATTCCCAAATTTTGGTGCACTATCTCAATCATGAGCGTCACAAAAACAATAATAAAAGCCGCGACTTTGACCTCCTACAACTACTATCGTCCCCCATTCTGGTTTCCGGCTCTATGGATTTTACTTATTTATGTAATGGTCTACTTATTCCCAAATTTTGGTGCACTATCTCAGTCACAGACGTCCCAAAAAACCCCTTATATTTTTTATATTCAACCCTACCCCCACCACTTTCTCGGCCACACAGCGTTCCGATCCTAGAGATTTTACTTAGTTACGTCATGACCTACTTATTCCCAAATTTTGGTGCACTATCTCGATCATAAGGGTCACAAAAAAAATAAAAACCGCGACTGACCCCTTATAACTGGTTTCCAGTCGTTGGAGAAAGTCATGTATAGTCCGTCCGCTATAACTTTTCCTATGCGGTACGATTCATTTTCAATCAAATTTAGTCAAAACAGAAAGTGAAACGGACGTCGATGTGTGTAGTATATAGTATACAGTATACAAAAAGTGTATATAAAAATCGACGTTCGTTTCAATTTATGTTTTGACTTAATTTGATTGAAAATGAATCGTACCGCATAGAAAAAGTTATAGCGGACGGACTATACAAAACTAATTCAATATATCCTCGTATAGTTTTTCCATATTACTCATCACGCACAAAATCCGCTCCCAGCTCTTAGGTATGGTTATTGAAATTCATTTATTCATTAAGCATTACAATCCATAGGGATTATAGCTAACGTCATGGCGTTCAAAATCCTATTTTTGGGTGAGGTGGATTACTCGCCTGTCTTTTATAGCATGCTGTGCAACTTTGCTGCTGTCGTGACTCTTTTACATGTGTTCCTGTCCTTGCACTATACTTTCCAGTCTTTCACATTATTTATTGCTCGTATGTCTTTTTCTACATCATCCAGCCATCTTCTTCTGGATCTTCATCTACACCTGGGTCATAGTGGTGGCATGGGTTTTTTGAAATAAGAATAATTTTTATTCGTATATTTTATAATACATCATTGGTATTACATAATATTCAGTGCATTCATCTGTCAGTTTTATCATTAAAATACTCTATTCACTATTTCACGAACATACATTCCACGGTGCGGGTGCACGCCAAATATAATTCTATTTTAGTGACGTCACGTTGCCTAGTATCCGTCGATTCTCCCATTATGAAATTATATTTTGTGACGTCAGAAAAATAGAATTCTATTTGGCGTGCTCTGGGCCCTGGGCGTTAATGTCGATCGCATCGCCATAATCATACCGTTAGCCAATATGGCGCTTAAAAGGGATATATGCCAAAAATAAAAAAAAGACGAAAATTAAAAATTTTCGTTAATGCCAACAAAGAAAATTATAAAATTAGGAAAATTTTTGACAGCCTTTATTTTTAATTAATCAAATACAAGTTCTAAATTTCTTATCGGGATGTATCTACTGTTTATCAGAATCATTTGTTTCTAAGCCGTATATAAAGCCAATTCTTTTATCATAAACTGATAAGAAAAATTTTATTGAATTTTATGCATCACTGAATTTGTTAAGAAGTATGCTTCCTTCAACATAGTCATGATCTATTCAAAATATTCATTATAATTTTTGAAATTATTGCGTCGAAAGAATTTTGTCACGGGCCCGTCGGACCCTATTTGTCTTTATACCTAAAGTCTTAATCTTTATTACAGAAGTTAATCTGGCAGTTAGGTAATGATTTTGTGGATCATATAAACGACTTTTATGATTCCGGAAATCCAATAATAAAGTCTAAACGTGTACCAAACAATGTAAAATCTCTTTGATGTGAACATCAAAGAGATGATTACAATAGGTGTTATATCTATTCTAAATGAATTTTAAAAACATAATCATTACTGGAATGCAATAATATTGTTAGCTAGGTACCTATACATATTTTGAAATAAATAATGCATCTGCTATCAGTCGTTTGATATCGATGTTAGTGTCGAGAACTAAGCTCCTAAAATTATATTGAATTACAGTGAAAGTAGACAGTTCGAATAAAATGTCCTAAAAACCATTATCATCTGTAGAACTGCAAGACATTGCTAATAATGTATGGGATTCCGATGATGAAGTATCTCCTGAAGCAGGTGGCATTGAAAGTGACTCTGAAATTGAAGATCATCTTTCGGAAGCAAGTGAAGAGGATGATTAGCAAGTAGTATTGAGTGATGATGAAGAAGAATGTGTAGCTACAAGTTCCCAGATTTTAGAGTATGTATTTTTTGAAACTAAGGATTGAATTAACTGGAAGAGTCAACCACAACCGACAGGACGTATGCGATCCTGCGACATAATAAAAAGCAATGTGCACAAAGTAAGGTGAGCCCCTGGTCAAAGTGTAGATGATCCTGTTGATTCCTTATGTTTGTCTGTGGACGAAAAAATTGTGAATGTAATAGTAAAGTGTACAAATAAAGAAGTCGAAAAAGTCCTGGGGATAGAGAACTGGAAATATTGCGACTCTACAGAGCTTTATTGGACTACTAGGTACTAACTGCAGGACACCTGAGTGCCAACATCCATAATGTAGATATACTTTTCCGTATACGTTTTTCCCAACAAGGTTCCCACTCACTTTTACCTCTTATTTGCAAAGGTAGACTTAAACTTGAGAATTCAAATATTCGCAGAATTTTATGAAGAACACGATAATTGTATTTCCAGTGCCCTTTCATTAGGCAAATTCTGTAAAATTAAGATTTTTTAATTTTTGATATTCAATTATGCTCTCTAGCGGTGGACTTACAATTATTATGAAAATAATTTCCAAGCTTTTTTCCGAGGCAACTTTTGTTATAAATATTTTTCCCAAAGCTGTACGATAAATGGTTCCTGAGATATGGCCGAGAGCAATTCTTATTGTGACAACCGGTACAATAAACGTGGCCATGATGAAAAGTTTTATTTTAATGTTTTGGCAATGCTCTAACGTCAGAAATCTTGAATGACGAAAACGTGTTGTTATAATACAAAAGGTATATACATTTATTAAAAAGTTGACTGAACGGACTCCAGGAAACATAGACGTTTTAGATACTGAGTCCCATAAACTGCAAAAACAGATCAAATACCTGCTTTTGTAACTACTCAGTAAAATAATTTTTTATCTTCCTTTTTTATACAAAAACTGTGAAGTGATGGGTCTTGTATATCCACATAATTTTATCAGAGTTTTCATGTAAGGTAGTCAGTGGAAATAATGATACAAGTGACACATATCGAACACTGAAAGCAATAAAATGACAGTTCCGCCTCTGTGGTTTTCCCAGTTCTTTTTTCTGTAGACAGTTGGAGCGGACACTTTTCTGTTCGAACTTCAAAACTCTCAGATAAAAGTTCCAGCAAAAATTAGATTATGTTTCTCAGCGGGTATTACAGTTCTCTCAGCAATACTTAGTTGGCAAAAGTTCACCACAAAGAGTTTTATAGGTATTAAACGGTTTCATTCAACGTTATAGGTTTCCGATATTTGGAGTGTACAAGTTACAAACTATTGGTTTTCCTGACAGATCTGATTAGTTATAATCTATATCACAGTAATAATAAAACATACTTCCTTAATACGAATTGTATTATTGCTATTATAACAATACCCATACATAAAAAGAATATAATTTATGAAAAAACAGCCTAAGCAGACAACCTCAGTTATGAGAATTAGGCAATAAAGCCCAGATTTCTTTAACAAGAATATGTTATATTGATTTTATTTTTGTGTTTAATTTTGTGTCAAATTTAAGAGTCCTCTCCAGGAGAGGACATAATATCGAACGAACTCCTAAAGTACGGTGGACAAGATCTAACTAAACAACTATTAAAACTAATACAAAAATAATAGAACAAAACAGAGTACCACAAGAATGGAGATTGGAGGTCAAGCATCCAAATACCTCTCTTCAAAAAAGGAGACAAATCAGACCCGGAGAATTACAGAGGGATTAACTTATTAAACAATAGTATATTATTCAACGAGCATGTAATGATGACTATTACTCACGATGATGAAGTTTGCGACACGAGCCGTAGGCGAGTGTCGTAATTCATCAGAGTGAGTAATAGCCATTACATGCGAGTAGAATACTATACTTTTTCTACGACCTTTTTTTATTTTAATTAGTAAAAAATTTAATTATCAACTACTCGAGATTTAAATTATAATAATTTACAAAAATACCTAAATGCTATTTACCCCTAGTAAGTGGCTGAATAATTGGTTGCCTACTATTACTAAATTCTTATTATTAATTGTAAAAATACAACTAAAAATAGTCAATATAAGTTCTATTGGTTTCCGAAAAATTATAAGCTTAAATTTGTGCCTACATACTATCAGTGAATCTAATAAATAGGAAATGGCTGTTGTCGGTGGACGTATTTCATATATATAGTTATAATGTTTATTTACATTTAACTATATATAATATAACAAATATAACTGTACATAATATGTTATAACATATTTAACACAATATAACTTGAAAAACAAACACAATATTAGTTATAAATTCCAATTAACATAAACAAAATGCGCTAATGTCACTGTCACTAAATTAAATGATAAACGTCAAAATTTTTAGTAAACAAGATATAAACGTAAAAAATATACTGACATTGTTACAGTTAAAATTCATTTAAAAATGTTTCGAAGTTAATTGTTGGTATAAATTACAATAATTATTGTATTAAATAAACATGTTTAAGTAATTTTATTTGCAGTTTATATACGATTAATATTAAAAGTGGCATGCGCCACTTGAATCTAACTTCAGCCAGTGAGTAATGACCCGTGAGTAACTTCATCCCGTGAGTAATGAATTATTACTCACGGGTACAGTAATGGGTGCTATTATCTATGAAAAAATAGCGAGTAATAAGCATCTTATTAAACGGTCGTAGAAAAAACATTAAAATTAACAACAAAAGTGATAACAAACAGATTGAATGAAATTATAACATTAGCAGAAGAAAAACAAGGTTTTAGGTCGGGAAGGTCATGCACTGACGCTATATTTATAATGAGGCAAGTTCAATAGAAATCGTTGGAGTACAACAAACCGGCATATTTATGTTTCGTGGACCTTAAGAAAGCATTTGACAGGGTCACATCAAAGAACGTAATCCACTTGTTATACTCGAGAGACGTACCTCTGGGAATAATTAAAACGGTAGAAAACATCTACCAGAACCACACAATAAAACCACACAAAGTAAAAGTGGAAGATGAACTAACTGACCCAATTGAAGCCGGAAATGGGATAAGACAGGGGATTCCTTGAGTCCTTTATTGCTCAACCTGATCATGGACGAAATAATAAAAAAAGTAAGAACTAAAAAAGGATACCAAATGGGAGAAAAACAACTTAAAATAATCTATTATGCGGACGATGCAATACTAATCTCTTAAAGTGAAGATGATTTACAATGTATGCTGCACCAATTCAACATAATCGCCAGAAATTTTAACATGTTAATTTCCTCAAATAATACAAAATGCATGGTTATAACAGCAGATTCCATAAGATGTAAATTGGAGCTAGAAGGTCAGATAATAGAACAAGTGATGGAGTTTAAATACCTAGGCATCAGACTATCTAGCTACGGAAGTCTCGAAACAGAAGTGGAAGATCAAGTGAATAGAGCAAACAGAGCCGCAGGTTGCCTGAATGACACAATATCGAGAAATAAAAATATCGGAAAAGAAAAATGAAAGGCAGAATTTACAAAACAGTCATCCGACCACTAATGACATACGCGGCAGAAACACGACCCGACACAGAGAGGACAAAAAGATGGCTCGAAACAGCGGAGATGAAAACCCTTCGAAAAATCGATGGTAAGACTCTATGGGACAGAGCAAGAAGTACAGATATACGACGGAGATGCAAGGTGAATAACATTAATAACTGGGTAAGAAACAGAAGAATGTGGAATGACCACATAAGCCGAATGACAACAAATAATGTAGTCAGGACAGCGAGAGACGGTTCCCCAATAGGAAGACGATCAGTGGGAAGACCACGAAAACGATGGACCGACAACTTACTAGAGGCACATTGAAAAAACAGAAAGAGTCATGTCTATACAACAAGAAGAAGAAGAAGAGAAGAAATTTAAGAGTTTTCAAAAATTTTTGTATATGTAGGTAAGTCAAGCTGTCACCATTAGGTAAAAAGAGAGGAAAAAAATGCAAAGAAATAATAGAGAAAACCACCAAGAACTTGATAGATAAGCAATGGAATACAAAAGTCAGTTGGGATAGACAACCGAAAGTATAAGAGGGAACCAATCCAACAAACTGCTGAAGATTAAAATAGCCTCAAATTTCTAAAGAGGAATGGTACAAACGACAAAAAATAAATATCGAAATTGAAGTATAAAGATGAAACTATAATCAACAAAAAAGAAGAGTTACTATGGGTAGTAGAAGAGTTATATTCAAAAAAGTCGACAAAATCAAGATAAGCGACGAACAGAAAAATTAGAAAATTCACGAAAAGGACTAGTTAACCTTCGGATAACCAAGGGGGGTAAATTTGGACCCCAGCGTATGTTTTTCTTTAATAAATTCAATAGTTATTTTCCTAACAAGTGCAGAAAGTCATTCTTTTCCGCACGCGACTGCAGTTTGCCGAACGACGCGAAGCGGGAGTTCGGCAAGCAGTCAAGTGCGGAAAAGAGACTTTCTGCAAGAGTAAGGAACAATATTTTTTTTAAGAGTCTTTAAAAAACTACAAAATCTTAATCAATTATTTTAATTAATATGAAAATACATACACAAATTAATTCTTTGACAAGGTTGTCAAAACCAAACTTTCAATATAATTAGTTAGCATGACGACAAACTTGGTTTCCATGACGATGATTCAAAACGACTGTTATTGTCTACCGATTTGACTTTCGAATATAATGTCAAAATAACTTTATTTCATCGAATTGTCAGTATTCTCTTTCTCATGATCATCTTTCAGTGCGTCACAGTTTTTCGATTTCTTTCTAACGCATTAAATTGTATGTGACAGAAAAAAAGGCACGTCGGTGATTACTTCTAGTTCTGTGATTATTCTAGTTGTCGATAGATGGCGTCATAATTAAAAAAAATAATTTTTTTTAATTAGATAATAATATTACAAATATAATCTGTATAATTTATAAGACTATACAAATCAAAGAAAATACCATTTTATAAATGCAAGAAACACATTTGATTTGTTTTTATTCTAAATTGAAAATAAAATGTGACAACTGTCAGATTTAACTAAAATGTCATGTTAGAATAAATGTCATAAATGTGTATTATCACGGACTTACCCTTTTTCCTATCATTTGTGACGCACTGAAAAATGATCATGAAAAGGACAATAGTAATTGCACAAGAGCTCTGAAGTTATTGAATTTTTCCCGAGTGACACTTTGACAGTTTTAATTTCACGAGCCGAAGGCGAGTAAAATTATGTCAAAGTGTCACGAGAGCAAAAATTCTATATTAATTTCAGAGGTCGAGTGCAATTTGTTGCAATTATTTCATGAATAAAACTGTTCAAAACCAAAATTTTATTGTAATTTATTTATGTAAGTACCATTAAACACACAGTTTTTATAAATATTTGACGATTGAAAGTCATCACTTTTATAATTTTTAAAACATTAATTGTCATTAATGTCACTGAATGTATTTTTTCGTAGCAACGAAGGGCACCTGACGTAACATACTTAACGACGGGAGATTATCAAAAATTATCGATTTAATTCAGATTTCTGTAGCTTTCTATTGGTCAGAATCTCCTATGAATGAAATAATCAGTAGTAATTGCACAAGAGCTCTGAAATTATTGATTTTTTCCCGAGTGACACTTTGACAGTTTTAATTTCACGAGCCGAAGGCGAGTGAAATTATGTCAAAGTGTCACGAGAGCAAAAATTCTATATTAATTTCAGAGGTCGAGTGCAATTTGTTGCGATTATTTCATGAATAAAACTGTTCAAAACCAAAATTTTATTGTAATTTATTTATGAAGTACCATTAAACACACAGTTTTTATAAATATTTTTGACGATTGAAAGTCATCACTTTTATAATTTTTAAAACATTAATTGTCATTAATGTCACTGAATGTATTTTTTCGTAGCAACGAAGGGCACCTGACGTAATATACTTAAGGACGGGAAATTATCAAAAATTATCGATTTAGTTCAGATTTCTATAGCTTTCTATTGCTCAGAATCTCCTATGAATGAAATAATCGCGTTAATTTCATTAAAACAGGAACACAATAAGATGTATTTGAAATAAATTAGTAAATAATATCTAAATATTAGTTTATTGCATGTATTATAATTACTTTAAGGCCATATTAACATATCTAAATTAACACGCGTGCGGAAAATAAAAACCGCGTGCGGAAAAGTAACACGTGTGCGGAAAAGTAACACGCGTGCGGAAAAGTGAAACTTTCTAAACTAAAATGCGTGCGCGAAAGTAGACATTTTTGCACGCTCGTAGAAAATAGCTATTTGTATAACAAGGGAGGAAAGTGTAACTTTTCCTCCCGAGAATGAAGTTTACTGCCCGACGCGTAGCGGAGGGCAGTAATCATTCAAGGGAGGAAAAGGCACTTTACTCCCATGTTATACATATGGTTTTTCCACGTTCCTCAAATAACAAGTAATTTTGTCATTTTTACTTAATTTATTTATGTAACTAACCAACAAAATTTATTAGAACTAAAACAACAAGTAGGTACAATATAACTGTCAGCTGTCAAATATAAGTCAAATTATTAATGTAAACATTGTTAAATCAAAATAACAATTTACTGTTTTTTACCATTCTGCAAAATATAGGATGTTTTATAAATAAACGTTAAAATGTATAGATACTCCGTAATAGAAAATAGATATTATACAGGGCGTCAGTAAGTTAAATTTCATGAATGAAATATTATGACGTCACTTTTACTTTTCCTCCCTAGGGAGGAAAAATATTTTCCTCCCTAGGGAGGAAAAGTACAACTTTGCTCCCTACAATCAGGTCCGGAAAAGTATACTTTCGGTAGAGGTAGGTGGAAATAGTTATTTTCCTAACAAGTGCAGAAAGTCATTCTTTTCCGCACGCGACTGCAGTTTGCCGAACGACGCGAAGCGGGAGTTCGGCAAGCAGTCGAGTGCGGAAAAGAGACTTTCTGCAAGAGTTAGGAACAATATTTTTTCTAAGATTTTTTAAAAAATTACCAAATCTTGATCAATTAATTTAATTAATATGAAAATACATACACAAATTAATTCTTTGACAAGGTTGTCAAAACCAAAGTTTCAATATATAATTAGTTAGCATGACGACGATCTTGGTTTCCTTGACGATGATTCAAAACGACTGTTATTGTCTACCGATTTGACTTTCTAATATTATGTCAAAATAATTTTATTTCATCGAATTGTCGCGTTAATTTCATTAAAACAGGAACACAATAAGATATATTTGAAATACATTAGTAAATAATATCTAAATATTAGTTTATTGCGTGTATTATAATTACTTTAAAGCCATATTAACATATCTAAATTAACACGCGTGCGGAAAAGTAAAAACCGCGTGCGGAAAAGTAACACGCGTGCGGAAAATGAAACTTTCTAAACTAAAATGCGTGCGCGAAAGTAGACATTTTTGCACGCTCGTAGAAAAAAGTAGTGTCAATTTTTAAATCATTATTTTTTTATCTTACTTTAATATCATTCTAGATATCCTCATGTTTTGAAATAATAAAATTCCCTGTATTTTACGAATAAAAAATATATTCTGAAGTTGATGTTTAGTAAAATACCGTCTATTACGTGGAAATCCAATAAGTTTATACTGCGCGTATCAAAATCTATTTTTAGACTCTGATGCCTGTTATGTACGAATCATGACATTGCCGTCTGATACAGTTGGTCATTATTATTTTTTCCTGGCATATATTATTATAGTTTCTTAGTATTTTGTGTACACATAAGATATGGCCCACAAATATCTTACTGAGGCTGAGTTACAGGAAAGTGTTACTGCTAGCGATTTTTATGATGATATAGAAGATGAAATAGTATCAGAAAACGAGGATGTATTGTTAGATGAAGATTTAAATGCTGAAAACATTCATTCTTGGTCATTTTTGACCTGGGGTTATTTTTTACCCCCGTTGGTCATCCGTGTAACAAAAAAAGGTTAGTCATCGGAAGGATAACCAAGAATCGGAAGAAATGCCTAATATATCAACAGATAAAATAACTAACGCTCAGAAGAGAAAGCAAAGAAATAAAGCTCTGGGAGAAAAGAATATCATTATAAATGCTTTAGATTTTTATCAACCTAGAGAACAGGTGGGTTTTAGGAAACCCTTTGGCAATAACGATTATTCCCACTTCAAAAAGGGGTTTATAGGAAGATAAATCGAATTTATTTGACTACTGGGCCTGGTTTTTCTAGACTGTCGTAAAGCATTCGATACAATAGAAACTAAGAACGTAATAAAGGAATTAAAAGAAGGTCGTATAGATTGCCAGTACCACAAACTCATAAAAAAATGTACCAGAGTGCAACCGTGATAGTAATATTACACCACGACACCAAATGTATCAACCGTAATTTACCACACCAGGAAACACCTTGTCTCTCAAATTCTTTATGACAGTTCTGGATTCTGGAATATAATTTCAAACAGTTGGAATGGTACGTCAAAGGAATTAATGTCGCCGGCGAAATGCCCTCCACGTTTGTGGACGACGACGACACAGTTCTGAAAACAGTTAAAAGATCTAACTTACAGTCCCGGTCCCAGGGGTGGGCGAACTGGGCGGCTGCCCAGGGCGACAAATTCAGGGGCGGCAAATTTTAGAGGACAGCAAATTTTTGAAATTGAAGAAATAATAACTTAAGATTTTAATATTATAAAAAATCAATATTATGAACAAGAGCGGCCAAAATGCAACTGTAAAAATGAGAATTAAGTAAGTGAAACAATAACAACTGCAAGGTTCGGAATTGCAATTCGACGGAAAATCGACAACACCGCCTTCTTCTTCATTGCATAAGAATAGTAGGATCAGAACTAAACTAAATTCACTGAAATTCACTTAAAATTAACTTTACTGAAAATGGATATAATATTAGAAACATATGGCTGAAGTTTTGTCCAGCCACGCTAAGTCTCCAGCTCATCTACAGTAACAGCAACAGTGGGTAGAACTAGCAATTAGACTAGAATCGGGCAAAATCATAGATGAAGAAACACAAAAAGTTCTACATTCAGAAACTGGTCATTGGAAAAATGTAATTCAACGACTTATATCAATAATACAATTCTTAGCATATCAGTGTCATCCAATGAGGGGCGATTCTGATAAACATTTTCTTCAAAACAATGGTAATTTCTTTAAGCTTTTTGAGCTCTATAAAAATTTTGATTCTGTGTTACAAGAGCACATTAGGAGAATAACTAATGGGAGTAATAAGCAGCATCACTACCTGGGAAAACGTATTCAAAACGAAATTTTTCAGCTCCTTTATGACCAAATCAAAAATAAAATTTTAAACTTTTTGAAATCAGCAAAGTATTATTGCAAAATTTTAGATTGTGTATCTGATATTGCTGGGGTGGAACATATGACTATTGTTGTACATTTTGTCGATTTAGGTTCTTGTTCACAAAGTGTTAAAATTGAAGAACATTTTCTTGGATCTGTGCCTGTAGTGGAAACCACTGGCTTGGGAGTTACAGAGTCCCAGAATGAACTGGGAATACCTTTGGAAGATATGAAGGACAAGGGTTTGATAATGAGGCAAGCATGGAAGAGAAGAACTTGGGAGTTCACAACATAATTTTGAAAATGAATCCTACAACATTTTTTGTCGCATATTCTAGCCATTCACTTAACTTAGTCGTGAAAGATGCTGTTCTGAAGCTATTTTCTTGTGGCATTTTTACAATTTTAACTATTTATAGTGGGAAATAAGCCACAATATTATTAAAAAATGATTTTTATTAATGTTTCGACGCCCAAATCGGGTGCCGTTGTCAAAATACAAAAAAAAATATTATTTTTTTTTTGTATTTTGACAACGGCACCCGATTTGGGCGTCGAAACATTAATAAAAATCATTTTTTAATAATATTGTGGCTTACTTCCCACTATATATAGTTAAAATTGTGAAAGATGCTGCTAAAACCTCACAGTTTGCAGTTTCTTTCTTTTCCTTAGTGACAAAATTTACAACTTTTTCTCAGCATCTATTCAACGTTGGACTATGCTGAAAAATCATATTTCTAGCCTAACATTGAAATCTTTGTCCAAAACTATATGGTAAAATAGAATAATTGATGCAATTACTCCCATTAGATACCAAATTGAAGAAATTTACGATGCTCTTGTAGAAATCACTGTGAATAAAAACAACGATAAAATGGTTGCTCATGAGGCAAGCTGTTTGGCAAATCAAATCCGTGATTTTACTTTTCTTTGCTCTGTGGTAATATGACATGACATTTTACTTCACATCAACGTAGTCGCATATATGCAGAGTATTGATATGGGAGCGTATCAAGCTATCAGTTTATTATAAAAATCGGAAATCCATTTTAAGTCTCTCTTAAGTGATTTAAAATTCCAGGGCTATTTGACAGACGCAAAAAGGCTCATCAAAGTTATAAATGGAGAATCCGAAAAGGAGGCTGAAGATGAAAGTATGGACCTAGATCCAGAGACACGATATAAAGTTGACTTCTATTTAAAAATTATAGACACAAGACACAACCGTTAATGCATTAAATGATAGATTTCAGCAAATTAAGGGTCATGGTGAAATTTTTTAGTTTTTGGGTATACCAAGGGGGAGGGGCGGCGGTCGCCGATCTTGCCCAAAATCTCTAGGGCCGGGCCTGGATCTAATTAGCTAAAGTATCTAACTTAAAAGATATTGGAACTATGCTTACTGACTCAGATGTCGCCTGTAAGGAAGGTGGTTTGAACATAGTGTTACGAAATTACCCAAATCACCTTCAATGTTTGTTTACGACGAAAACACGACCGTTGGGCGTCAATAATAGGGGGACCCATGCCTTAGGCAGCGTTCAGACACCCCGATAAGTCCGAGGAATTTGTCAGTATCGATCGAGTTGTTTCAATTTATCGATGTGTGTAAAGGCGCATTCTCACGGTTCGATTTTATTTGGTCAACCTTAGTGGATCAACTAAAATCAGTCAAGTTTTTGTTCACACATTTCAAGCAAAATTGAAGCAATTAGTATTAATAAAATGGCGCCAAGTGTAGTTATACGTAAAAGTGTAAATATTATTGGTAGTTTACTGATTCAGCAACTCACGAAAATTATGTTAAGACGGAATAAAGAACACAAAAACGTCGTTTCTGGATACGCAAATGGATTAAAAGAAGGAATGAATGTAGTGTTCCAGAAACTCTGCTAAAATAACTTGCTTTGGAGGATATAGAAGGATTGTAACATCTAAACATAACACTCTCCGACCACTCATTTTGATAATTTAAATGATAATAATTTACGCAGACAAGAATGATTCAAGTCGACCAACAAATGTTCATACGCTTTAAACACGATTCAACTCGTTGAACCATACAGTTTGGATCGATCAATATTTTGTTGAATCGACAAAAGTTGACCGATTAAAATTAAGACATATCTCACAGATATTATCATTCGATTTTAGTTGATCCACTAAAGTTTATCAACTAAAATCGAACTGTGAGAACGCGCCTTAAACGGTACATCGCAGCGATCAGCGATTTATCGGAATTGGAGTTGGTATGGCATTGCATCAATTTATTGTATCAATCGAGTTGTTTCAGTTCATAATCAATCACGACAATATATCGCAGCGTCTATTCAGCTTTAAAAAATCAATAAATCGTAGCAATTTATCACAATAATTTGCTCGAATTTATCGCGGCCTCTAAACGCCACTTAACAGATTAACAAGAACCTTTCTTTCGAGATTAATCGATACGTTATTTTTTGTTCGATAAAGGTATATTGTTTACCTGTTATAAAAACTTTCGAATGCTCTAGAGATAACTGGACTAATTGTATTATAAGGAAGAGACTATTTTACAGTCCGTCCGCTATAACTTTTCCCATGCGGTACGATTCATTTTCAATCAAATTAAGTCAAAACAGAAAGTGAAACGTACACCGATGTGTGTAGTATATAGTATACAGTATACAAAATGTATATACACATCGACGTTCGTTTCAATTTATGTTTTGACTTAATTTGATTGAAAATGAATCTTACCTCATGGGAAAAGTTATAGCGGACGGAATATACATTAGGAAGGCAGTCTTTGATAAAACGGAGATTGTGTTAGATCGTTGATTCGTAAATAGTTGTTTTTGTAAAGCGAATAGGGTTTTGAAATGTACAACAAACCTTTTATTAACGAAAGAGCATTATGGATAATAATTAATATGAATACTAAGCGCACTAAATTAAAATATCCGAGGAAAACCAAATCAACAAACTACAAAGAAGAATCACTTTAGTATGGGGCGCATACTGTTCTCTATCAGACAGCTTCAAAAGCAAAATGATAAATCATTTAAAATCACACACAGTATTCTTAAAAATCATCTTTTGCTCCTATTTGACTTTGTTATGGAAACTGTCTAAATTCTTTAAATCATTTTAGATATAATGTAAAACCAACTGTTTGGGTACTTTATATTAATCAGCAGTTATTATAACAAATTGCTTTTTACTAATTAAAAACCACGATGGGTGATTTAGCAGAGTGGCACACAATCTACTGAACACTTCTCCAGCGACGCTTCTCCACTAAATATTATTTACGTTTTTAAATGAAATAACGAAAAATGGAAATAAATAAATGTAAAATTAGTTATTACAAGAAAATTGAAAATACACCCGAGTAAATTGATAAATGCAGTACCAAATGAAAATGATAAATTAAAATGAAGGTAGAAAATTTGCGGCAAAAACGAGTGAATTCTCCTTGAAGTTTCGTAAAATCGTGAAAATAACAGGTCACCAAGAGGACACACCCCAGGTTGGTGTTAATTGACTTGGTCTAGGACAGGGGTCGGCAACATGCGGCCCGCGGGCCGCATGCGGAACTTTGAAACTTTTTAGGAATTTTAGGAAAAATCAACAAACTTATGAAAAATAATAAATTAAAGACAGAAAGACAACAGACGCTTAAGGACAACAGTTGCATGGACCGAAATTCACTAAAATATAAGGAACTTAATAAGGCAATCAAAAACAGGATAAGACAAGACATCAGGGAGTAAAATACCGAACAAATCGAAAATATTATAGGGAAAATCAAGAGTATGAAAGTGTTAAAAACTCTAAATAGGAAAGACGGACAACAAATACACCTGATAACAGATATAAATGGAACCACTATAGATGACAAAAATAATTTAATAAATACTACTGAATATTACTATTTATACAGAATTATACTCGTTCAACATAGAAAAACCAGAAAACCGCGGTATGGAAATGTTAAATGTAAAATCTGAACTACAAAAATTACTAACGAGGACGTTATAAATGCCTTAAAATAGATGAAAGATGAACACAGATTAAGATCAACCCAGAGGCCTATCGAACAAGCCTTATGTTAGGACTAAGCTGAAAGGACATAAACGAAAATAAGGCGTGTGACGCAGGAGGAAGGTGGAAGATGCAATTGGAAAAATTGCGCAAATAAAATGAAACTGGCCATGACAAAGCAATGAAATGTGGACGCGAAACATTATACATTGGAGACCACACGAGCCCGGTCATACTAAAGCAAAACCACAAAAACGATATAGACGACGTCAAAGCAAAAATGGGTAGATACTGGCACTAAATGGCACAAAATAGAGAGAAGTGAAGAACTCATGGGGAGACCTTTGTCCAGGGATGGATGCAAACAGACTGAAGAAGAAGACTATTTAAGCTACATTTGAATATGCAGCCCGCATAAAAAATTTTATCTTGAACATGGCCCGCCATCCGAAAAAGTTTGCCGACCCCTGGTCTAGGATATACCCGATTTACCCATGGGCCTACGGCTCACCGAAAGCAATAGTGGCACATCTCAAAAATTACTCAATTGTAATAATGCTTCTAATTGAATCTGAAATTTAACCCTCACCGTTTTTAGTAGATGGAATATGTGTTGCGACGTATTTCATTCATTTTTTTTAAATTGTAGCAGTAGTGCAGTAATGGCATTTCTGAGTTATGTCAGTATAAGTGTTACGTTTTCATTTATATTCAAAGTATTACTAAAGGGGGCTAGTTTTCTCCACTTATGATAGTTGTGCCTAAATAACGTTTGAATTTGGCTCTAATTATAGAGCCATCTACCGATGTTTTGCTGACTACCATTTATACTTAGTGTTTAAATGTAAAGTATTATGTTTGAACTATACTCCTCGCATTCTTCAGTAACAGTTACAATTAATAACTTTAGTTCTTCCGCAGAACTCGCAAGCAGCATAGTATCATCCACATATCTAAGATCACTGATCATTTTCCATTGACAGTGATCAACATCAACCCTGTCAAGTGCTTCTGTGAGAATATGCTCGGACTACAGATTAAAAAACAGTTTTGACAAGATGCACCGCTCTATAACCCCACAGATAATTTCACTTTATTTAGATGTGTCTAGGTCAATTCCTGATATTTGTTTGGTGATAGTAGAGATGTTTATACTTGTTAAGTTTCTGTCATCTATTCCTAGTCAAAATTTTGCAAAATTCAAGAACTTTCATCATTTTTCCATGTCTAACTTTACCAAATGCTTTCTTTGTGACCATTTCAGTTGTTACCATCGCTCAGAATCCAGGGTAACATAAAACTAGACGATTCCTTTCTTTGAAAGAAATACTTCAAAGGATTTACGAAACAGTGGGAAAGGTAAGCCCATTGAGATTTAAAACTAATTTGAAATCCATTAATTACAAAAATTGAAGAAAATCTTCTGTGTACAAGTTATATTTATTTAAAACCCCAATAAAGGGCTACATTAAAAAAAAAAGAAGGTTTTCGCTCTAAAGAGAGCATCATCAGTGTTCTAAGCCTAAAATAAGTACAACCATAATTAGTGAAGACAAGAGTAAAAAATTTAAAGGTTGACCAAGATAAAAAATTTGGTTATACTATCATCAATCTCAATCACTCTGCTGTCTGATATTAACTTTTTTCCACAATTTGATTGCATCTAATTACTTTTCACAATCTAATTTTTAACTTTTTAATATTTTAAAAAATTTTTTTTAAACAACAACTTTTACTTAACACCTTCTTTCTTTATTTTTTCCATTAAGGTAATAACTTAGAAAATCTTACTTAATTTTTCATTGTCGTAGATATACACAAATAAGGACAGAATAATTTTTTAAACCTTTTTATAACAACTATTATTCCTAATCAGTGTTGAGTAACCCTTACATACCCCATATTCTTTGATATAGTACGAATTTCAGTTACATTAATTCATCCTCCATATCAATATTAAAATATCAGCCATACAGAGCTCATTGCCTCATAATTTTACCATTAGTCATACCTTTGTTGCCTTTCTTATTTCATTCAGTTAGGTACCTACATCAATCATCTTCGTGCTGGATGTCAAATAACTACATACTTATAAGAATAGCAACTTCAACCTAGACATTGCCCTCATCATGTTTAATAGTTTAAGAAAAATCTACTTATTTTCTCTGCCCTAAATGCATTTGATCATATGGGCAAATTATTCTTTTTCAACTATTAAAACAAAAAATAGGATCTTTATTTTATTTTAAAATACACCTCATGTATGTTTGGTTGCCTATCTTTAGTAATACACTTATTAAACCCCGCTGACAATTGTTTTTTTAAATACCGTTATTTTCACCCCGTATATTATTCTTGGTAGCTTAATAGTGAATACTTGTAATCCCAGCACACGATGTTTGTTGTTATTATCGTATTTTACCACAAATAAATTTTAAAACTATTGGCTAGTGTACCTAACTACATATCAGTTCACAAAACTTCATGTTGGACCGTTGTCTCGTGCTGTCATCAGTCGGAAACGCTTTCTTACCTGTCACCTGTAATTAGTTGGCTTTTACCTTTCTTTTTGTGAAGACAGAGAAATCAACTCAACCACCCACATACACGTGGTATAGTCAATAGTCATATGATACTTTGAGGTATATCTTGTTTAAATTTCACCCATCGCCAGGGTTTAATATATAACACGCCAATGTAAGACTTTTGGTCGGCGTTTTAAGGGTTTTAACCCATGTATTTTTGGTGGCTTAGCATGTAGAGCTTGTAAGTATAACCTAATTTTTTACCTTGGTCAACCTTTAAATTTTTTACTCTTGTCTTCACTAATTATGGTTGTACTTATTTTAGGCTTAGAACACTGATCATGCTCTCTTTAGACCGAAAACGTTCTGTTTTTTAATGTAGCCCTTTATTGGGGTTTTAAATAAATATACCTTTTACACAGAAGATTTTCTTCAATTTTTGTAATTTGGAATCTTAAGCGTTGATAGATGAGAAGAATATAAGCTTTTAAAGTTAGGATGATTGGCCTGGATACGTGAAAACATGCTATCGGAAAGGAGCAAATTAAAAAAATTTTACCAAAGAATGGAAAAGCCAAGAAGAAGGAATACACCAATGAAGCGGCGACTGTGCATATCTCTCTGATTGTATGAATCGCACGAACGACCGACGGTAGGACATTAGGAGTAGAGATAACCCGATACTGATTATGATGATGACGTGAGCAAAGGTCCACGTCATCTTCTTGTGCTAGTATTTGGGTAGAATTACTTTAAATTGTACCTGCGTTGTTAAGTTATGCAGGTCAAATCCCATTTGCTCTTAACGGGATAAATTTGGGTTATTAATGAGACTCCCAAAGGGACCAAAATGGTATCTGTTTCAGTGCGAGTCTGCGTGACTAATTAGATGAAGAAAATACAAGTCAAATACGCAACGAAGTAAAATATACAAATATACAGAAGCAAAAGGTATAAGAAAGATCTCACCATGTAACAGGGGTCTCGAAACATAACTTGAATTTCTCTATTATCTTGATCTACAGCGGAAAATTAAATACAATTGGAAGGGTTTATCGTTTTAAATAGACAAAAGTACCGTTAGTTGGTGTTTTCTAGGTGATTGGAATAGACAGAATTTAAGTAGAATAACTTAAAGACATTTTTTTTTTAATTTCATGATCGTACTAAAGCTTTGAGGGGACTAGTTTTAATATTTGCAAACAAAAGTAAACGGCAAACAATTCAGAACAGATAGAGGGTAGTTGAACGTATTAATGACAATTCTATTAGCACGACCAAAAATTATTTTTTGGGAGCTTTTAAAGGGGTTCATCGAAATTAGTAAATTCAACGACTCTTCTATTGAGAAGTATCAGCGGTCAAAATAATTACCTGAGAAATTTTAACAAAAACTAAAGTTATGTAACATATTTATGTTATAACAGTGACTAATTAGATGAAGAAAATACAAGTCAAATACGCAACGAAGTAAAATATACAGAAGCAAAAGGTATAAGAAAGATCTCACCATGTAACAGGGGTCTCGAAACATAACTTGAATTTCTCTATTATCTTGATCTACAGCGGAAAATTAAATACAATTGGAAGGGTTTATCGTTTTAAATAGACAAAAGTACCGTTAGTTGGTGTTTTCTAGGTGATTGGAATAGACAGAATTTAAGTAGAATAACTTAAAGACATTTTTTTTTAATTTCATGATCGTACTAAAGCTTTTAGGGGACTAGTTTTAATATTTGCAAACAAAAGTAAACGGCAAACAATTCAGAACAGATAGAGGGTAGTTGAACGTATTAATGACAATTCTATTAGCACGACCAAAAATTATTTTTTGGGAGCTTTTAAAGGGGTTCATCGAAATTAGTAAATTCAACGACTCTTCTATTGAGAAGTATCAGCGGTCAAAATAATTACCTGAGAAATTTTAACAAAAACTAAAGTTATGTAACATATTTATGTTATAACAGTGAGCTTTTGGATACGTTACAACATCCTGAAAGCTGTAGAGGTATCTACCGATTATAAGACCATAATCAATTTTATTCTGTATTAGTGATGTCCTCCATATCTACCTTATGTTTACCTTTTGTACCATTTTCTGGAGGAAGTAAGTACTCAATGTTAAGTCTCTCAATGCTATAAAGTTGATTACTGGACTTTCTTGTTTCGTTAACTCATCTTTAGAACACTTCAAATATTTCTATTTTTACCGATTTATTTATTTAAATAATTTTTGCAGCAATTTCAAAACCATGATTTAGTTAAGTTAACTAAATCCTTCAAATTCAAAAAGTATTTTATTTCATAGTTAATACATAAAAAACCGACAGGCAATTTTTTATTCTGAATTTAATAACGAATCTGCTATAACTCGTTTATTTTTGACAATTACTCCATAAATGCTTATACATTGGAAAGCTCTTAAAACGACATTTTTAAAACGATCATCACCGATGTGTACCATTTAAAAAATAAAATTTTATATTCAAACTCACCATTTATATGCGCCATAAAAACTTGAATTATTGTTGCAAACATAGTTTTTATGTTTTCATAATTTTCAGGCTTACATTTTTGTTTTGTGTTTGCATTTTTGTAGTACATACCAGGGGTAAAAATAATTTTGAAAAGAGTTAGTTTTGTTTCTAGTTGCAAATATATGTCACGTTCGGCATTAAAAAAAATGAAATATTTTTTGAAATGTGCTACAAATCTTTATCCATACAATGTTGTACTGAAATTAAACAATCACGACGTTAAGGATGCTGTAAAAGAGACAATCAGAAAAGCTGCATATTTTCATTACCTATGACTGGTTGCACCAACAATCTTAGGCTTAAGACGTGCCTTAAGCTCCGCTTATGAAATATACGCGTTGCGCCATTGCTCAATTTTCAGCTTGCCACAATGGATTGACAGGTGGATTTTATCTTAAACTTATCAGTTAAGACATGCTAAGATAGACGAACCCTATCTATAAGCTGAGTTGGGCTAAGCTGGAGCGTAAGTTTTGTTGGTGCAACCACGCATTAATGTAGAACTGGAAAGTAATCAAATACACAACGCTTATAAAACAAGTTTGTGAGATTTTTAAACACTGTTTTTCCGGACAAGCTTGAAAATAGTCGGATGGTCCTTTGTGAAAAGTCAGATATTGTTTCTAAATGCTTATACTTTTTGACCCACTACAAATGTATACAGGGTGTTTGGTAAAGAATGGGCCATAGATTAACGCTAAATTCCTGAGATTAAAATAGGTCGATTTAAGCTAACTTACCTTGGTACAAAAGTTGATAATAACCGAAATACAGAGTGTCAAATTTAAACTTTTATTTTATTTATTTTTGAATATTTCCTGACAGGCATAGGACAACAACACAAAATTTGGTAATCCGCTACTGTATGCTCTACAAAATTATGTTAAACAAACGTTTCTGGCTACTTCCCAAATTCTACGCCACTGGTGGAATTGCTATTTTAGTGCAATTTTTTGATTTTCCCATACATTTTATGTAAATAACATACTCCCCATTCGTAACGATAAAACCATTAATTTTCGAGATATTTGAAGCTAAAAATGAAGGAGCATAATGCATTAATCAAAATAAGTGTGCCTTTTCATTTTTTTGGAGAATATAAAAATTATGCTAAAATAGCAGCTTCATCAATGACGTAGAATTTGGGAATGGTCAACCATTTACTTTCCCCTGTCGTACGCCTCTGGTAGTAGCCAGAAACGATTATTTAACATAATTTATTAGGGTGTAGAGTGCCTATGACACGGATATGTCAAATTATTTTAAAGTATTCTTTTTTTAATAATTTATTTTTTATTTAAAACTTTAATAAATATGTGTGCCTGGTACCATAAAACTATTTGACATACCCTTATGATACTTAGCAGAAAGTGTAGGTACTGTACACCCTACTAAATTATGTTAAATAACCGTTTCTGGTTAATACCAGAGGCGTACGACAGGGGAAAGTGAATGGTTGACCCTTCCCAAATTCTAAGCCAATCATGAAACTGCTAGTTTAGCATAATTTTTAGATTCTCGAAAACTTTCTATGCAAATAACATACTCTTCATTCGTAACGATCAAGTCATTAGTTTTCGGGATATTTGAAGTTAAAATGGAAAGGCACACTTATTTTGACTAATATATTATGCTCCTTCTTTTTAAGTTCCAAATATCTCGAAAACTAATGGCTTCATCGTTACGAATGAAGAGTATGTTATTTACATAGAAAGTATTAAAGAATAAAAAAATTGCACCAAAATAGAAATTCCGCCAGTGGCGTAGAATTTGGGAAGGGTCAACCATTCACGTTCCCCCGTCGTACGCCTCTGGTAGTAGCCAGAAAGGTTTGTTTAACATAGTTTAGTAGTGTGTACAATACCAGCATCACTTACCTTTCGTGTTGTTTTCCCATGCCTGTCAGGAAATATTCAAAAATAAATAAAATAAAAGTTTAACTTTGACACCCTGTATTTCGGTTATTATCAACTTTTGTACTGAGGTAAGTTAGCTTAAATCGACCTATTTTAATCTCAGGAATCAAAGATTAAGCTATGGATCATTCTGTACCAAACACCCTGTATAAAAATTATGTCTAAGTCTACTTCAGTTTGTTTTCATGGCAAGATAGCGTGGCATATTAAAAGGGCAGTATAAAAAGCAGAAGAAAACGCAATAAAAATACTGCTAAATGCTAGCTCATAAAATTGCTGTATGAAATATATAATTATTACAGATGATTCCTTAAACCAAAGTTGTGTGCTGAAAAAACTGCCTTTACCTTCTGGCATTCTTGGACAAAATCCTAGTTAAAAGTGTGGTAAGTTCTTCTTTTTCAACTTCTTTTTTCCCACCTGGTTTTCAGCCTACCTTTTTTTCTTTTATCCTACTGCTCTCGTTAGTATTCTTTTAGATAGTCTGAGTAGTGTTTGGTATATTCGGTTCTCCATACATCTTATGTAATTATATCTTTGGTCTTTTATCCACATTCCGTTCCATGGTTTTTCCAAATACTTTCCCGATGACTTTTTTTTTCCACACTTTATAATGTACCTATATAGTACCTATGACTTTTTCGGATTTGTTCATCGTCATGTTTATGTTTTCTGGCATATAATGATGAGGTCTTATCGTTGTATATTTTTATCTCAGCTGTTGTACATATTATATTTTATTTATTTAATAACTTGTTTAGAATAAAGATACAATGATTACCAGCCATAATCAAGGCTTGGATTTCTTCCTTCGAATTAGGTTTCTTGGTGAATATCGCATTTAGGTACTAGAATCTTTCTACTTCTTTATCTATATATTTGGTCTTTTCTTCGTTTGTGAATATTCAATTTTTGTTAACTTTTTTTTGACGCCACTTTTAAAAGGCATTCTGAAAAAAGTCATGACAGTGCTTCACCTTGTCGCACCCCTTATTGACTGAGCTAATCTCTTTCTTTTCCATTTATTTTAATCTTATTCGCTGTTTTTCTTTTTGATCATTCTTATTAATTTTTTACGTTTCATCTAGTGCTCTGTATATTTCTTTGCATTTTGCTCTGTCAAAAGTTTGTTGAGAGTCGATGAATAGTGCCACTGTAGATTTCCTGTATTCGTAGATTTCTGCTTATATTTTGTACACCAAGAAAATTTGATCTACGGTGCGCATCTCTTCTGAATCTACATTGATATTATGTCATTATCTATGTTTTTTGACATCGTATCTTTTATATGTAATGTAAGTAGTATAGTATACGAGTATATCATACTAAACAGTTATTTGGCTTAAAAATCCCATTAACTGTAATTTTAAATCATAATTTTATACCGAAGGTCCCTTGGACAGAGAACGTGACCAACAACGAGGTGCTGAGAAGAATGAGAACTGAAAGTGACCTCCTAAATATTGTAAACAACAGAAAAACGAGTTTTCTAAGACATACCTATTTACAGAGGAGAGAAATACAAGTTTTTACGACTTATCATGGAAGGGAAATTGGAAGGAAGAAGAGGTTCAGGAAGAATAAAATGCTTCTGACTGAAGAACCTAGATACTGGACAGGCATGGTCACACATTCAATACTAAGAACAGTTCAAGGTAGAGAGTAACTTGCTATAGTTATAGCCAACTTTCAGTTATGGAGAAGGCACCTTAGAAGAAGACGAATTTTACTCCAATTTTGAAATATTTATTCATAATAATTATTAGCCAAGCAATGCATTTAAATTAGCATTTATAATGGCAAATCAAGTCGCGTATATAATATCTCATAAATCTATTCCTGATTGAACGAACGCATATATATTTAGCTAGTATACAAAGTAAATTGGGACGTGTCAACGCCATAAATGAAAGAACAATATTTTTCATTGATCTACAACTACAACCGATTATTTTATAACACGCTAGCTACTAAATCAAATAGTGTAATTACTGTTTGATCAGATAAAAAATTAATAAATAAAGCTTTTGTTTTTATTCACGCGAAATGTTGTGCCAAAAATGACACCATTTGTTTATTAATGCTTGAAATTATTACAAAAAATTGGTTCTACCAATATTTGTTAAAAAACTTGATATTTATTACATCGTCGGTATATCAATTCAAATTCTCTAGGTCCGAACTTCTCGATCGACAATGTGAAATAATTCAAAGTCGAATGTTGTGGAGAAAATGATTTATTGGAAGCTCAAAAATAATATACCGGGAGATATTAACAGAACTTCAACCACGATTTTCTAAGTCCTGCCCTTTGCAATATTGGAAGGTTAGAAAAGGTACTTAAAATTTATGGAAAAATCCACGGGTTTCCTGTGACATTTTTCTGTGAGAATTAGATTTTCCATGAGAAAAGAAAATGGGGAGTTGCGATGAATTTCTGAGTCCTGCCATATCCATAGAATGACAGGATACTATCAATTTTATGAAGAATATTTTTTGGGCAGGAGCGTTGCAAAAGGACTAAGAGTGTATATGGATATACGAACATGTAATGGAAATAATGAAATTTTCATAATTTTCTGAGTCCTGCCAACTTAATAAATTAAACATAATTATTTGAAAATGATCGAAAAAAATGTTAGTATGACGTCTTCTAATGTTTAACTGCATTTGTCGCTTGGAAAATTCTGTGGAAAATTTTCACCCTGGTTCCGTGATTTTCTGAGTCATAAAATAAATTGTATTATAAAATAAATAATTTTAGTAGACATTATTCAAAATGGCAGGATGTTTAGTTACACCTATTTTACTACACATAGTTAAAAATGTGTAAGAAAATTCGTGGAAAGTTATACGAATTTCTGGGTCATGTCATTTTGGACATATCTCAAGAATGTTAATATAAAGCTATTTACAAGGAGGCATGATGGCTGTGTAGTTATCTCGTATACAAAAATAAAATTTTAAGTCGGTAAAATTTTTGCAGGTTGTTATACAAACATATTCATATCACCACAGTTTTCTGAGTCATGCCATGTCAAGTATGCTTAAAAAACACTAATCTAAAACCGTTTACAACGTGGCAGGATAACCCATAAGAATCGTAAGGTATTAAATATTATTTTCCTGAGTAATGTCTCGGATTTTTACACACCTTTCAAGTCTAATACAAAAGTGTATCCTATTTATTTTAAGCGATAAGATCATATTTGTATCTAAGTAAACGTAATAAAAGTAATACGAAGAAAATCAATAATTTTACAATTAATTGGTTATAGTAGGGATTGTACCTATTATACAGGGTGTCCAGAAACTCTTCTAACAATCGAAGTCCGGAGATTCCTCAGATAATTTTAAGACAATTTAACTTAATTCACCTCGTCCGAAAATGCTTCCCAAAAGAAAGCTAGAGCTCTTTAAAAATGGCGTATTCTAATTAGTTTTTTTTTAAATAGCTCCAGAACGCTTCTATTAAGAAAACGAAAACTGGTACACCTATTTATCTTCCAGAGATAAATCTATTCCATCATTTTCAATTTTTAGTACCGGTCATAGGCGTCCGTTAAGGGTAGGGAAATGGATATTTTATCGCATAACTTTTCTGTGTTTAACTTTTAAGCATTTTTGACACTGAATTATTAAACTATGGGGTATTCTTGTACTAAAAAGGTACTCTTGCTTTAAGTCAGTAGGATACGCCGTGTTCTAGAAAAATCGATTTGGAAAATTTTTCGGTTTTTGAATTAAAAAAAAAAAATAAAAAAAAAACTATTTAGAAAAACGAAAACTGGTAAGTTTATTTCTCTTCCAGAGATAAATATTTTATCAATTGTCAATTTCTAGTATCGGTCATAGGAGTCCGTCTTGGGTAGATCAACGAAATCTCATAACTTGGTTTAATTGTTAAGCATTTTTGACAGTAGAGTATTAAATTATGAGTTATTCTAATATTAAAAGTTACCCTTGCTTTAAGTCGGTAAATACACCGTTTTTTTTTTATTTTTTTCAAATTTTTCTTAAATTAAAAATACGAAAAATTTTGAAATTGATTTTTCTAGAAAACGGTGCATCCTACCGACTTAAAGCAAGAGTACCGTTTAGTACTAGAATACCACACAATTTAATAATATAGTGTCAAAAATGCTTAAAAAATAAAGACAAAAAAGTTATGCTATAAAATAACCGTTGTCCTACCCAAAACGGACTCCTATGACCGGTACTAGAGATTCGCAATTGATGGAATCGATCTATCTCTGGAAGATAAAAAGGCGGACCAGTTTTTGTCTATCGAAATGGAAGCGTTCTGGAGATAAAAAAATCTAATTACAAGGCGCTATCTTCAAAGAGCTCTAGCTCCCTTAGGAAACATTTTTGGATTATGTGAATTGTGTTAAATTTTCTTAAAATTATCTTAGGAATCTTAAAATTATATACAGGGTGTTCCATTAAAAAAAAAAACAGAAATTTGTGTCACCCTGTCAATACGGGTAGCCCTGTATATTAGAAAATATTTTTAAATTATGTTCCTCTCTTTGCCCCACGTTTTACCTAAATAACTTTTTTTCGTATCTCTTATGACAAACGAGTAATTGGACTTTGTCACACTAATGCCCCACCCTGTATACGAAATAACTATAAAACCATCTTGCCTCTTTGTAAATAGACTTATATTAAGATTCTTGAAACATATGCAAAATGGCATGACTCAGAACATCGTGGAAATTTTCACAAATTTTCTTACAAATCTAGGACTCTTGCCGTCTTACAAAAACCGTTTAACCTTCCTGCAGAGTACCGAAAAAGTATTGATTGCATTTGAGTATTATAAATTTTTAAAGGCAGGACTCAGAAAATTACGGAATCAGGGTAAAAATTGTGCGCATAATTTTCCAAGGGACAAGTTAAACAGTAGGGGACGTCATGCCAACATTTTTTTTTGATCATTTTGAAATAAATATGTTTAATTTATTTGGTTGGCAGGACCCAAAAAATCATGAAAATTTCAATATTTTCCTTATATGTTTGTATACATATATACTCCGTTAGCCCGTTTGAAACCCTCCTGCAAAAAATTTTCTTCATAAAATCCATAGTATCCTGTCATTTTACGGATCTGGCAGGACTCAGATATTCATCGCAAAACCCTATTTTTATTTTTTGGGAAAATCTAATTTTTACAGGAAAATGTCACAGGAAATTTGTGGATATTTCCACAAATTGTAAGTACCTCGTCTACCCCTCCACTATTGCAAAAGGCAGGACTTAGAAAATCGTGGCTGAACTTCTGTATAATATCTCCCCGTCTATAAGTACAGTTAATGAAACTTCAAAATGACTATACTTTTAATATTGTCTAAGGTAGTGATTCCCAACCGGGGGGCGATCGCCCCCTTGGGGGCGATTTGAGATTTTCAGGGGGGCGATAGAGCGAAGGGGGTGATATGGGGGGCAATAGAGAAAAGGGGGCGATTAGGTGGGCGATTAGCATTTGGGAAACGAGAAATGGGTAATAGAGAAGAAAAAACCATACTTTCGATCGGATATCCATAGGATAATAAAAAGTAATTAAATGTACACCAATGCAGGTAATAATAACACAAACATCTCGTCTAGTAACAGAGGGCTATGAATCATGATACAATTTAATTCTATAGGTAAGTAATACATTATAATTAATTCTGCATTTTCCTTTTATCGAGCTTTCGTATTGGGCGAACATCCGCATAAAAGAGAAAGGGATAGAAGTGGGATAAGAATGATGAGAGTAGGTATTGACCCTGCCGATCTGACTCTAACAAAAAGTGTACGGCCGAAATTGTGGTCGTTTTGTCATCTATCTATCTTTTGCCCTTCATTTGTCCAAAGTTGAACGTAGGCATCCCCCTTATTTTTCACTCTACTTCATTCAGTGCTAATCCTGTTCATCTGGTCACAGCGTATCTTTTTGTGTCATTCGACCATCTCATCTGTGGTCTGCCTTTTCCTCTTTTACGGTCTCAAGGTCTCCAGTGGATTATCGCTTCATTCCATCTTCCGTCTTTTTGTCTGTTGTTTTGTCATGTTTTCCACTAGAGAGTAGCTGCATGTTTGTTTAGATCTTTCACTTTGGTTTTATTTCTGATCCATGCATTTTTATTTTTGTCAGTTAGCTTGATACCCAGCATCTTTCTTTCCATTGCCCTTTGAGTATTGGCCATCGTTTCCATATTTTCCTTTGTGAAGGTCCATGTCTGTGCTTCATATGTAAATATTGGTCTTGTCATAGATGAGATAAATAAAATTAAAACAAAACCAAACAATGATGGAATATTTCGTACACTCTGACACTCTGTAAAGAAAATGATGAGATATTTAATACATTGCTATTCCAGTACTACATACGGAAGTCCGCTGGCTTTCGAAAGGGAATTGCTTACGGCGGTTGTGCAGTCTCATGGATACTGTTATCGAATTTCTCATAACTACTGACCCCACACTGAGTACAGCACTACAAGAGAAGCGAAATGATATCGCTTAACTATCAGATATTTCTGAAAAATTTAATGGAACGAATCTGGAATTACAAAGGAAGAACATAAATATGGCCAAAGCGAAGGGAGTAGTCGAAGCATTCATTGACAAACTATCTATTTTTGGAGAAAATATACAGAGAGAAGGTCTGACCAAATTCCCCAGAAATCATCATGTGGTTATTCTGAGGACTTAAAACATATTGTCTCCACCTTGGAGGGGATTTGAGGTACATAGCTATTAACCAACATTGAGCCAGACATAAAGAAATTATGTGAGTATCACCAGGCCCAAGGGAGAGATTAACAATTATTACTAACCATGTTCACCAACACGTGGACAAGATGCAAGAGGCACAAGATCGAAATAGAGGGAAAATTATGGGAGAGATCTATGTCCAGCAGTGGACAAGCGAAGATTGAATGGTGACTTACCATGTATCATTTTACGAAATGTAAAAATAAATCAATATTGTACTGATTAATTTTTTGTTTCAATTTAATTGGGGAGGGGGGCGATTATAGTATTCACAACTGGTGAAACCTGTCTAAGGCGGCGATCATGGGAAAAAGGTTGGGAACCACTGGTCTAAGGTAAATAAATATCTTGGTCAACTACCACCACAAAATGTCTAACTTCACAATGTAAACTAACAATTTTCATTAAAAAAAAAACTTGCCTTGTACCTTGGCACGAGTAGAAGTGTTATCACGATATTTGCATTATGAAACTATTATTACGGTTTATTTTGCAAATAATCTAGATTTACCGGAAGATAAGTAACCTCATGGTAAGAAGAAGATACGTTATCTCCCAAACTTTTTATGGCAGTTCTGAAACATGCTGCCAAGCAATTGTAGTGGGACGCCAACGAATCAATATCAACTGCGAAAGGTTCTCCCACCTACGATTCGTGAAGAACTGGTTCTGATAACATTCAGCTTAAAACAGATAAGAACTATGATTACTGAAGTTAGATACCGCAAGCAAGAAAGTTGATTTGAACCTAAATTTTGGAAAGACACATAAATTTTGGAATAAATGACAAGCCTACTACCAAGCGAAAATCCAAAAGTCCATTACACCCAAATAGCATTGATTCATAAATATAAATATGTACTTAGATCAGAAAATCCAACTTGGCAGAGACAATCAAACAGTCGAGTTGCAGAGAAGCCTTTAGTGCAGTCACAGAAGGTGAATATGAGGTGTTACCTCCGATTTCGTTGAACCTCCATCGATTTGCACGAAAATTGGTGAGTGGTTAGAGGATATCTCAAGGAACAAAGGTGACATGGTGCCAACTTGCGCTTTTACCCTGGGGGTGGATGCCACCCCTCCTCGGCGGTGAAAATTATTTTATAAAAAATAACCCCACAATTCGATAGAGCGACAAATTATAAGCAAAATTTGTTATATAAAGTTATTAAAATAATTCAAAACTTTTTGACTTATTAAAGATCAAAGATTTTAATTTTTCGTGAGAAAAATGCATATTTTTAACCGATTTTTCATAAATAACTCAAAAACTATAAGTTTTACAAAAAAGTTATTATTGTCAAAATTGAGGCTAATACAAAATCAAATAAATTCCTTACTAGAAAAACCTTTCATTGTTAACTGAAAGTGAGTTATAGGTAATTGAATGTATATTTCTTTCGTCGAGTACCCAAATCTAAGTATTCAAGCTTAAATACCGGGAAAATGATGCATTTTATAACATAAACTTATTAAACATTTGTCAATGCTCATTGAAATATCTATCAAATAAGTGCTCGAACAAGTTGATAGCATTAAAGTTTATACACCAAAAATGTTTCAAAATGTATCTTTTAAAAAACTTTCTAAAAAATGTTATTGTTTTTTTGTAAATAACTCCGTTAAATTTTAAAGTAGCAAGTTCATCTAATAACTGGTTAAAATTTTATTCCAAGAGCTATTAAAAAACGTCAAAATAGTCATTTATACCTCTTACTTTTTTAAAAATTAAAGGTTAAATGGCCCCGGTTACATGGTTCTCGCATCAAAATTGAAATTGTAAACGTTTCGATCTCGGTTATTTTTTACTGTACGAAAATAGTAAAATGGGTAAAGTATTTGTTACAGAAAAAACTAAAATTTAGTTATGTATCATTTTTTACGTATATTGAGTATTTTTGGAGTTATTATCAAAAGAAAATGAAAAGTACGATAATTCTAAAAATTCTGATTTTTTTTAAATTATACCTTTTTTTCAAAAATATGCATTCTAAACCGGTCAAATTTGTTGAAATAATTAACTATGATAACATAAAGAAATTCTTTTGAGGAATACTACAAATTTTAATTTTTGCGGAAATGGCGTATGTTTAGTTTTTAACTTTTTCCTAAAAAAATCGAACGGGTTCTCTTATTTTCATCATAACTTGCTTAATTTTGACGCTATTAACTTCTACTGAAGCTCATTTGTTAGGTATTCCGAAGTACTTTGACAAGTGCTAACAAGTATATTCTATTAAATGCATCGTTTTCCCGTTACGTAAGCTTGAATACTTAGATTTGAGTACTCGTCGAAAAAAATATACATCCAATTACCCATAACTTACTAACAAATAACATTTAGTTCTTTAAGTAGGGAGTGTATTAAATTTTTTATTATCTTTAATTTTGGTAATAATATCTTTTTTACAAAAGCTTATAGTTTTTGAGTAATACGTAAAAAACCGCTTTAAAACATGCATTTTTTTAAGAAAAAATAAAATCTTTGATATTTAATAACTCAAAAAGTATTGATTTATGTTAATAACTTTATATAACAAATTTTGCTTAGAAGTTGCCCCTCTATCGATTTCTGGTATTATTTTAATAAAAAAATTTCACCCACGAGAAGGGGTGGCAACCACCCCCAGGGTAAAAGCGCAAGTTAACATCATGTCACCTTTGTTCCTTGAAGGATCTTCTAACTACTTACCAATTTTCATGAAAATCGATGAAGGTTCAACGAAATTGGAGGTGAAAACCTTCAGTGACTCCAAAGACATCTTCAACAGCAACATGCCTGATTATCGGAAAAGGAGACGTTCGACCAATGTGTGCTTCCAGTCATGACCAGTCATGGTTTAGAAACATTATTGTTAACCCAGGCCACACTAACCAAACTTACAGTGGCCCAAAGAAGAACAGAACGGTCGGTACTTGTTCTGACTCTCAAAGATAGGCTAATAAACGAAGAAATCAGAAGAAAGACAGGCGTTACAAATGTGATAGAGCATAAAGCATGGCTCAAGTGGAATTGGAAGGGCTATGTGGCCAGAATGAATGACGGACGGTGGACCCAAATAATTACAGTGTGGAGACAACAATCAGAGAGAATAAGCAGAGGTAGACCACTTTTTTATTTTACAGCAACCACAAACAGCTCGACTGGGAGGAAAAAGGTCTAAATATTGATGGTGTAAGTTTGAGTCATTTGAGGTTTGCGGACGACATAGTATTATTCAGTACAGATATCAAGGAACTGGAACAAATGATGAAGGAACTAAACCAGCAGTCAAATAAAATAGGTCTCAAAATGAATCTTCAGAAAACAAAAATAATGAGTAATGTACAAACTAATCTTATCAATATCAATCTAGTTGTTGCAACTTATCATTGTGTGTAAACGGTGCATCGCACGACTTATCAAAGTTGGAGTTGGGTTGAAGTTGGTATCGGATTGAATCAACTTATCACAAGGATCGAGTTGTTTTAATTTATCATCGTGTCTAAACGGTACAGCGATTTATCATTGGAGTCGGGCTGCATCAATTTAGGAGAATCTTACCGAATTAGAATTTATTTACATATTCAATTAAATGTACAGGGTGATTGATTAGTGGTGTAAATCTACGTATATCCGTTATAGAAATAGATAGCAATAAAAGTTAATAACAAAAATTGTAGCCAACTTTGAGATTCACATTTCAAAATTGATTAGAATGTTACAGAGGGTGTTCGATAACATAGTAGCAGACCAAACTTAATTTTTTTTTATTGGAACACCGTGTATTTTATTTTATATTCAAAATCGTGTTTGTTATGTTATACAGGGTACTTTACAAAGTTATAACCAATTTTATATGAAAATTGTAACAAGTTAACTCATTGTATAAATAAAAACAAGAATAAAAAACCGCTAAACGCCGTAAAAATGAGTGGCGCATAAAATATTCCAGCTACAAAAGATCTGATATGAATATTACGTGGCGCGAAAATGGATTTTCATTTGATGTAAAACAAAATTCTAGTTTTATTTTAAAAGATTTTTCCATAGTATTTGCTAAATTTGAAGTAAACGCGCCACAAAAGGGTCCCATCTCTAATTGAATTGGTAAGACGTGTTTATGAGTGCTCGTAACTTTTATCAAGTTTTGTGATTATTACGGCTATAATTAAAAAGCTTTTAAAGCGCCAAAGAAACCATAAACTGACAAAGTGAAATTGTGCAGAAAGTGAGTCAAGAAAACAAGCAGAATAATTTGTAAGTACAATTTCTTATATTTACATTTATTGAATAGAACAAAAATATCGCTTGCAAATTAAAGAACTATAAAAACCAGAAACTAATTAGTTCTGATAAGGTGACTTGATTTTGAGCCATCGAGGCGGGCTCGCCACTTTTTCGCAAACCAAACTGTTACAAAATAACGATTGGACTATTAAGTAACGGGAGTGAATATAAGTAAGTGAAAAAAATCTGTATGTGTACAATTTCTTATATTTATTGGGAAAGAACAAAAATATCGTATGCAAATTAACGAACTATAAATAACAGTAACTATTTAGGTTTGATAAGGTGAAGAGCCTCCGCGCTTTTGAGGCGGGCTCGGCACTTTTTCGCAAACCGAACAGTGACAAAACACCGATTGGACTATTAAGTAACGGGAGTGAGTAATACATGCACGCTGCGCCACAAAAAATGGCTTCGAATTTGTTAACACCGGTAAAAATAATGGATAGATACAAAGTGGATTCGGACGACGACACATCAGAAGACCATAGAAAGAGGAACAGAGAAGAAGAGGAAGAATTGTTCCAAAAAAGTAAAAAAGTGTCTAGATCGCCTAACAAAACCCGTAACGAAGATAATAAGCTCGATCAAATTATTAAAATGATGCATGACTTAACCACAGAAACAAAAAATTTAACAACGGAAGTAAAAGAGATAAAGAATGAACAGAGAAAGTACTGGGAGGAATTAAACGACCTGAAAACAGAATTGGAGAAAGTTAAACAAGAAAACCAAACTAAACACAAGGAGAAGGAAGAAATGAAAAAAGAACTAAACTATATGAAAATACGTGTACAAAGACTAGAAAAGGAAAGGAAAGTAAATAATGTTGTAATACAAGGCTTGCCAATAGATACAATCGATAGAAATGCACTGAAACAAACTGTAGGAAACTTCATGGAAAAAGAAATGAATATCAATGTTCAAATCGAAGAAGTTATCAAACTGGGAGAAAAAACATGTTTGGTCAAACTACAGAACAAGTTTGAAAAAGAAAAGATCATGCAAAATAAAGCTAAACTAAAACACATAAAAGGCAATAAAGTATATATAAATAATGACATAACAAAAGAAGAACTACAAACACAGAAAAAAATAAGACAAGTCGCAAATGAAGAAATTAATAAGGGTAAAAGTGTTACAATAAAATATAATAAATTAATAATAGATGGAAAAACACACAAATGGAATCAATACAGCAACCAGCTAGAAGAAGACCAGGGAAATCCAAAAAACTAACAGAAGATGAAAATACACAAACAAAAGCACAAATCACGACAGACAAGGCACAGAAAAAGGAATTGAGCAAGGACGAAAATAGAAATAGAGCAAAAACGAAAGATAAACATGAAATAGACATAAGAGAGAACATATTTATAGGTGCATGGAATGTAAGAACCCTACACGAAACCGGCAAATTGGAGCAGGTAAGCCAAGAGATTGATAAGTACAAATTAGACATTGTCGGACTAAGCGAAACAAGATGGAATGGTAGTGGATCAACCCGAGTAGGTGACCAACAGCTAATGATATATTCTGGGAATACGGATGTAAATGACAAACACGAAAAGGGAGTGGCAATACTGCTAGCCCAAAAGGGGAGAAAGGCTCTAGTAGAGTGGGAACCAGTGTCAGAAAGGATTATTTGGGCGAGACTGAAGGCAAGATATTATAACATAATAGTAATAAATGTATATGCTCCCACAAATAAAAACGACGAAAATGAGAAGGAAGAATTTTACGAGCAACTACAAACAACGTTTAATAAGATTAATAATAAATATAGAAGAGATATAAAAATAGTAATCGGAGACTTTAATGCAAAAATAGGAAATGATAATAAAGGACATGAACATGTGATGGGAAAGGAGGGAATCGGAGAGAGAAACGACAATGGAAATCGATTAATCGAATTTTGTGAGCAAAATGAACTTTTAATAGGCGGAAGCATCTTTAAACATAAGCGGATACATAAGGAAACATGGAAATCACCGGGAGGGAGATACAAGAATCAAATAGACCACATAATAATTGAATATAAATGGAGAAGCTGGCTGCAAGATGTCAGGAGCTTAAGAGGTGCTGATGTGGGATCAGACCACATGCTAATCAAAGCGAGACTAAAAATGAAATTAGCCAGAGATAAAAACCAAAAAATCAGCAGAAGGAACAAGTACAACGTTGATGCCCTAAAACAAGAATGTATAAGAAATAAATTTAGTGAGAAACTGGCAATTAACCGAACAGTATCACAACAAACTGGAGAGTCAGTCGAAGAAACATGGAAATATTTTAAAGAAGTGATGATGAATACAGCAAAAGAAACAATCGGATTAAAAAGAAGACAAAATAAAAAATGGATTACCAAAGACACTCTACTACTGATAGAAGAAAGAAAAAAGATCAAAGAAGAAATTCTACAAAAGGAAGGATCGGAAGAAGAGAGGGCACTTGAAAGGAAATACAAGGCAAAAAACGCAGAAGTAAAAAAACAAGCCAGAAAAGATAAAAGAAACTATATAAATGAGATGCTAAATATATCAGAAGAAGCAGCGAAAGAAAACGACTTACGAACACAATATACAATCATACGAAACTTAACAGGAAAAGCACAACGAAATATACGAGAAGTAAAGGATAAACAAGGAAATAGAATAAAAAATGAGAAAGAAATAATACAAAGATGGAAGGAATACTTCGAAGAGATATATGCTAAGCATGAAATAACTCAAATCATAGAAGATGAAGTAGAATCACCAGAGCTAGAAGTGAATATTGGAGAAATTACAATGGAAGAAATTGGAAACACTCTAAAACTACTAAAAAATGGCAAAGCCGCAGGAATCGACAATATACCCATTGACATAATAAAAGCAGACACCGAGCAGTCAGTAGAGATGCTACATACACTTTTCAATAAAATATGGACGGACGAAGAATTGCCAAAGGAGTGGAAAGAGGGATTGATTATAAAAATACCCAAAAAAGGAGACCTGAGCAAATGCAACAATTGGCGTGCAATAACACTACTAAGTGCCACATCCAAAGTGCTGACCAAAATCATTTTGGAAAGATTGAAGCCGGAACTAGATAAAAAACTGAGAAACAACCAAGCAGGCTTCCGTTCCAACCATTCCACTATTGATCACATTTGCACCCTTAGAATTATCTTGGAACAAACAAATGAATGGAATAAAGATATAGATGTGAGTTTTATCGACTTCGAGAAGGCCTTTGACCGTGTAAATAGGGCACAGATGTGGAAAATCCTTAGATTATATGGGATACCACAAAAAATCATAAACTTTATTAAACTCTTCTACGAAGGATACAAAGCCAAACTAGAACATTCAGGTGAAGTAACAGAAGAGATATCCATAGAAAGTGGAGTCAAACAGGGTTGTGTACTATCCCCTACCCTATTTCTTATTATGATAGATTGGGTAATGAGGAAAGTAATCGACGATCGAACAGGCATCAGGTGGAACCTTTTCAAACAGCTAGAAGATCTCGAATTTGCAGATGACATCTGCCTTATAACTGAACACCGAAATCATATGCAAGCAAAAATTGACAAATTGGCACAGTACTCCGACACGATCGGACTTCGAATAAACACAGAAAAAACTAAACTTCTAAAAAATAATAACCATCCAAATAATAAAATAATGATAAACAGTAAAGAAGTAGAAGAGGTAGACAAGTTCACATATCTGGGATCTGTCATGGAAAGGAGCGGGGGGTGTAAAAAGGATATACAGACGAGAATAACAAAGGCGCAACACGCATTCAACGCTTTAAATAAAATTTGGCAAACAAACGAAATATCGGAAACAACAAAAATTAAAATCTTTAACAGTTGCATTAAAAGTATACTGCTCTATGGAGCAGAAACATGGAAACAGGACGAAAATACAACTAAAAAACTACAAACATTTGTAAACAAATCTCTAAGAAAAATCCTAAAAATATACTGGCCAAATAAAATAACTAATACAGAACTATGGGAAAGGACAAAGCAAACTAACGTATCTACTACAGTCAAGGAAAAAAAATGGAAATGGATCGGCCACACTTTAAGGAAAGACCAAAGCAGCATAGCAAGACAAGCACTTGAATACCAACCAGAGGGAAAAAGAAAGAGGGGCAGACCAGACAACAGCTGGAAAAGAACAACAACGAGAGAACACGAAAAAATTGGACTAAGATGGGGCGAAGTCAAAAAGAGAGCAAAAGATAGAAGAGAGTGGAGGGAATTAGTTCACAATTTATCCAGAGAATAAAAACAAAAGAAGATGCGCTGTCCCGGCCAGACAGCAATCTTACACTTTTGGCCAAGAAACGCATAAGCGCCCAATACTCCACAAGGAGGGATGGAACGAGAGAGATGTGGCCAGAATGAATGACGGACGGTGGACCCAAATAATTACAGTGTGGAGACAACAATCAGAGAGAATAAGCAGAGGTAGACCACTTTTTTATTTTACAGCAACCACAAACAGCTCGACTGGGAGGAAAAAGGTCTAAATATTGATGGTGTAAGTTTGAGTCATTTGAGGTTTGCGGACGACATAGTATTATTCAGTACAGATATCAAGGAACTGGAACAAATGATGAAGGAACTAAACCAGCAGTCAAATAAAATAGGTCTCAAAATGAATCTTCAGAAAACAAAAATAATGAGTAATGTACAAACTAATCTTATCAATATCAATCTAGTTGTTGCAACTTATCATTGTGTGTAAACGGTGCATCGCACGACTTATCAAAGTTGGAGTTGGGTTGAAGTTGGTATCGGATTGAATCAACTTATCACAAGGATCGAGTTGTTTTAATTTATCATCGTGTCTAAACGGTACAGCGATTTATCATTGGAGTCGGGCTGCATCAATTTAGGAGAATCTTACCGAATTAGAATTTATTTACATATTCAATTAAATGTACAGGGTGATTGATTAGTGGTGTAAATCTACGTATATCCGTTATAGAAATAGATAGCAATAAAAGTTAATAACAAAAATTGTAGCCAACTTTGAGATTCACATTTCAAAATTGATTAGAATGTTACAGAGGGTGTTCGATAACATAGTAGCAGACCAAACTTAATTTTTTTTTATTGGAACACCGTGTATTTTATTTTATATTCAAAATCGTGTTTGTTATGTTATACAGGGTACTTTACAAAGTTATAACCAATTTTATATGAAAATTGTAACAAGTTAACTCATTGTATAAATAAAAACAAGAATAAAAAACCGCTAAACGCCGTAAAAATGAGTGGCGCATAAAATATTCCAGCTACAAAAGATCTGATATGAATATTACGTGGCGCGAAAATGGATTTTCATTTGATGTAAAACAAAATTCTAGTTTTATTTTAAAAGATTTTTCCATAGTATTTGCTAAATTTGAAGTAAACGCGCCACAAAAGAGTAACTTTGATACAGTTTGAATTTTGAAACTCTTTTGTGGCGCGTTTACTTCAAATTTAGCAAATATTATGGAAAAATCTTTTAAAATAAAACTAGAATTTTGTTTTGCATCAAATGAAAATCCATTTTCGCGCCACGTAATATTCATATCAGATCTTTTGTAGCTGGAATATTTTATGCGCCACTCATTTTTACGGCGTTTAGCGGTTTTTTATTCTTGTATCAGGAGTTTTTCAAAGTTATTTATAAATTAAATGTATGAAGTTGAATGCAATGTTCCTCTGTTACACGTCAAGCTTTATAAATGGTCACCTTTGTTGCATTATCTCCCAAATGATCTAGTGTCCATCGAATGTACACTAGATTTTTTTTTATTCAAAATAGATTGAAAAAAAATTGAGATGGCCGGTAAATGAAGTCGGATTGCCCGTTGCCAGATCAAATTTAGCGTCGTAACCACTACAACTACATAAACCATTTCGGGAATAATCGTAAATTGGATTATACTTTTGTAGCTTAAAAACTTCTAAACGGCTTAACCGATTTTGATCAGTAAACATGAGTTTGAAACGTATTGACCAGTAGTATCTGATGGAACTAAGGTCAAATATGAAAATTGAAGCTACTACAGGAATTATTGAGCTTGAGAAACCGTTTTTCCCACAGGAAATAGATTTTATCATACTTATGCAGCCTATAACCTAAAAAATTCAAATTTTCCGGGATATGAGGTATACACCGTTTAATTCGTCTGGTGTACTTCTATAAACGCTAAGTTATTGGCGCAATTTGTAGGTTGAAATGTTGAGTAATTGTCGAAAAACTAAAATTTTCAAAGTTTAGTTTTTCAGTTTTTCGGCTATACTGAGCCGTGTGTATGTCTGATTCTGACGGCTTAAACACCATTTGAAAGCTTAAGTCAACACTATTAATTTGATGTATTTGCGGTTCTCCTGGCTCTTCTTGATCCGAATATATATACCCCGAAACCATATGCCGTTTTGTACCTACCAAGTCCTATAGCTGGCTTATGGGTGGTCAAAAGTCACAAACTACACCGGTTCTAAATCGGCCCTGACCCCCTCTTCAAACACAGAGGAAAAATATCAAATCGGTTTAACTTTCAAACACACATACATATATATCCACAAACATTTTCCCTTTTTTAAATAAAAATTAAGTCACATTTCTAAGCTCTACAACTTTTGAATGGTATAACCGATTTTCAAAATTAGACATGCGTTGGAAAGGTAATGATCAGTACTGTTAGAAGCCGCAAAGGTCGGACTTAAATTTTTGAAGTTTTTGGGAGTTTTGGGGGCCAGAACGAAAAACAGACCTAAATACCCCTTGGACCAAAATGGATGGTTGACATATGAATGGGTGAGTCTTTTTCTGAACTTGAAGATGGGAGTTGGCACAATTTTCAATTCAGTCAGATTTAGAAAATTGAAAATTTCGTGTATATAATAGTGTCGCGTGTAGGGGGGCGTATTTCTGCGCCACTGGCGAGAACTGCCGTTCTCTGGTAATTTTTTCGATATAAAACTAACAGCTTCGATAACCAATAAATCGAAAACTATTAATTTTATCAAAAAAATGTATAATGAACATTTTTTGCTTATAATTAATATTTTTACCAGCATTTGCGGTCAAAATATAATAAAAAATATCCACCCTCGAGATGAGGTGGCAACAACCCCATGGTAAAAGCGTCTTTCGGCATCATATAGATTTTGATCCTTGGACTTCTTCTTCTTCTTCAGGTGCCGTCCTCGTTCCGAAGTTTGGCTATCATCAAGGCTATGCGTATTTTTGATACCGTAGATCTAAATAATTGGCAGCTGCTGCACTTGTACCAATCTCTTAAATTCTTCAACCATGAATGTTTTCTTCTGCCAATGGATCTTTTACCTATTATTTTTCCCTGAATAATTAATTGTAGTAGCTGGTACTTTTGTCCCCTCATTATATGTCCCAAGTATTGCAGTTTGCGCTTTTTAATAGTAAGCGCAAGTTCTTTTTCTTTCTGCATCCTTCGCAACACTTCCATGTTTGTCACTCTCTCTGTCCACGATATTCTCAGTATCCTGCGGTATCCTTGGACTATCTACTACTTATTGTCAAATTTTCAAGCAAATCTATCCATTCTGTAAAAATTGCGAAGTGAAAAATTTCAGTTCCTGGACTAATTATACTTTTGGAGCTCTATAACTTCTGAACGGTTTACCTGATGTTGATCACTAAACATGAATTTGAAACGTATTGACAAGTAGTATCTGATCAGCATCCAAGATCGAGTATGATAACTGAACGTATTACAGGAATTATTGAGCTTGAAAAACCGTTTTTCCCGTAAGAAATAGATTTGATTATACTTATGAAGCCTATAACTTAAAAATTCGAATTTTCTCAGATATGAGGTATACACCGTTAGACGCGTCCTGAGTCCTTCTACAAACGCTCAGTTATTGGTGCAATTCGTAGGTTGAAATTTTGAGTAATTGTCGAAAAACCAAAATTTTCAAAGTTTAATTTTTCAGTTTTTTGGCTATGGCGAGCAGTGTGTATGTCTCAGCTTGATCGCTTAAGCGCCACTTGAAAGCTTAACTCAACCCTATTGATTTGGTGTATTTGCGGTTTTCCTGTCTGTCCTTGAACCTAAGATATATACGCCCAAAAAATATGCTATTTTGTATCTACCTAGTCCTCTAGCTGGCTTACGGGTAGTCAGAAGTCAAAAATTAGACCGGTTCTGAATCGGCCCTCACACCTTCTTGAAACACAGAAAAAAAAATTCAGATCGGTGTAACTTTTCCACACACATACATACATACATACATACATACATACATACATACATACATACATACATATCCACAAACATTTTCCATTTTTTAAATAAAAATTGAGTCATATTTCTGAGCTCGATAACTTTTGAATGGTATAACCGATTTTCAAAATTAAACATGCGTTGGAAAGGTAATGATCTGTGCTATCAGAAGCCGCAAAGGTCGGGCTTAAATTTTTGAAATTTTTGGGAGTTTTGGGGACGAGAACGAAAAACAGGCTTTAAATGGGAAGGGCCGTAAAATCCACACCCTTGGACCAAAATGGAGAGGTAACATATGGATGGACGAGTCTTTTCCTAAACTTTAAGATGGGATTTGGCCCAATTTTCAATTCAGTCAGGTTTAGAAAATCGAAAATTTCGTGTATATATAGTGTCGCTTGTAGGGGTGTTGTGCGCCACTGGTGAGAACTGTCGTTCTCTGTGGATAAGCATAAAAGCAATGGATTATTGATGCCATTTTTTATATTTATTATCAAAATTTTCATAAATTATTTTTCTTCTTCTTCTTTTTGTATAGACAGGACTGTCTGTTTTTTCAATGTGCCTCCAGTAAGTTGTCGTTCTATCGTTTTCGTGGTCTTACCACTGATCGTCTGCCTATTGGAAAACCGTCTCTCGCTGTCCTGACTACTCTGTTGTCATTCGGCTTATGTTGTCATTCCATTCTATTCTTCTGTTTCCTACCCTGTCTTCTGACGTATATCTGCACTTCTAGCTCTGTCCCATAGAGTCTTACCATCGATTTTTCGAAGGGTTTTCATCTCCGCTGTTTCGAGCAATCTTTTTGTCCTCTCTGTGTCGGGTCGTGTTTCTGCACTAGGTGTTCATTAAGTGTAAACAATACTCCCCTCTTTAACTTGTTGTGGTCAATCACATCTCGATAAATCACAGCAACATATCGCAGCGTCTAAACAACGTTTAAAAGTAACCCCAAAAAATCAGTCCACTTTATTAAATTCTGGTGATCTGGGTAGTCACGCTACTCGTCCATTGAAAAATGAAAGTAAACTAATAAATTTAGAGATAGGGAATGTTGTATACAAATTAAAGTACGGTAATGGTACTTTTTAATAGTGATATAAAATACAGAGTATCCCATTTAAATTTTACTGAAAAAATAATGTACTTGAGTTTTAACTCACCCTTTATTAGATATAATAGTCCTGTCGCCAGGGGGGGTACAACGGCCTCCTGTATTCAGATGGACTTACCCAAGTTTTTTTTATGTATTTTGACCCGTAGAACACGAATTTTTTGGGTAACAGTATAACGATCGGATGGACACGAGGTCATGAAGGCTGAACCAGAAGGATCAGGACGATATTATCCTTGGATGGAATAAGGAATGACCGAAGATGGAAAGGTCCAATCGTTTACACTGACGAAACAAAGGCCACGTTGCTCAGTCGGAAGAGATGTGGGCATGGTTCTTTGTGTTGGGCTTCTGTTACAATGAAAGATGTTAAATGAATAAAGAATGGTATGCGAATAGGGCTAATGGAACGACGATAGACAAAAGATAAATAGATAACATTAACTGATGGTTTGACTCATGGACTCTAAGGAAACGAAATACTTAACACTCAAACGAAAATATAGGGCGCCAGGTATTTTGACCAAAAAATACTCAAAGGAACAATAATTAACGAAACATAACACAACAATAACAAATTAGCAAGAATGCTACGACAAGACATCAATGTACTAATCTTGAGCTGTAAAAAAATTAAATAAAATACGACATCGTAAGTTTCAATGTAACATTTATTAAAATACTCTACCAAATCTCAATATTTACACAATACGTACAGTGTATACGCAGTATAAGATCGCCAACAACAAGATTAAGAAACCAAAAAATACCTAAACCGTTAATCTATAAGGCAAAAGTTGGCGACATAATAACAATCACTGCATATAAATTGGTGTATTCACCAACACAGTAATACTAAAAAAAATGGAATGTAAGTGAACGAATATAACTATTAATTATTAACTCAAAAAAAAATGAACTGTAGTTACTCGAAAAAATGAAAAATCCATACTCTAAATAAAAACTAGAAATTTTACCGTTCACTTACAACAAAAAAAGAAAGAGCTCTTTGTTTATATTTATACCTATCTAACAATACTTAATAACACTCTAATAATACTAAGAAAAATATCTACATAATGTAAATGTTTATAGTTTAAATGATCACCCATTTAAAAATAAAAAGATAATCATCAACTTCATACTAAAAGTATGACCTACTTTTCAGAATGTCACTATCACAAACTGGGCGAAAACTTTAGGTCATTGAACTTATTTCACGAAAGAACACAAAATTGTCCTTGCCCTGGACATAACAAAGGCGTCTCTACTAATTTCTTCAATAAGTAAAAGATGAGTGACTTACTTAAAACATCTGTTAGAGGGTAGGATGGCCCTTTGTAAGCCGGCAGGCTCTCAAGGTGTGGAAGATGGCCATGAAGAAATTCAACTTTACGACACAGTCGAAAGAATAATAGTATTTAACAGTGTTCATAAAATAGCAGCTGGACAACATAATGCATAGGTGGAAGGTGGAAGGTGAAAGGTGGACCCTTTAAAAAAATAGAAAACGCAATTGTACAATTATTGTACATACCAATAAACAATCATTAATACTCTTACCTGCCTAATCGGCGGGGCCCACAATACACGAACAAACTTGATCTCACATAATGACTATATTAACTCAACTCACAAATGATGCAGAATTTTGAGAATTTGTGGTTTTTATGAACCTTTGGCGTCCTTTGTTTGTGGTGGGGTTTTAACCAATTAAAATTATGGGAAACTGTGAAAGATATTCAAGAACAGATTTCCTTACCACTCGTAAAAGGGCTTAGCGAACCTAATACTTAAGACGAGTTATGGGATGCAAGGCCCATATCATTCACCAGAAAGCTATTAAAGTCTAATGTTCGACTCTATCGATAGCACATATGTGTTTCTAAGAAAAACAACGCCGATAGGGACTCTAGGATCTAATCAGTTAAGATAAAAGCGTGAAATGAAAGGGACTAGACCAAAATCTACACTGGGAAAACGTAACGTTACAACAGTTGATCCGGATGTCGATAAGATTGTTATAAACAAAGAAGTTGAGGAATTACATAACAGCGATTTCTCGCAAAACAAAACATGTTTTTGTATTTTTTGGGCCATTCTAACCAAAAAGTGTTCCTACAAATTTTTTCGTAGGATGCATAGTTTTCGAGATAAACGCGGTGGAACTTTCAAAAAATCGAAAAATTGCAATTTTTGTACCCGAATAACTTTTGATTAAAAAATAAAATAGAAATTCTGCTTACCGCATTTGAAAGTTCAAGTCAAAGTATATCGGTTTTAGTTATTTGCATTGCTAAAAATTTATTATTTTATTGTTAAACAAAAGTATAAACACCTAGTGCTGGAGTGATGTTTTCAATGATTTCTCATTTAAAATCGAACGAGTAGATAGAGTAGGTACAATTGCAAGCGAGGCTATTTCTACGTAGCATGCATGTAAACGCATGTATTAATCACGGGAAACCCTATGTGTTTATAGCTTTTTTTAGCAATAAACACATACATTTTTAGCAATGTATATATTCGAAACCGATAGAATTTGACTTGAACTTTCAAATGCGGTAAGCAGAATTGCTATTTTATTTTTTAATCAAAAGTTATTCGGGTTCAAAAATTGCAATTTTTCGATTTTTTTAAAGTTCAACCGCGTTTATCTCGAAAACTATGGATCCTACGAAAAAACTTGTAGGAACATTTTTTGATTAGAATGGCCCAACAAATACAAAAACAGGTTTTGTTTTGCGAGAAATCGCTGTTATGTAATTCCTCAACTTCTTTGTTTATAACAATCTTATCGACATCCGGATCAACTGTTACCCAAAAAATTCGTGTTCTACGGGCCAAAATACATAATAGAAACTTGAGTAAGTCCATCTGAATACAGGAGGCCGTTGTACCCCCCCTGGCGACAGGACTATAAAGTAAATTAGCAATATCAATCATTTTTAAAAATATTGACAATAAATAAAAAAATATGGCATCAATAAACCATTGCCGTTGTGCTCAGTTTTATTTATACAGTGAGTTGAACTTGTTACAATTTTCATATAAAATTGGTTATAACTTTGTAAATACCCTGTATAACATACCCAACCTTTATATTTTTGTTATGAAGAAAGTAACAGGATCTATTTGTTTAGGATGAAAACTAGTTATAATTCATTGAAGGGTCTAAAATGTACACAATGCTCCCCTCTTCAACTTGTTGTGGTCAATCACATCGCGATAAATCACAGCAACTTATCGCAGCGTCTAAACAGCGTTTCAATCATCAACAAATCACAGTAACTTTTCATCGCAACTAATTCCTGTGACTTATCGCTGTGTCTGAACGCCGCTTTACGTTTGCTGTGTTGTTGACGTACAGTTATATTAGTAGGTATTTTAAATGTTCAAGTGTGCCCAGTTCTTTTTGTATACGCGAATGAATGAACGAAACTCGTTATCTATACCCCGTTTAGGCCTGAGCCCTCCTACATGCCCTCCTACAAGCCATCCTGCAAGGAAAAATATTTGGAAAGCGAGGTCCAGGAAGAAGAAGAACACCCTTGTTAAAGAACCTAAGAACCTGGTTCAACACAACATCTGTGCAGCTTTTCCGCGTTGCTGCAGATAAGGTGAAGATTGCCATGATGATCGCCAACATTCGTCATGGATAGGCATATCAAGAAGAAGAAGGCCTGAGCCTCTTAAGGGTGCTGGAAACTCCTTTTCAGGAGTGTAAAGACGATGAAAGTAAGTTTCTTTATGAGTGTTAGTTGATGTGAATGGAGGAACAAAATTGCTAGTGAAACAGGGGTTTGGAAGGGGGGGGGTTGTTTTAGCACGGAAGCTATAGAGATAAAGGAGTAGTTGCCGTGAACTTGCCCAAACCATTAAGGGAGAATTCAACGCTGCCACCAATGAGGAACGACCCTTGGATTCAGCATGTAGGGATGCAGTTTACGTTATCTGGGGTATATTAGGGGGATTTGTTTTAGGATGTCATAATACTCGTCAGAAAGTTCGTTTCTGGCCAATTGTAGAAGATTGGCTGGAGGGAATGGAACTTTATTTTTTTAAACCCTGATGAGTATGTGACCTTGCCGATTGCAGGGGGTTGTTAGAACATATTTTGCTCTATGATTGTTACCGTTAATCGTGCGCAAGACGTACTTGTTGCTGAGAGAACGGATTCTCTCATTGATAGGGAGTATTTTTGCAAGTGGGTGTACTAACACCGACGGATATCTCCACGTAGGGCTTAAAATACCGAGCCAAAATCTCAATACCGGTATTTGGTACTTAAAATTTCAAATACCGGGATGCCGGTATTAAAACCGGCATTATGAATAAAAAATATATTTATACTATCCTCAGTTGTTATATCGACTTGTTAGAAACCTATTAACCCTCGTAACGCGGTGCTTAGATTCTTACGTAAACAACGTCAAGTAAATTGATTTGAAAGATAATTAGGACTTATTTATTATAGTATGAAACATAATTTTACAAACAAAGTACTTATTTCTTCTTAAAAAAAATTATTATCGTTGCAAGACAAATACATGAAATTTTTCACAGAGTGAACGGCACAAAGTTTTTACACACAATACAGTTATGCCAGGACTTTCGGTCTTTTTTCTCTTGCATAAGTAACACCGACCTTGTCCCGTAGCTCTATTAGCTCCAGGTGGAACATCAGAAACGTCCATTTCAGGATATGAAATTTTCATCATTTGCACCCTACAGTTATTTTTCCAAAAAAAAGCACGTAAACGCAAAAAGCTTTAAATGCTTTAATGGGTGGAATGCGTTTAAAATTGAATTTATTCCGAATAAAAAAATGGAGAAAAATCAAAAAAAAAAAATTATTAAAAAAGATAGGTGAGCAAAACGAGGTCTGCATCGCCGCACCGCCTTACGAGGGTTAATTTTGTTTTAAAATGAGTAGATGTTGTTTTTAATATTACATAGAGTGTAGGAATAGATAATCAAGTATATTCAAATGGGAAATAGGCCACAATTTTACCTAAAAATGATTTTATTAACGTTTCGACGCCCAAGTCGGGTGTCGTTGTCAAAATACAAAATAATACTAAATAAACAAAAATGTTGTTGCTTAGTAAAAAATTCTTTTAATAATTTATTTAATCTGACTCATTTATATCGGCAATTCAGACACGTATTATACATTTTAAAGTAGACGACTTTAAAATTATATTGCCAATATTGATGAGTTGCGTTCCTGGGACGACTTTACTAAAAGATAGTTCATTCGATTACATGAAATCAATCCCAATTCAAGAATATCAAGAATTTTTTACTAAGCAACAACATTTTTGTTTATTTAGTATTATTTTGTATTTTGACAACGACACCCGACTTGGGCGTCGAAACGTTAATAAAATCATTTTTAGGTAAAATTGTGGCTTATTTCCCATTTGAATATACTTGATTATAAAAATGCCACAAGAAAATAGCTTCAGAACAACATTAGGAATAGATAGATACAAAAAATGTGCAAATAGAAAAACTATATATTTGATTATAGGATAAATTTAGCATATTATAATAGGGTAATACTTTTACTTACTAAATTTGCTATTTGTAAATTAATTTAACTTTAATAGTTATCTAACCAACAAGTGTATTAATAAGGGCGATTAACAATTGAGATATTTTACCGCGTGAGCGGGGCGAGCGCGTTAATGTTCGAGATTGTTAATCGCCATTTTAATTCACGAGTTCGTTACAAAACTTTTCCGTCGACCGTACTTTTCAGAAATAAAGATATCTTAGTTTAAATTTTTATTCACTTAACGATAAACAACAACTTTTTCAGCTTTCATTAACTTTATTCAAACTTTAATTTTCCTTAGTGGTAGTTTTATTATTGCAAACATTAATATTCGAAATAGTACAATTTAGTCCATTCTTTCACGGTTTTTGCTCTAAATTTTAAAGAACCGCTTGGATTGACATGAAATTTGGCATACGTATAGCTTACATGTCAAAGAAAAAAAGTGATATTGTGCCGATGTGTGCTTTTGCCCTGGGGTGACTTTCACCCCCTTTTGGGGGTGAAAAAATATATGTCCAAAATAAGTCCGGAAATGGGTAAATTGGCTAATTTAAAGTAACTTTATAGAGCTTTTTCGCCAAGTCAACACTTTTCGAGTTATTTGCGAGTGAATATGTTAATTTTTCAACAAAATAACCACATTTTTAGACGGTTTTTCGCAAATAACTCAAAAAGTAAGTATTTTGTCGAAAAACGTTTTAAAAAAAATGTAGCCTATAAAAAATTTAAAAAAATGGTGTACGCGTTAGGTCTCTGGATCTCGCAGAACCAGAGTTATAGCCAATGAAAAATAGATTCATATTCACCAAATTTCAAATAGAATATTGCGACGTGAAATATCCAAAAAATTAAGCACTTTTTGGGGAAATCCCATTATAACTTTTTTAAAGTGTTTAAAAAAAGCTTTATTTCTGTTTTTACAAAAAGTTCGTAGCATTTAATTTAAGAAGTTACGCTCAAAATAAAGTTGGTCCCTTTTGTTATTGCAAAAAAAACTCGGGAAGACCACCCCCTAATTAGCAACTTAAATGAAATTAGTCGTTACCGCTCCACAAATTATTTTACTTATGTTGTGTTTATATAATCTGTAAGTTTCATCGATTCAAAATGCTTATTTTTGAAAAAATTTGGTTTCAAAATAAAATTTTTAAAAATTAAAATTTTGAAAAATATGTTTTTTTTTCAAAATAACTTAAAAATTGTTAGCAATACCAAAAATCTCGAAAAACAAAAAAAGTCAGATTTGCTTTTCTGAATATCATGTATTTTTTTGTTTTTTTTTTTGTTAGACAAAAATTGATTAAGATTTGGTGTTTCTAAATTTGCATACATTCGTGATCAGTGACTCGTTCAACCCCTTTTAACTACAGCCCTGTCAATAATAAGGACTTTGAACCGATGAAACTTACAGATCATATAAACAATATATACACGAGTCAAGAAACTTGTGAAGTCGTAACGATTAAGTTCATTTAAGATACTAATTAGGGGGTGATTTTCTCGATTTTTTTACCAAAACCAAAAGGGACTAACTTTATTTTGAGCGTAACTTGTTTAATTTTGATGCTAGAATTTTTTTTTATAAAACAAAAATGAAGCTTTTTTTAAACACTTTAAATAAGTTTTAATGAGTTTTTCCCGAAATGTGCTTCATTTTTGGTTATTTCACGTTAAAGTATTCCATTTGGAATTTGACGAATATGAACCTATTTTTCATTAGCTATAACTCTGCTTGTACAAGGTGTAGAGACGTGATATATACACCATTTTTTTAAATTTTTTACAGGCTATATTTTGCTATGAATATGTTTTCGACAAAATACTTACTATTTGAGTTATTTGCGAAAAACCGTCTAAAAGCGTGGATATTTTGTTGAAAAAATGAACATATTCCCTGCCAAATAACTGGAAAAGTATTGACTTAGTGAAAAAACTCTATAGAACAAGAGTTACTTAAAATTAGCCAGTTTATCCGTTTCCTGACTTTCTTTGGACGAACATTTTTTCACCCCCAAGAGAGGGTGAAAACCAACCCCAGGGCAAAAGCACATATCGGCACAATATCACTTTTTTTGTTTGACTTGTTAGCTATGTGTATGCCAAATTTCATGTCAATCCAAGCGGTTCTTTAAAATTTAGAGGTTTTGCAATATTTTACCGTTAAAGAACGGATTAATTACTGAAATTAAAGGAAGGTATTGAGGCATTCGCGATAAAGGTGGTACACGCGCAGTGACCAATGGCGAGTCAAATACATACGCTTTGACAGTTCTCAATATGTAAACAAACCAAAACTGACAAACTACTGAATTTATTTGTTACAAAATGTATGTTGTGTTGCCTATAATAAAATCGTTCATTAATAGAAAATCATTCATTAATAGGGGTCATTAATCAATGATTTTAAGGGTGTTAAAATTTATCATAAATGGACGGTCGACGGAAAAATATATTAATGCAAAGATTAAATTACTGTGACATATATTTAATATAGATTACTATGTATTTAGACTACTATATATTTTCAATTATTATAAATAATTCAGAAAATAAGTGACCCTAATTTATATACCACAATACAAAAAAAAAATGAAAAATAGATCTGAAAATGTAAAAACAATTCTGATTAATAAATCTTACGGCTCATTTATAAAATAAAGTAGTCTAATTTTAAATATTTAAGTACTTTTATATAACTTATTTTATGTATTTGTATAGACGAGATTTAATAATTTGGTTGTAAAACTGATATAACCCTCCGGCTTAAATTAACGACATTCGCGCTTTTAGAAAGCGCTATACTTGACTTATGTGTAATAAACGTGTTTAATAAATATTTTTTACAATGATATTGTTTGTTAATCTTCAAAAATAATTTCTTGTAATAGCAAAAAATATTTTAGAAGAAAGTTTATTGTGCATCAATTCACTTTTTATAAATTAATCTAATACCGAAATACCGGTATTTTTATTTTAAATACCGGTATCGAATACCGGACAAAAATCGTCCGGGATTCCGGTATTCGGGATCCTGCAATCCCGGTACTGTAAGCCCTAATCTCCAGTGCTTCCAACTTCCTCAAGTAACTCATCTTAAGGCATGCATTGATTGTTTTTGTATACGCAACATTTGATGTCACATTATTTTTTTTAAGATAAAGTTATCAAAAAAACAGTACAAATCTTTTAAACTACAGTAAACTCTCTTTTAACGGACATCTCTCTTCGCCGGACACAACCCCTATACGGACGATTTTTAAAACAAAAATTATTGGGCCATATATGAACCTGTACTGAACATCTGAACATCTGAACATCTGAACATCTGAACATCTGAATGGAATAGAGCCAAAACAATTCTTCTGCACAAAAAAGGAGAAAAAACTGATCTGGAAAATTAACGACCAATCAGTCTGTTAAACCATCTTTATAAACTTTTCACGAGAGTAATCACCACAAGACTAGACAAGAAATTAGACCTGTATCAAAGTAGAGAACAAGCTGAATTCAGAGCAAACTTTGTAACCAACGATCACCTCCATACAATAAAACAACTCATCGAAAAATCCATAGAATTTAACAAGCCCTTAGTTTTACCATTCGTAGATTTCCACAAAGCATTCGACTCAGTAGAACTCGACAGTGTTTTAGAAGCACTAAACGAGAGCCGCATTGATAGCCGATATTTGAGACTAATATGTAATAGGTATATATAAAAATGCGACAAGTTCGATACAACTACACGCTAACAGCAAACAAATAAAAATCCAAAGAGGTATCCATCAAGGGGATACGTTGTCACCTAAACTTTTCATATCGGCTCTAGAAAAAGCGATCAAAACCCTCGAATGGGGTGATAAAGGATTAAATATGGAGGGAGAGCTGCTACACCACCTAAGCTACGCAGACGATATAGTCCTGATTGCAGACGATTTGGGACAAATAAAGACAATGTTAGAAGAACTTGGTACGTCATGTCATAAAATAGGCTTAAAAATGAATATAACAAAAACAAAATATATGACGAACTTAGTATCAAGTAAACACCTTGAAATACAAAATGAACAAATAGAACTGCTAGACAAATATATATATATCTGGGTCACAAAATTAAGATAGGTAAGGACAACCAAACAACAGAAGTATCCAGAAGAATAATACAAGGATGGGCAGCATACGGAGCTCTTAGGGACATTTTTAAGAGTGACATTCCAACTAACATGAAGAAAAAAGTTTTCGACCAATGCGTGCTACCGGTGATGACCTATGGTGCAGAAACATTATCGCTCACAAAGAAAAACGCACAAATACTAAGAGTAGCGCAGAGAAGAATGGAGCGATCCATGATAGGGGCCACTCTGCGAGACATGATTAGAAACGAAGATCTACGAGTTAAGACCAAAGTCATAGACGTCAATGAAAGAAGCTGTAATTTAAAATGGAAATGGGCTGGACACGTTTCCAGAATGAAGGACGGAAGATGGACTCGCAAACTAGTTGAATGGAGACCAAGAGCCGATAAACGTAGCAGAGGACGACCACCAATACGATGGCAAGACGACTTACGAAAGACAACAAAAAACTGGATACATAAATCACAAGATAGAACACTTTGGAGACAAACAGGGGAGGCATATGTCCAGCAGTGGATTGACAGAGGCTGATGATGACCCTTTAACTCCCCTCGACGGACACTCTTAACAACGGACGCGGACAGTAAATGACGTGTAAATGCGGACAGTAAATGAAAAAAATTAAAATTTTTTTCCAAATATTTTACAATATAAAACTTCAGTATATAATACATTTATTATTTCAAATCAATACAGATGTCCACGAAATGATATTTGATACTCTTCACGTTATCAATACTACATAAGTAATAAAAATTTAATGTTTTGGTTGGTCGGTGAACGAAATGCGACACCAGGAAATTTTTAATTGTGTTTTGACTGGAACAAGGATTTAAGAATTTTAACCGGAATATCTGATTAACCTTTAACTACCCGCGCATCAAGTTATAACATAACTACACGCGTGGCGTACTTTGTACGCCACAAGAAAGTACACTTAAAAACAGCGGATTTATTTAATTTTTTTTGAAAAAATACACTTAGTTGTTTGTTATAAACCTTATTCGGCATCAGTGAATACTTGGAGTTCCTTTTCAGTAAGTCAATTGGGATTTATAATTGGGATCATGGAATAACTGGATTCCATGATAAATAAAATTACTAATAAAAATTTTTTTTAAATGTGATTTTTTACAGGAGAAAAAGTATTGTTTACAAAGAAAAATATATTTTTTGTCATAATGACTAAAAAAACAATTAAAATATGTACTTATATTACGAATTATAGTAATATAATCCTGGGGTATATTGTCCACCACCGGAAACAACAAATAATAAAATGTAAATTACGATCTTTCCAGAACGCCGATTATAACCAAATTAAAACCAAATTGTAAAGCACATTCCAGTGATAGGTTAGAAAAATAAGCAAGGTCAAAAATTAAATTTTTAAATATATTTCCAGTAGACTTCTTATATCTGGCGTACAAAGTACGCCAGCGCGTGTAGTTAAAGGTTAAGCATATTATGCAATAGATGTCGTTGTATTTTTATAAGTGTTTCGTTAAAAAAATTATTTTTGGATTAAATTTCATAATAAATTTTGTGTCTATTAGATTTTTTTAAGTTTGAAAGAAGAAGCCAGTGTGGTTCATTATGGAGAGAAGCATAAGTTAAATGTTAGACAGTTAGCTGAAAAATTTGGAATTGCAAAACCTCCAGGCAGTGAAATTTTGAAACATAAAAGTGATTTAATCAATCAGTTTCCTGATAAAGGTCACCTGGAAGCGAAAAGAAAATTTTTGAAAACCGATTGTACTGAATTAGACCTATAAATAGTTTTCCATTGGTTTTGTAAAGTGCGGTCCAAAAATATTCCTGTTTCTGGTAAAATTATTCAAGAAATGGCATTAGAAGTTGCAAGGGAACTAAGCGTTGAGTTGTGTTCCAACACAACGAAGAACTATCATGTAACGATCACGTTGCTATAAAATAATACATTCCGTGCATTCTGTGTCTGTATATCGTGCGTTCCATGTGTTATTTTGTTTACTGCGAGGACGGTGATCATTACCTGGACCATGGAAGGTTTTCGTTGTGTTGGAACAAACCTATTATTAACGCAGATGAGACGGGGTTATTTTTGAGAGTTTAGAGTTTAGAGTATTACCCAAGAAAACTTATACCCTGAAAGGAGAAAGAAGCATTGGAGGCAAGACTTCTAAAGATAGGATCACAATTCTATTTTGTACCAATATAATATTTTGATAGAAGAATGCAGATAGAAAATCGAAAAGTTCAATATTCAATCTTCATAAACAATGCTGCGGGGTGATCTACAACTTACGTGTTATGTAATATTAAACCTAGTATCTCTTTTTAATACATACATACATACATGCACTTATTTTTAAAACGTTTAAGTTAACATATTTTTTTTTCTCTTCAACGGACACCTCCATTAAATGGACACTTTATGAGGAACGACTACTGTGCGTTCAAGGGAGAGTTCACTGTACTAAAAAGATTATCATTAATAATTATGGTATGCAATAAATACTCATCAATTCACAAACAATAGCTGGGGTCTTATAATGGAAAATCCACATTTGCCACAACATATTGCTTTTGTTATGCATGAACAAATTAAATTAGTTGATAATCGAGCAGTTCCATTCAGTATACAAATATAAAGCGGACATACAACATAATAATTTTCTAACTATTGGAAATAGAAGTCAATCAAAAATACATACATGTTTAGCAGATTAAATATTATTATTGTGTACCTTTTAAAATAAAATAAATATTTAATTAAATAGATAAATAAGTATAACAGATCATATTTTTAGCGACATAAAAACACCAAATTGAAAGTTAAATGTTCCATGTATATGGGGTTAACCACAGTTGATTACAAGTACAATTATATTTTTAACATTAATATTACAAAAGAGTGAGAATAATTTGACAATAGTGCGACAATTTTTCGAAAACTTGTTGCTTGGCAATAGACACAACAGGCCGGAGAGCTCGAGGAACTATTGCCGGATGGAAACAAAATTGAAGCAATATTTCTTATTTATTCTTACTATCGTGTGATATTCGGCAGATTATTTTTTAATGCGTACATTGTACATATAAAATTCAAGCCTTTGTATAAAAACATGCAGTGACTTTTATCACAATAATTAATGTGACACATATTTTTCAACTTGTCAAAGTGAAGAGCACAGTTTAGCAAATATTCAGACGTAGTTGTTATAAAAACTAGTTAAAACTATTTATAAATAGCAACTTAAGTTTTAAGTTTTTCTCATGAAATAATCTTACTGAAGTACACTCGAGCGCTTAAAATTGCCATTTTGTCACCCATCCATGTATGTCTTCTATATTGCATGCTCTTCTTATGTTTTCACTTCTCTCCCTATCCAACAGATTTTCTCTGATATTCGTCGAAGTATTTTCATCTCTGTTGTTTCTAGTAGTCGTCTCGTTTTAGATGTGTCAGGTCTTGTCTCCGCTGTATATTAGACCAGGGCGGATCTGTAAAAATATTAGTACATTTGGACGTTGAGAGGTGACTCAAATTTTTTTGCAGAAATTGCTTGAAAATAACTGAAATAATAATATTTGAGTTATCCTCCCTCTCAAAAAGGTCCGAAACATTGTTTAAATATCAAAATGTCAAAAAATGAACGAAAAATTCGATTTTTTTCTTCGTTTTTTGATTATAACTTTAAAACTATTCATTTCCGAGAAAAGTTGTACTGACATAAAAGTTGCATAATTAAATTTCCTACAATATAGAACTGATTAAAAATTTAAAAATAATCACCCTTGTTGCAAAATAGCAATAATTGCGAAAAACCTATACAAAAACAAGTATTCGCATTTTACGTTTTTTCAACCATTTATGCTACACTTAGGACCTTCATATTTCACCCAGAAAAAAGTTATGATACAATAAAACAATACTGTAAATTTCATTAAGATAGGTTCAATAGATTTTTCAAAATAAATTTTGCAATCCAGCATTCGCAAAAAAAATTCGTTTTTTTAAATTGTTACAGGACTGAAAATAAAGCAGAGAGCAAGTTGAAATTTTTTTTGCATATAGAAGTGTACTATACCTTTTATTTGCAATTTGCAAAATTATGATCGATTAACTGCCACGGCGTCAGGAATTTTTTTAAATAAACATTAATTATTGGTGCTACGCGCAGGACAGCGGATAGTTTGCTCTGATTGGGCATTTCAATGACCTTTGATAATGATTGATACATTTTAATTTTTATTATATTTCGATATAAATAAATAAATTTGTTTATTGCAAAATAAAAACCCATACTCTATCCTTTGAAATAACACTTTTTTTAGCAAAAACTTTCTTTGTTCATATATTTTAACTTAGAGAATAAAAGTTTATTATTTTTAAACATATGCAATTGGTTAAACAATATTTCACAAACAATAATAAAATTAGTTTGATTTTTGTGGAATTAAAATATTAAAATACATCAAAATATAGAGTAAGAAAATAATATATTAAATAAAGATTAGAAGAAATTTTGATGGAAATCAACTTGTGTGAATCGAACACCGCTGTCCTGCACGCAGCACCAAAAATTAATGTTTATTTAAAAAATTTCCTGACGCCGTGGTAATTATTCGATTTTAATTTTGCAAATCGCAAATGAAAGGTACAGTACACTTCTATAAGCAAAAAAAAAATTCAACTTACTACCTGCTTTATTTTCAGTCCTGCAACATTTTTAAAAAATGAATTTTTTTTGCGAAAGCTGGATTTCAAAATTTATTTTGCAAAATCTATTAAACCGATCTTAAAGAAATTTACAGTGTTGTTTTACTACATCATAAAGTTTTTCTGGGTAAAATATGAAGGTCCTAAGTGTAGCATAAATGGTTGAAAAACGTAAAATGCGAATACTTGTTTTTGTATGGTTTTTTTCGCAAGTATTGCTATTTTGCAACAAGGGTGACTATTTTTTAAATTTTTAACAAATCCTATATCATAGTAAATTTAATTAATCAACTTTTATGTTAGTACAACTTTTCTCAGAAATGAACAGTTTTAAAGTTATATTCAAAAAACCAATAAAAAAATCGAATTTTTCCTTCATATTTTGACATTTTGATTATTTAAACAATGTTCCGGACCATTTTGAGTGGGAGGATAACTCAAATATTATTATTTGAGTTATTTTTAAGCAATATCTGCAAAAAAATTTGAGTCACCTCTCAACGTCCATCTCAAAACAGATGAGCCCTGGACTATATATCAATATAGGTCCAATTGCTGCTTTATAGATTCTTGCTTTTGTGTCTTGTCTTAGGTGTTTGTTCTTGCAGATTGTGTCATTAAGCGATCACGCCGCTTTACTTGCTTTTAAGCTTTGTTGTCGTACTTATTCTTCAACATCCTCGTAACTAGTTATATTTATTTCTAGATATCTAAACTTGAAGAAACATTTTGTGCGTAAAAGGTATATATTTTAAAAACCCCAAAAAGGGCTACAAATAAAATACAAAACGGTTTCGCTCTAAAGAGAGCAACATTAGTGTCAGTGCCGGATAAAGGGGCGGGCGAGCCGGGCGACCGCACGGGGCGCCAAAATTTGGGGAGCGCCAAATTTTGAGAGACGCCGATATATAAATATATTTTTTACATTCATTATTTTTTTAGACTTTATAGATTATCTTTGGGCTAAGATTACTCCTAAGACAATTATTATTGAATAATTGTAACAATAAGAAAACTATTTCTTGCTCACAAAAATTCATTAATAAAAATAATGCAACCTAAAAATTGTTATGGCTTTTAAAGGTCATTTGTCAGGTAATACCTCTTACTTTTATTTTAACAATGTTAATCATACATACAGTCGGAAAAATGAAAGAATACCCATGAACGAACATATAAAACACGCTGTATTTTCCTGCCACCGTGTCACACAAAAAATTGTCTAGTGCGAGTACATGTAACAATAATTATTACATGTACTTGCGCTGGCCAATTTGTTGTGTGACCCGGTGACAGGAAAATACAGCGTGTTTTATATCTTCGTTCATGGGTATTCTTTAATTTTTCCTACTGTATTTAAAATACACGAAGATCAGATTTACGAAGTATCAACAAATTTATGAATAGTCAGTGATATTATTATTCTGGCGCTTGCATCATAGCCTCAATGGTTAAATAGTTTTGTCTTCCTGTTCCATAAACTTTGCATTATCAACATATATTACCCTGTGTTCGTGGGTATGTAATTTGAAATAAAAAACTAGGTATGTATAAATTAAAAATGACAAGTTCTTTTTCATGTGAATATATAGAAATTTATTTCGAATACTTTGTAAGCGTTAAGATGTTTCACTTTTTGCATAAAAATGGCACGACCGACGTATGAAAAAAAGGAAGAATACATTTTTGGATCACAAATTGAACAACTAATTCCAAATATATTTTTTATTTGAAATATTTCAGTGCTGTACTATGTTTTTTTAATTCAGACCATTACCTGTATTCGCGCCAATAGTAGATATACAATTTTTAATTTTCTTTCAAAAAGTGCGCAATAATTACCTCTTAAAACACGTTAAATTTCATTTGCATATCTGTACGGTTTAATAGCAATAAATAAATCGTCAGTTTGTAAAAAAAATTTCAACACCCCATATCTCGGTATTCCTAGGTATTCCATATCTTTGGCTCTTATTTTGCATTTGGTTTTCGTATTTGTTATTCAATTTTCACACCCATTATTCAGAATACTTCTTGTCATTCTGTTATCTTTTTTTTTTGTTTTTATACTGATTATACTGTTTTTTCCCACAGTACTGGGTTTAATTTTAGTATGCAGTCTATTGTTTGTCCTAGACACTCGATACCTATAACCATAGCTTGGTTCTAGGTATCGAGTCATAGACCTACCCATGAGATAATAAAAAAATTAATAAATGATTGTATGTATTTGAACTTACACAGATGATTGTAAGGCCAAGGATATGACAACGGCTCTAACATGAAGAGAAAAAATAAAGGTGTACAAACTCGCGTTTGCAAAGAATATCCTCGTGATCTTTTATGCTAAGTGGATGCCATGCCTTACTGAGCCACTGATTCAGTTATTGGGGATGCAGCCATATCTTGCACACAATCAACATGTTTGTTTTGGTATTGTAGAAGATTTATACACATTTTTGTCTGCTTGTTGACAATGTGCATTTATCTTTTACCTCGCTCCTTCGTCGCTTGAACTCCAAGCCCTATGTTGGATAAGTTGGATAAATAATATATTTTTACATAGTTCTTTATGGTAAAATTTTGATTTTTTGCATTTTTTTCATATTTGCAGTAAATCTGTATATTATTGTATGAAGGGGCGCCAAATTTTATTTTGCCCGGGGCGCTCAAAACCCTAAAACCGGCCCTGATCAGTGTTCTTTGCTAGCTCTACATACTACGCTACCAAAAATATATGGGTTAAAACCCTTAAACAGTCGACTAAATGTCTTACATTAAAATATTAAGTGCTAAATCCTGACGATGGGTGAAATTACTAAGGATCTACCCTAAGGCATTATATGACCTTCCACGAGACACGTGGGTTGTTGAGTTGAATTCTCTGTCTTCACATAGAGAAAGATAAAAGCCAACTATAAGATATCTAAACCTTGCTTCCTGCTTTATTATTTTCCCATTAATTTCGACTTTACATCGTAGTTGGTATTTAGATGTTTTCATCTTCTTGTTCTTATCCTTCTATCGTCCACGTTTGGACATAGGACTCTCCCACTTCCTTCCACCGGTTTCTAACCTGATAAGCATATTTCCAATTTGTTCCGGCTGCTCTTTTAATATCATCAATCCACCTCATCTGTGGTCTTCTTCTCGGTCGTTAACTTTGGTAAGGTCTCCAATGTTGTATTGCTGCATTCCAACGTTGGTCTTTTTGTCTAGCAGTGTGGCCTGCGATGCTCCATTTAAATTTGGCAACTTTTGTTGTTATGTCCTCGACTTTGGTTTTTGATATCTTACCCAGTCGGTCCTCTTTTTATCTGACAGTCGTATACCTACCATTGCTCTTTCCATTGCTCTTTATGTTGTGGCTAGTTTATTAATGTTGGTGTCTTTAGACGTTGTCATACATTTGGTTTTTTCTGCTGATATTATCATATTGTATTTCTTGACTGTTTTATTAAAGACGTATGTTAATCTTTGGATATAGTCTTCTGTCACGGCGATTAATGCGCCGTCGTCTGCAGAACATAATATTTGGATTTCTTTGTTTCTCATTCGGTAACCATGACCTTTACGTTTTGCTTCTATTATTTTATCCATTTTATATTAAAGAGCAGTGGGCGAGTCGCCTTGTCTAACTAAGCTTTATACTGGTATTAGTCCAGGAACCGAAAATTTTCACCTCGCAATTTTTACAGAATGAATCGATTTGCTTGAAAATTTAAGAATAAGTAGTGAATAGTCCAAGGATCAAAATCTATATGGTGGCGAGAGGTTTTTTTACCATGGGGGTGGTTGCCACCCCATCTCGGGAGTGGAAATGTTTTATTATATTTTGGCCGGAAAAGTTGATAAAAACGTTCATTCTAAGCAAAAAATTTTCTATACATTTTTTTGATAAAATTAATAGTTTTCGATTTATTCGCTATCGAAAATGTTAGTTTTATATCGCAAAAATCAATGTTTTATCAATTGTACTCATTTACGATTCACTCAATTTTTGCCGTAGAAAAAATTTTTTTAACCAAGTTCTTGGGAATGAAATAACCTAAAATTTCATACTTAAACATTTTTTCGTATCTCTGACGCTAATCTTTTTATTCTGAAGAAAATGGCAATTTTACCAAACCACAAAAATTCGTTATTCGCTTTTAACTCTTGTTTTTTTAAACTAATGAGTTCAAGCCACTCAAACCTCTAGAATCTATTAATAATACATAAATAAAGAAGAATGAATAAGGCCAATGACTAAAAATACCGCTAACTTACATTATTAAGCTTCCAATTGGATTTCTGTTATTTTTTTTTTAAATATATTGATTTTTTAAACGCAACTTTTTTATTTTTTATCTTAGAAAGTTTGGTAAAAAAGAATTTTGTAGGTTTTTACAAGATCTAGGTACAAGCATATTATTAAATCTTTTAAAAATCCTCAGTCGCAAAAAGAGGCGACTTTGAAAAGATTGGTAAAGATGGTTTTTGCATGTTGTTGTTTCTTTGTTCAGTATCACTTTGCGTTTTCCTAGAGCTTCTGTTGCTGCTTTTTCAATGTTGTTTTTAGTTTTCTCCCAGCTCGGGTTTATATCTTCGATGTAGTCTATTTGTTTCAACTGTATCTTCTGTGCTAGCCTCCTTTGGTAAATTTCTCTTGTAGAGTCGTTCCACAGTGATTCTACATTGAATTTTTCCTCGGTGATTTCCTGTAGAAAATGTTTTGGTAGTTCGAATATCTAGAATCTGCTTTGGGAAGATTTTTCTATTAGTGACTATAAACTATAAAATCAATCATATATTTGTGCCCTCTGGAGTTTTCAAACGTATTAGGTCTGGATCCCGCGTATGAAAAAAAAGTTGATTAATAGCAAGCTGAAAATTTGTTAATAGCTTAAGGGTGTCTAGTCGGACAAACTTTGATATATGGAAACACTGGAACAGGGACAGTTTTAATTGTGGAACAGGTTAAAAACTTGTAACGGTCAGACCACGAAAACGGCACATTTATTTTGTCCGACAGAATAGACTTAAACTCTCCGAACAGAGATTAAACTCTCATGCAAAAATCAGACTACTATTTATCACCAAATGGGCGTTTTAATGAGTGGAACATGTAGAATATGTCACATGACAGGAATTATGACAGGTGATAAATAGCAGTCTGATTTTTGCATGAGAGTTTAATCTCTGTTCGGAGAGTTTAAGTCTATTCTGTCGGACAAAATAAATGTGCCAAATTTTAAACTTGTTCCACAATTAAACCTGCCCCTGTTCCAGTGTTCCCATTTATCAAAGTTTATTTGACTAGACACCCTTAAGCTATTAACAAATTTTCAGCTTGTTATTAATCAACTTTTTTTCATACGCGGGATCCAGACCTATATATTTGTAAAAATAAAACCATGCTTATTTTTAATAAAACAGCACTTATGCCTGGTTGCACGAACAAATCTTAAGCTCCAGCTTTGCCCACTAATGCCTGGTTGCACCAACACATCTTAAGCGCAAGACGTGTTTTAATCTCAGCTTCCTAAATAAACGCGTTGCACTATTGAGTCATATATCAATTTTCAGCTTGCCACAATAGATTGCCATGTGGATTGCATCTTACTTTGTCTGAGGTAAGACGTGCCTAAATAAAGATAAAAATTTTTGGAACTATAAGCGGAGCTTAGCTAAGCTGTAGCTTAAGATTTGTTGGTGCAACCAGGCACCTGCTCACCTCAGCTTTAAGATAGTGCAGCTTTAAGTCTCACTTACGTTGCACCATAATTTTCGATTCTTATCTAAGCTCGTCTTAAATGAGGCAAAGTCCGAGGCGAAATCTACTTGGCAATTAATTAGGGCAAGCTAAAAATTGATGTAAGGGTCAATGGTGCAACCCGTATGTCTCGTAAGCTGAGCTTAAGGCACGTCGTAAGCTTAAGATATGTTGGTGCAATCAGGCATTAGTTATTTTAAGTTATTTATAGAATATTTATAAATAATTTTAAGTTATTTATGGTGCCTGGTTACACCAACAGATCTTAGGCTTAAGCCGAGAATATCATAAGAATTAATGTCATATAATTACAAAAAAATGTAATAGGAATATCATAATACAATAATAGATTTGTTAACAAGGTAAGAATCCAAAATTATGGTGCAACGTAACTGATACTTCTGGTGGTCCTATCTGTAATCAGAGCTTAGCTAAGCTGGAGCTTAAGATCTGTTCGTGCAACCACGCATTGAGTTTTAGGCGGCATGACTCTATAATTGTAGTTTTATTGACATTTTATAAATTATTTGATAGTTGTCTAAAGTAATCGCGTAAGAAATAACATTGTTCTTAATTCTATTTTTAATATATATTGTGCAGGGTTATTCACTATATTTTGACCCCCCTGTAAACTGCTTTATTTACAGAATTAGAAAAAAAATGGTAAATACGAAAGTTATTCGATTTTTAAAATATGAGCTTTTGACATATATAACATACTAGTGACGTCATCCATCTGGGCGTGATAACGTAATCGACTATTTTTTTTAATTAGAATAGGGGTCGTGTGCTAGCTTATTTGAAAGGTAATACAATTCTCTATTCAGTAATATAAACATTAAGATAATTATTTATATAGGGTGTCCAAAAATAATTTTTTTAAATTAAATTAATTGACACAAAAAGAAGAATTTATGTAATTTATTTAATTTAAAATACGTTTTACTGCTGTTAGAAAAGAGAAATAAAAGTTTATTGCATAAATATACATTGATTTTTGCTTAAAGTCAATGTTCAAACTTCCAAGAGGCAGATGGGAGGCAGCTTGAACATTGAATTTAAGTGAAAAGTAATGTTTATTTGTTCAATAAATATTTATTTCTGTTTTCTGACAGGAGTATAATGTATTTGAATTAAATAAATTACATACATTCTTTTTGTGTCAATTAATTTAATTTAAAAAACTATTTTTGGACCCCTTGTATAATTAATCATGTTAATGTTTATATTACTGACTAGGAAATTGAGTAACCTTTCAAATGAGCTAGCACTCGACCCCTATTCTCATTTAAAAAAATAGTCGATTACGTCATCACGCCCAGATGGATGACGTCACTAGTATGACATATATGTAAAAAAATCATAATTTAAAAATCGAATAACTTTTGTATTTTACATTTTTTTCTAATTCTGTAAATAAAGCAGTTTACAGGGGGGTCAAAATATAGTGAATAACCCTGTACATATTGTAAATACTAAACTCTTTTTAGATGAATTCGTACTCTTCCAAGAATAATGCCCGGTTGCACCAACAGATCTTAGCTTAAGTCGAGAATATCATAAGAATTAATATAATATAATTATAATATATTACAATAAGAACACCATAATATAATAATAGATATAATTGATAATAAGGTAAGAATCTAAAATTATGGTGCAACGTAAGTGATACTCCAGGAGGCCCTATCTATAAGTAGAGCTTAGCTAAGCTGGAGCTTAAGATCTATTGGTGCAACCAGGCATAAGAGTATGAAACTACTCTTATATATATTTATACTGAAGCTTATGGTCGAAATATCTATTTATGAAGCAGTTCGTGAAGTATGCTTTTTGCGAACGCACGCGATGTTTAGAGCACGAGCGACATGCGAGCGAGTGCTATACATCGCGTAAGTTCGCAAAAAGTACCTCACGCACAGTTTCATACAATATTTTATCTACGATAAACAAATAAAAAAAACTGTAACTCTTCATCACTGGAATTCATTTCTATTTTACAATTTTTAGAAATTTGACATTTAAAAATTCTAACTTCTTTCAAACCACAAAACTGTCAAAACTTTTGTTGTAATTTATTGCTCATTATGTCATCACTATGACAACGCGAAAGTTACCGATATTTGATTATATTATGAAAGTGCGCCAAAAAACAGTGTGAAAAAGTAAATTCCATTTAAAATACACTGTTAATTCAAGCACACTTTAAACCCTTCACGAAATGCTATCTATAATGACAGTTTTCACAAACTAAAATCTTACACATAATATGACATAGAGTAGATACAATGTATTATTGATTGTCAGTTCTTCAAAAGCACAGAGATTAGCCATGAGTTCTCCATTTGCGTTGACATGGTTACATTTTAAAATAAAATACATATAAAATCAGAGCAGGTTGTTAATTTTAAGAGTAAACTGAATGTAAGAACAAATACTTACGTTGTCGGGATAGTATCATGTGGTTTTTTCCCTGGTTTTTCGTCGGGCTTTACTATGGAATTACTAACACCCGAATTTTACTGTCACTGAATGTGGTCGTCTTTTTAACCCGGCATTGGTCGCTAGGTAGGTTGTTACGCGAGTGGTCGCGCGTGAGATTTTCTCTCACATATCCAACTTTTGCCTTTCTTTACAAAATTTTACAAAAAAGATGAGGTTTCATCAACGATAAAGCCATTTGCTTTAAAAAGACGTTTTTCTGTCTTATTATTATTATTTATACAAAATGTGACTACTGATGCCGCATGCCGCCAATATTTAACATTGAAAAATATATGGTAAGTGACCATCTACAACTAGCCCATGAAACAAAATATAGGATTTTCATAACATCGATCACATCCACGGCGCCTTTTATTACATCATAAAAGGATATTACCTTAGGTTTTAAGGGTAAAAATAAAATTAATTTTTATACAGAGTTGGTGACGCCTGTGGCCGCTTGATGAAAAAATCTCTCACATGAAGCGCACTGACTCAACAATCTGGTGGTACTAAGTCAAATGAGTCACTATCTGAGCGGAGAGTCTATTAGATTGTCGAGGGAGGAGAGTTAGGAGACTAGAAGGAAAGTTGTGCCCAAGTTTCTGAAACCGTGAGAGAAAATCTCATATAGCGACCACTGGCGGATTAAAGACAAAACACCTGCTATTATATTTTTGAAAGTTATTCTTAAAGTTGATTTCATGTAATCGAATGAACTATCTTCCAATAAAGTCGTCTTAGGAACGCAACTCATAAAATACTTATTGGCAATATCATTTTAAACTCGTCTACTTTAAAATGTATAATAATAAGTCTCAATTGTCAATATTCATGAATCAGATAAAATTAAATTATTAGAATTTCTTTATCCAGCAACAAAAACAATTTTTTAAAATTTGTTAATGTTTTGTATTTTGATAACGATTTTTAAAGTGGATGTCGAAACGTCAAATAAATTTAATTTTTGACTTAAATTGGGCCTTATTTCCCAAATAAAATAGTAAATTGAATTACAGTTATCTCAGTTTTCAGATACCTAAATATCAAAAAAATTATAAAACTCTTAATTTATCATAAAAGTTTGATACTTCAGTTTTGAAAAATGTAGGTATATTAAAAACTAAAATATAAATTTTTATATTAATATATTATTTATTTTGAAAATATTACAAAAAAAAAACGGTTTCCAAATAATTTTATAGCAATTTAGCCTAACAGTACGGTCTTATTTTCATTTTATGGCGGTAGAAATACTCAAAAAAGTGTCGCATAAACAATAGTCATCTATTCATTCAATTTTTTATAGAACCGCTGAAATTTTAATAGTGTCAACAAAACAAGGACGAACATATGTTAGTCAAAAACTACCTACCAGCACGAACAAAAGAAAATACATTGCATAAAGACCCTTTGAACTGCTTTTTTCGGCCCTTCTTCATCAATAAAGATAGTAAATTTCATTATTGTTTCAGTTACGACACCCGAGGTGGTCACGCAACTCTGGCAAAACATTGGCAGGACACAAATTTGGAGTCCAGAGCATTCTTTCGGACGATGACCGAGCCTTCGACACTCAGTATTGACAATATCGTTGAAAAGGACGAAGGAGAGTACAGATGTCGGATAGACTATCTGCGTTCGCCGACGAAAAATTCTAGAGTAACGCTCACTGTCGTAGGTAAGTTTTATTTCAGAAGGATCTGATTAACAATTTATAATATATTATGTAGTAAGATAACTTTTATTTCCTTATTCGTAATTTTGATATCTTCTTCTTCTTCTTCTTTTTGTATAGACATGACTCTGTCTGTTTTTTCAATGTGCCTCTAGTAAGTTGTCGTTCCATCGTTTTCGTGGTCTACCCACTGATCGTCTTCCTATTGGGGAACCGTCTCTTGCTGTCCTGACTACCGTATTTGTTGTCATTCGGCTTGTGTGGTCATTCCATTCTATTCTTCTGTTTCTTACCCAGTTATTAATGTTATCCACCTTGCATCTCCGTCGTATATCTGTACTTCTAGCTCTGTCCCATAGAGTCTTACCATCGATTTTTCGAAGGGTTTTCATCTCCGCTGTTTCGAGCAAAATTTTTGTCCTCTCTGTGTCGGGTCGTGGTTCTGCCGCGTATGTCATTATTGGTCTGATGACTTTTTTGTAAATTCTGCCTTGCATTTCTTTTTCAATATTTTTATTTCTCCATATTGTGTCATTCAGGCAACCTGCGGCTCTGTTTGCTCTATTCACTTGATCTTCCACTTCTGTTTCGAGTCTTCCGTCGCTAGATCGTGTGATGCCTAGGTATTTAAACTCCATCACTTGTTCTATTATCTGACCTTCCAGCTCCAATTTACATCTTATTGGATCTGCTGTTATAACCATGCATTTTGTGTTTTTTGAGGAAATTAACATGTTAAATTTTCTGGCGATTATGTTGAATTGGTGCAACAGTTTGAGAGATTAGTATTGCATCGTCCGCAGATTACCTTAAGTTGTTTTCCTCCCATTTGGTATCCTTTTTTAGTTCTTACTTTTTTTATTATTTCATCCATGATCAGGTTGAACAATAAAGTATTTAAGGAATTCCCCTGTCTTATCCCATTGCCGGCTTCAGTTGGGTCAGTTAGTTCATCCTCCAAATGTTTTGATATCAACACACTAAACGTAAATGAGAATATAGGGCAGTTAATGAGAATATTTGGCTCCGAATTCCATCCTACTACATCGATTTACTTGATATTTTCACAGTAAGTAGGAAATAGCCCAATAAACAAAGTCTAGCCTATATACTTTGGCGCTTTTATCTTGGGAGCGGTTCCCACCCCTTCAAGTGGGTGGAAAATTTGTTGGTCAAAATAACCACGGAAGTGGCTAGAGCACCTCTTTTTAAGCAAAATATGTTTTATACTTTTTTTTGAGAAAATAATACTTTGTGAAAATGCGCAGTTGAAAATTTGAAATTTTCGTTGAAAAATGACACCTTTTCTTGCGAATACCTTAAAAACTATGCATCTAACTAAAAAAACTTTTTAAAACATTTTTTAGCTTATAAAAAATCAAAGAGATTCGTTCCTTCGTAAATCTTCTCTTTATAATACAAGAAGAGATATGACAGGTGAAAAGAATTTGTTTTTGGTACATACTCAAATCGGTGTATTTAACTTGAAATAACAGAGTAACGGTAAATTTTAGGTGTATAGTGCTACCAATACTTTTTGTAGTGCTTTAAAAGGCCTTTAAGACGAGTAAAGACCGTTAAATGTCGATTACAATCAAACTGAGCGAGATATATTGCAAATAAATTGATGACTAATGTATTTTAAGGAAACCTTTTAAGATTTAACCCATCATTCTCTAGAATTTAAATGCATCGTTTTTCTTCTACAACACCTTTTACTACACCTAGTATTATTTCTTTGTTCAAAAAGTTGGACGGGTTTAAAATGAGTGGTTTTTGAAAAAAAAATACGATCAAATTATAGAGCGCATTTTTAAATTTTCTTCAAAATATTCCTTTTCTCCATGTAATTCAAAAATGATGACAGATACGAAAATATATATATATATATATATATATATATATATATATATATATAATAAAATTTTTTTTTTTAATAAAAATTTTTTTTAAAAATTTTTAAAAATTTTTTAATATATATATATATTTTACATATTAACAATCATATATATATATATATATATATATATATATATATATATATATATATATATATATATATATATATATTCGATAACCCTTCTACCCTAAGGTGTTGGGCATAAAGTCTAAAATAAAGTCTGTTTTTATGCTTCGTACACAAACTTCCTCCAATCCTTCTTATTTCTTGCCATTTTCTTGGCTTGTTCTTTAGTGACTCCTCTTTTGTCTAGGATGGCAGCGATTTCATCGTCCCAGGTCTTCATGGGCCTGCCCCTCGGTCTTTTCAGGTTTCTTCTCGCTTCCCAAACTTGTTTTACTGGCCTTCCTTTATCCATCCTAACCATGTGGCCGTACCATCTTAACTGGGCTGCTTCGATTTTCTTCTCTATTGGTTGGACTTTAAGGCGTTCTCTTATTTCCTCATTCCGTATCCTGTCCATCCTGGTCACACCTAGTACTCTTCTTAAATACTTCATTTCCATGCTTTGCAGTTTCTTCTTTAGTCTGGTGGTGAGCGTCCAGCTTTCACATCCAAATGTTAGGATAGGTACGAAAACTGTGTTGAAGATTGTTATCTTGGCTTTTTGGGATACTTCTTTTTTCGATAGAAATGTGCTCTTAATTGCATGGTATATGCGGGCTGCGCTTGCTATTCTGTTGTTTATCTCAGTATCGTGTGCACCCCTACTCTCTATTTGAACTCCCAGGTATTTGAAAGTTTCAACTTGTTCTAGGGTGTCGTTATTGATTTTAATTTTTGTACGTTTATCTGTTTTCCCACATATCATGACCTTAGTTTTACTTTCGTTAATCCTCAGATTACGTTTTTCAAGTTTATCCCTCCATATTTGGAGGTTTCTCTGTAGTGCGGCCTCATCTCTTCCAAACACAACGAGATCATCTGCAAATGCACATTCTGCTATCTGTATCATTTCGAGATTTCTATGTCCAACATATATTTTCGATGTTTCTTCTCTGGTTTCCTTCATTACATCATCTAGAACAATATTGAACAAGATGGGGCCTAGTACACCTCCTTGTCTTAAGCCATCATTAACTATAAACTCGTCCGATTCCATATTATCTGTTCTTACTCTATTTCTTGTGTTTTTGTATAGGCTCATAATAGCTTTTCTGAGTTTAGTGTCTACTTCCCTGTTCATTAGGCTTTTGTCGATTTCTATCCTTGGTGTTCTGTCAAATGCTTTTTCTAGATCTATAAAAGCTTGGTGTAGTTCTGTGCTTGTATTTCGCGTATTTTGTATTAGCTGCTTAAGTGTGAAAATATGGTCATGAATGCTTCTTCCCTTCCTGAATCCGCTTTGTGACTGTTCCAGTTTGTGGTCCACTTCTTGTAATAATTTTTTCTCTAGTACTCGTTCGTAGACTTTGGAAGGAATACTCAGGAGGGTTATACCTCTATAATTACTGCAGTCTCGTCTGTCTCCTTTTTTGAAAATGGGTAAAATAATCCCCACTTCCCAGTCTTTTGGGACCTTACTCTCATTCCATGCTTTATTGCAAACTTTTCTGAGCATTTCATTTCCATTTTCTCCCATATTTTTTAGCATTTCCGCGGATATCTTATCATAGCCAGCTGCCTTTCCTCTTTTAAGCTTACATATTATTTCTTTTATTTCATCTGTTGTTATTTCGGTTTGATTTTGGTTTTCAAGTGCATTTTCTTCGGTGTTATCTGATTTATTATTGGAGTCTTCTTGGGTCAAGAGGTTTTCAGAATATTCTCTCCATCTGTTTATGATTCTTTCGTTCTCGCAGAGAATGTGGCCATTTTCATTTTTAATTTGTTTTGGTGTTTGTTGTACCTTCTCTGCTCTTAGACTTCTCAGGGTTTTGTAAAATAATTTTTGATTAGTGTGGTAGTCTTTCTCCATTTTATTGCCAAAGTCCTCCCAGCTCTTCTTTTTCGCTTCCATAACCATGTCTTTTACTTTTGCCCCTGCTGTTTATATTTTTGATAGCTTTCTGGGCTCTGCTTCCCTAGGTATTTCTTCCACGCTAACTTTTTTAATTTGACCTCTTCTTTTATTTCATTACTCCACCAATTTGTGCACTTCTTGTTTTTATTAATTATAGTCATTCCGCAGACTTGCTTGCCTCCATCTAGGAGTGCTTCTTTAAGTTTTTGCCAAGTTTCTTCTAAGTCATAGTTCTGGTTTAAATGCTTTTGAAGACTATTGTTTACATAGTTTTTGTATTTCTGTGCTATTTTCTTATCTGTTAGCCTATATGACTTAATAGCTGCGTTTGTGAGATTTTTTGGGGTTTTGTCTCTTTTTTTCAGTTTCCTTTGAGTTAGTTTTTGTTCGTTTCCTATACTTGTTCGGGACACTACCAAGTAATGGTCGCTATATATTTCTGCTCCCCTTCGCACTCTGACATCTTTAATATATTGTCTTAGAGATCTGTTCACCAATACATAATCAATAATAGATCTTTCTCCTCTGCTTTTAACTTCTCTGGTGAATTTATGCACATCTTTATGCTGAAAAAACGAATTCATTATTAAAAGATCATTCTCTCTGCAAAAGTCTATAATACGTTCTCCATTATTATTTCTTGTTAGTTCTCCATATTGCCCTAGTACATCCGAGGAGTAGTTGTCTTTTATGCCTACTCTACCATTAAGATCTCCCATTACTATTGTGTTCCCTTCTGCGCTGTCTATAATCTTTGTCGCCTTTTCCCAAAAAATGTTCTTGGTCTTCGCTCTTTCGGTATCATTTGGTCCGTATATGACAAATATGTTAAGTAGCTTCTTCTCATCGGTTGTCATCCTTATTTTCAGGATCCTTTACGAAAAAATATACCATACAAAAATGTAGGGTTTCTTTAGATACAGTTTGTTTTAAATTCTTATTACTGTATCTCTTATCGTTTTCAAGTTACATGGAGAAAAAAAAGAGATTTAAGAAAATTAAAAAAGCGCTCAATGATTTGATCTATTTTTTTCAAAAACCATTCATTTTAAACTCATCAACTTTTTTAACATAGAAATAATAAAAAGATGAAATTAGTTTTCAATCCTAATAGCAAAATTAATAATATTGAATATATTAAAAATATTACTAAAAGATTTTTAAATTGAAAACTTATTGGTAAATTTCCCTGGTGACACCTCCAAGGCTTCTACAATTTGCGAGCCAAATGGATGCTGCAGTGAAGACAAAGGGAAGGAATTCTACACTATGCAATTCACATCCCCCGTCTACAGCTAGGTAGAGTTCCAACGGAAAATTCACCTGGTTACTCTACGGAGTAATACGACTATAAAATAAAAATGTATAACATTTTTATTCAGTTGCAATGCGAAGGCAAAACAATCTTACTTTTCAATTAGAATACGGAGCGCAGTCCAGTCCTCTGAATCGCGATTTTCGGCTCTTATTGGAGCCTCATCGGAAAGAACGTAGGCACTGTTCTCCATACCCCAATTGACCAGCGTCGAGAGTTTTCCCACCCATTGCAACAGAAGTGAAGGTATTAGGTGACTAGCGTCATCTGGCAATTGAAAGATGAAGTTAGTTTTCAATCTTAACAGCAAAAATAATATTGAATATATTAAAAATATTACTAAAAGATTTTTAAATTGAAAACTTATTGGTACATTTCCCTGGTGACACCTCCAAGGCTTCTACAATTTGCAAGCCAAATGGATGCTGCAGTGAAGACAAAGGGAAGGAATTATACACTATGCAATTCACATCCCCCGTTTGCAGCTCGGTAAAGTTCCAACGGAAAATGCACCTGTTTACTCTACGGAGTAATACGACTATAAAATAAAAATGTATAACATTTTTATTCAGTTGCAATGCGAAGGCAAAACAATCTTACTTTTCAATTAGAATACGGAGCGCAGTCCAGTCCTCTGCAGAGCTGCAAGCCATTTGGCTTGCAAATTTTAGAAGCCTTGGAGGTGTCTCCAAGGAAATGTACCAATAAGTTTTCAATTTAAAAATATTTTAGTAATATTTTTAATATATTCAATATTATTAATTTTGCTATTAGGATTGAAAACTAACTTCATCTTTCAATTGCCAGATGACGCTAGTCACCTAATACCTTCACTTCTGTTGCACTGGGTGGGAAAAACTCTCGACGGTGGTCAATTGGGGTATGGAGAACAGTGCCTACGTTCTTTCCGATGAGGCTCCAATAAGAGCCGAAAATCGCGATTCAAAAGACTGGACTGCGCTCCGTATTCTAATTGAAAAGTAAGATTGTTTTGCCTTCGCATTGCAACTGAATAAAAATGGTATACATTTTTATTTTATAGTCGTATTACTCGCATTACAAATCGAAATTATAATATTGTTGTGATTGCGTATAAAAGTCAGCGTGTCCGCGGATTTTAATAAAATGGAAAAAGAGCCAATATCGGTCGGTGATTCGATTCTTGTTTTGGGAAGGGAAATCACGCAGCGAAATTAAAGAGCGCTTGAATGCTGTGTAGTGTGACTCTTCTCCTTCAATGGCAACTGTCAAAAATTGGTTTAATGAGTTTCAACTTGGACGAACGTCGGTTTTTGATGAGCCACTCGTAGATGCCCCGAAAATGGCTACCACGGAGAATAACGTGACAAAAATCCACGATCTTGTATTGGCAGACGGCCGACTGAAGGTGCGCGAGATAGCTGACATAGTAGGCATCTCAAAAGACCTCGTAGGTCATATCCTGCATGACATTTTGGGCACGAGAAAGTTGTCCGCGCGATGGGTGCCGCGTTTGCTTACTTCAGACAGTAAGCGCAACCGTGAGACTATTTCAGAGCAGTGTTTGACGCTATTTAAGTGTGATCTAAAGGAATTTCTACGTCGTTTCATAACCGTCGACGAAACATGGACTCGCTGGCATACACGAGAAACCAAGGAACAGTCGAAAGAGTGGACAGCACCCGGCAAACGTGCTCCGAAGAAGGCGAAGACTGTCCAGTCGGCCGGAAAGGTGATGTCCAGCATTTTCTGGGATTCACAAGGTGTGATCTACATCGACTACTTGAAGAAGGACAAATCGATTACAGGGCCCTATTATGCCGGATCATTGGGCTGATTCGACGCCGAATTGAAAAAAAAACGACCCCATTTGGCAAAGAAAAAAGTGCTCTTCCACCATGACAACGCACCGGCTCACACCTCCGCCGTCGCCATGGCCAAATTGGTCGAATTGGGCTACGAACTGTTGTCCCATCCACCGTATTCTCCAGATTTGGCCCCATGCGACTACTATTTGTTTCCAAACTTGAAAAAGACACTCGCTGGATAGAAATTTAAGTCGAACGGTCGAACTGGTCATTGCCGCCACGGAAGCCTATTTTGCAGTACTCGAGAAAAATATTTTTCAGACGGATTAAAGAAGTTGAAGCATCGCTGGGTCAAGTGTATCGAGCTAAAAGGAGACTATATAGAGAAATAAATTGCCACTTTTCCAAAATGTTCCTTTTTCGTGTGTAGACTAAGTACTTATTGGACTGCCCACGTATTTTTGAAAATGACAATGTCGGTGTTGGTGCCGAGATTCGAACTCGTGCGCTCTGGCTTAAATGCCAGTATCTTGTCGTTGAGCTACAGCCGTCTACAGCCTATGGTACTGAAATAGAGAAAACTCAAATTATGACTTATCTGTTCTCCTTCTTCCTCTTTATAAACAATTTTGGTTGTTCATTGGCAGATTGAGATTGAGAGCTCTATGTAAGGTTGTCACTCCATCTTTTGCGCGGTCGGCCGATACTTCTTCTACCGATTGGTGATGTATCTCTTGCTATTTTGACCACACGTGTCTCCCTCTTCTGGTTATATAGTTGCTCCATTTTTTTTTCTATTTAGAGTCGACTCGTTTATACATTGTACGTTACATTCTTCTCTAATGTCTTCGATCTCTCAGCGTATTTCCTGTAATCCTTTTCAGTACCCTCATCTCTGCCTTTTCCAGTAGTCTTTGTGTTGTGGCTGTAGCGGGTCTTATTTCTGATGTATATGTCATTATTTGGTCTTACACTGGCTTTATAAATTCTTGACTTCATCTCAGTGTTAATATGTTGGTTTCGCCATATAGTGTTATTAAGACATCCTGCCAGTCTATTTGCTTTTTGTACTTAACTTCTCTTTGTTTCAGGTCTCCGTAACTTGACAATATAATTCCAAGGTATTTTACTTCCTTTACTTGTTCAATACTGATACCATCAATTTCTATTTTACATCTGATTGGTTCTTTACTAATTATTATTGTTTTAGTTTTCTGAGATGAAATTATCATATTGACTTCTTTTGCTCTTATGCTACATCTGCGGACAGATCTTTGCAGACTATCTTCATCTTGGGCTATCAATATTGCGTCTTCTGCGTAGCAGAGTATTTTTACATCTTTGTTTCCAATTATATATTCTCTTCCTTTGTTAACGTTTTTGATGATTTCATCCATGATTAAATTGAATAGCATAGGACTCAATGAGTCTTACTGTCTTATTTCGCTGCCTATATCTATCGATTCTGTAAGTTGTCTATCTATTCTGACTTCCATTTTGTTGTTTTGGTCGGTGTTTTCAATAGTTTTCATGATATCTAGGGGGACTTCTCAATTATACAGTAGGTAAATTACATCTTTGAGTCTTACTCGGTCAAAAACTTTCTCAAGTCAATCAGACATAGAAATGCTGGTCTATTATACTCTAGCGATTTTTCAGTAATTCTCTTTATGACGAATATTGCATCTGTACACGATCTTCCAGTACGAGATGACTGTTGTTGATCTGCTAAACTTATCCTCTCATTTATTCACTTATCTAGGTTCAAATATATGAACATGACAATGGAATATGAGCAAAGAGATAAAGATCCATATTAAGAAAGACAGAACAGTGTTTGAATGTAGTTTTTTAAGAATACTTTTAAGCAAAAAGTATTACATTGATCTCCGATGCTCATTAACCTTTAACTAAGTTATAACTACACGCGTGGCGTACTTTATACGCCACAAGAAAATACACTTAAAAGCAGCGGATTTGTTTTTTTTTTGAAATAATACATTTAGTTGTTTGCTATAAACCTTATTCGGCGTCAGTGAATACTTGGAGTTCATTCTCAGTAAGCCAATTGGGATTTAGAACTGGAATCTGATTCCATGATAAATAAAAATACCAAAAAAAATTTTTTTAAATGTGATTTTTTACATGAAAAGTTATTTTTTATAACGAAAAATATATTTTGTTCCATAATGACTAAAAAACAATTGAAAGATGTACTTATATTACTACTTATATTACTATAATCGTGGCCAGTGGCGGCTCGTCAGAGGAGGCAAGGGAGGCTCAGCCTCCCCATAAATTTTTTACACACTCTACACTGTTTTGTTTATCATGAATCGCGAAAATAACAAGCACTCTCACTATTATACAACGTGTAAATTCCATATTATCACTAATTATCCATACGTACGGAGCATTAGCATTAGAATGCATGATCGCGTCTCAGTTTTATTACATATTATTGTAGACAGGACCCTGGGTTATCCCGAGATGCATGAACGGAGCACGGAGCCGAGAAGCCCAGCAGTCTCCGTTGCTAATGCTCCGTGCAGCCCAGCAGGCCTTTAAGGAGACCCGGTCTCCTAACAGTGGCATCTACGGTGCCATCACACGCTGCCCGGAGATATACCAAGGGAGGCAGAATAGCTTCTCGGCTCCGTTGCGTGGTTGCGTGCGTCTTAGGACAACGAATTTTAGGGTCCTGACTAAAAATAATGAAAAATCTAAAAGTGCGCATTTTGTTATTAAATTTGGTATGTGGGGTTATAATATTATTTGGAACAACTTGCTCAAATAACTTTTTCCGATATATCTCTAACTCAAAGCAAAATATCGGTAATTTATGGTGTTTTTGAATTCGCAGTAGGCCGCGTTTAGAATTAAAAAATTCAGTTGAGTATCTTAAAAAATTTGAAGCTTCATTATGTATGGACTGCAAAACTTCAAATCTGTATTTATTTTGATATGCGAGGTATCTATTTACAAATAGATGGAATTGTTAACAAATAAACGACACAAACTTTGGTATTAAACTTTTACAATTAGACTAACTATTTTTAAAATGATATGATATCATGAAATTATGAATTAGGATGATATTATGAAATATAAATAAGAAATGGTCAAAAAATGGGGCCTTAAATTACATTTTTTGGCGCATTTTTTTGCTAGAGCAAATTTGTCTAGATATTTTACAGTTAGGTATAGCCTCCCCTATTGTAAAAATCACGAGCCGCCACTGATTGTGGCATATATTGTCCACCACCGGAAACAACAAATAATAAACTGTAAATTACGATCTTCCCAGAACGCCGATTATAACGAAACTAAAACCAATTGTAAAGCATATTCCAGTGATAGGTTAGAGTTAGAGAGATAAACAAGGTCAAAAATTAAATTTTTAAATATATTTGAAGTAGAACTCTTATATCTGGCGTACAAAATACGTCAGAGCGTGTAGTAAAGGTTAAACGCAGAAACCTGCATTTTGAGCTATAATGTAATAATCTGCATTGCTGGTTATATAACTTTTTATAGCTGTGTTAATGATATTTTTTTGTTCCAAAAAAGCAGCTTTCGTTACATTCCGCATTATTTATTCATGTATAGCGTAGTAATCACAAATCGGTTTAAAATAAATGCTGACAATCAACCAATAAATTCGTTTAAAATTGAATTTAATTAAAAACAATATAATTTTAAACAACTCCAGGCTTTGTAAATGTAATGTATATAGTTGGTGCATAGAAATCGTTATGTATTATTTATGTATGTATTAATTATAGAATTTAAATTAAAAAGCGTCAATCGAGCAATTTTTAAACGTCGTCTGTCCCGACACACAATAGTCAATGTAATTATTTACCTACCAAATTGCTTTTTAATACTTTATGGAGTGCTAAATACAATTTTTGTTTTAAAGTAATTAGGGAGTGTTTGCTAAAGAAGATTAAATTTAAATATTTGAAAATAAATACTCGAATATACTTTTTTACTTTGTAACCATTATTCAACTAGAATAGTTAAGCATTTTGATTACTTAGAAATTAAACAAGGATTACAAAAGATGAAAATTAATAGTTATTTATGATATAAGTGTTAAAAGTACACGTTTAAGGCACGCATGTGAAAGTTTAATGCCCGGTTGCACCAACAGATCTTAAGCTTAAGTCGAGAATATCATAAGAATTAATATAATATAATTATAATATATTACAATAAGAATACCATAATATAATAATAGATATAACTGATATTAAGGTAAGAATCTAAAATTATGGTGCAACGTAAGTGATACTCAAGGAGGCCCTATCTATAAGTAGAGCTTAGCTAAGCTGGAGCTTAAGATCTGTTGGTGCAACCAGGCATAAGGCACGCACATGAGTGCCTAAAAATGTACTTTTTAACACGCATATCATACAATATTCTTTCTACAAACGTAATTACAGGACAATATCTATAAAAACTTTTACTTGAACTTGACTGACATTCCATTTTTATATTTTTTTGACGTTACATCAAAATTGTCTATACGGTCAATACGAACTGCAGTGCCTTAAAACTATTTTAAAGCACTAGCGCCTTAAAGTAGCATTTTTAACGCTCGTATGGAGTGCTAAAAATTGCATTTTTAACACGGTTGTAGAAAAATTGTGTTTTTCTGTATGTGTGTTTTTATGTATTAGGTTTTTATATTTCTTGACAGGTGAGAGAAATTATTAACTTAAATGTAACATTAAATTAAAATTAAAATAATTCAAAAATTAAATTAAAACATTAAAATAAAAAAATGTAACTAATAACCGAAAACTCTCTTTTGGCATTTTAACTTAACTTAAAAGTCTTTTTGGGAAATAGTTTCCTACTACAAATTTTACCTACTCTGTGAACATTATAGGTAGCCACACTACACTTATACAACTGCACCGTCTCGTTACGTATGTAAAAAAAATGCGAAAAATACCCTACAGCAAGTGAGTTTACTACAACCTTTATTGGAAGCACACCGAAAATCTCCAAAGTTGAAGGTGAACACAATGTGAATGTGAAAATCGTGTACGGAATGAGGCAAGGCTGCATTTTGTCTCATGTAATCTTCAATCTCGGCTCTAAAAGAATATACATCGAAGCTTTGCACGAAACTGAACAATGTATTCTACTAAACTAGTACCGGCCAAACAAAATCAGATGCGCAGATGACGCCATAGTATTTGCGGACAACCTAGAATACCTGCAAGATTTTATGGACAAAATCACGTATTTGATTAAACAAAGCTTGAACAATGATCATTAGCAAGAAAAAAATAACAGTAGGTCAACTCTACGTCAACCAAACCCATGTAGAAAGAGTGAGACACTACAACTACCTGGACACCATAATAAATGAGGAATGGACCAACAACCAGGAGACAAGAGCTGCGTCGGAAAAGCTAGATCTGGCTTCAACCGAATGAGCCCTTCTTCAGGAGTCACAACTTCTCTCTTGGTATAAAAGTAAGAATACTACGTCGTTTCTGTTAATTTTTATAGTGTTGTATCGTGGACCTTGAAAAAGATATGTGCAGAAAATTTGAAGCAACTGAGACGTGACTAGAACGGAGAGTACTAAGAATCCCGTGGATTGACCGAGTCCCAAATGATAAACACCTAAAAAAATGAAGAAGAACAGAAAGGTACGAACCACCATTAAATGTCGAAAGTTTTCTTACCAGGAAATAGCCATGCTGCAAGGAAAAATAATTGGAAAGAGAGGTCCAGGAACATCATCATCATCACCATTTTCTTTGCCTTATCCCTATGCGGGGTCGGCATCCTTAATTGCATTTCTCCACACAATTCAATCTTGGGTCATATCAATGTTAATCCCCTTTACCAATATGTCCTGCCATATCGTCTCCCCCAGCTCTTCTTTGGTATTCCTTTCCTACCCCTTCCAGGAATCTGCACTTCAGCTATTCTTCCTATTGGGTGATTAACGTTTCGACGTTAAACATGACCAAACCATCTTAACCTATGCTCTCTCATTTTGGAATCAATTGGTGCCACACCCAGACTTCCCCTAATATACTCATTTCTAATTTTATCCTTCTTTGTCACTCCACTCATCCATCTAAGCATAAGTCATTTCCGCCACATGCATTCGTTGTTCCTCTTTCTTTTTCACTGACCAACATGCAGTTCCGTGCATCATAGCCGGTCTTATGGCTGTTTTATAGAATTCTTCCTTCAGCTTCATTAGAATTTTTCTGTCAGACAACACACCACTCGCTTTTTTCCACTTCATCAATCCAGCCCTAATTCTACTGCATGCATCTTCATATATTTCTCCATTACTCTGTAATACCGATCGTAGGTACTTAAAACTATTGCTTTTCACAATCATTTCGCCATCCAAAGATACCATTTTATTTGTAGTAACTAAATCTTTAAATGAACATTCCAAATACTTTGTTTTTGTCCTACTAAGTTATAAACCTTTTTCCTCCAGAGCTTGTCTCCACTGTTCCAGTTTTTTTTTCTAAGTCTCTTTCACTCTTTTCTGTTAACACTACATCATCAGCATACATTAGGCACCATGTAATGCTACTCTTTAGTTTCTCTGTTGTCTGGTCCAAAACTAATGAGAATAAATAAGGACTAAGCACCGAGCCTTGGTGCAATCCTACTTTCACCTGAAATTTATCAGTCTCTCCCACACCTGTCCTAACACTAGTCGTTACTCTCTCATACATATCTCTCACAATCTTTACATATTCGCCAAGGACTCCTTTCTTGTTGAGTGCCCACCACAGAATCTCTCGAGGAACTCTATCGTATGCTTTCTCAAGATCAATGAATACTATATGAGCGTTGGTCTCTTTATTCCTGGATTTTTCCATCAGTTGCCTTACAATGAAAATTGCATCTGTTGTTGATCTGCCCTGCATAAAGCCAAATTGATTATCGGATATTTCTGTTTCTTCACGTATCCGTCTATCAATTACTCTCTTCCATATTTTCATTGTGTGGCTAAGTAGTTTTATAGCCCTGTAGTTTGTACATTGTTGTATGTCTTCCTTGTTTTTGTAGACTGGCATTTGTCCAAGTTCCATAATTCTATTAAAGAGACCTGCTAGCCAACTTATTTCTGTCTCTCCCAATGCTCTCCATACTTCCCCAGGAATATCATCTGGTCCGACTGCTTTTCCTTTCTTTATTTTTTGAAGAGGTTGAGCCACTTCCTTGTTTGTTATTCTGGTAACCATTGCTGTTACTGTCTCCGTTAACTCCACATGCTGTCTGTCAAATTCTTCATTTAATAAACTGTCAAAATACTTTCTCCATCTCTTTTTGACATCCTTTTCGTGAATTAGTATTTTATTTTTTTTTATCTCGGATACATCTAATCAGATTGAAATCTCTTGCTTTCTTTGCTCTCTGTTTGGCTATTTTATATATCTTCGCCTTGCCTGGTATCAAGTTGATCATATAGGTTTGAATGAGCTTCTGCTTTAGCTTTTGCTACTGCTACTTTCGCTTCCTTTTTGGCGACCATATAGTTTTGAAGATCTATGTCCGATCTGGTTTCTTGCCACTTTTTATATAATTTTCCCTTCTCTTTTATTTTTCCTTGCACTTCATTTGGCCACCACCAAGTCTGTTTTTCCTCAAACTCTTTTTCTGACCTTTTCTCAATTATTTCAACAGCCGTCTCTCTAATAATGTTGCCCATTTTTCTCCAAATTGTATTAGGGTTTCCTTTCATGTTCCAACATATTTTTTCTACTATTATTTATCTGAATAGACCTTCGTTCTCATCTTTTAGCATCCACCACTTATTTTTTGTGGTCCTCACTAATATTTTTGGTTAGTTTCGCTTTTTTACTTCGAGGTCCAGGAACATTATGGTTAAAAAACTTAACCTGGTTCAGCACAAGAATTGTACAGCTTTCCGCCTGGATGTGGATATGATAAAGATTGCCATGATGATTGCCAACATTTGTCACGGATAGGCATATCAAGTAAATATATTTCAAAATATATCTACCTGAGTAATATATTTTTAGTAGATACTATTATATGATTTATTTAAAAACGCATTTGTATGAGCCAGAATATGGGATACAGAAAAATGGTAGATAATTTGTAAATTATTTATAATTAAGGTTAAAAAATTGTTTTTGAAAAGCAAGGTGGAGAATAAGAAGGACAAGAATCTCATGGCTTTTAACTCGAGAGCATGAGAGTTTATTACAGACCTTACTATTTTAGTTGGTAATAAAAATGAGCAAATATTATTTATCTATAGTTTAAATATGATGCTCAATTTAGTTCTGGTCTAATGCTGACATTTAAGTAACTTGCATTTACTTACTGAATGTAATGTTAAACTTCAGTTTTTTTTAATTACATCAATAATATTTTTTAATCCATCATACTGTTTATACAATAAGCAAACGTATGTACTTTCATATTTTCGTTATAAGAGTACAGTAAATTATTAGCCAGTCCGATACTGATTAAACTGTTAAATATTTAGTTAAATTAGCATAATATGTGACATTCACTAGGTATTGTCGATATCGCGTATAAAAGTCAATATTGCTCAATGCTCAATGGAACAATGTTGTAGTCAGTGTTGCCGACATTCCCTGGAGGAGAACTGAATATCACCCTAGATAGACATAGTTCGGGCCGAGGATATGAAGCACATCTTAAATATTTAACGAAACAGAAATACAAGGCTCATTCTAATCGAAAGTATGGCCCGTAAACAACAGTGTCTGCCTAAAAACGAAGTAAAGGTTTCCAAATGTTAACTTAGGTACAACGGAAGCTCACAAAGAGCTGATTTCATATGACATATTTTAATAAATATGTAAAAAAATATACATTTTTAGAAGAAAAAAACCTAAAGAATATAAAAAAATGTCTACTGAGACAAGCACGCTACAAAATAAGGGTATGTTAGTATTATGATATTTTAGATATCTCTCACAAAAATTATTTTGTACGAATATTTTGTTTGGAGAAGGATGCCATCAGGAAAAAATTTCAACGTATACAGGGTATCACATTAATAATTAGACATTAGCTAATGGGTATTAGAAGACATCAAAATATTAAGATATAACCAAAACCGCCTAAATAAAATATGGCTCCTTACTGAGTTATAGGGTGTTTTATTTAAAAATTAAAAAAAAAAAGTATTTTTGCTCAGTATTTTAAAACTTCTCGACTTATCCTCTTCATACTTGGCAGAAGGTATAGATATTATACACCATATGAAATTGTGATAAATAAAAGTTTCTGACCACTATCAGTGACGTACGACAGGGAACAGCGAATGGTCGATCCTTCCCAAATTCTACGCCACTCGCGGAATTGCCATTTTAGCGCAATTTTTCGATTCCCCAATACTCTTTATGTAAATAACATATTCTTTACTCGTAACGATAAAGTCATTAGTTTTCGAGATTTTTGAAGTTAAACATGTAGCGGCACAGATATTTTGAACAATGCATTGTGCAGATTAATATTAAACTTCAAATATCTCGAAAACTAATGATTATATCATTAAGACTAAAGAGTATGTTATTCATTCTTAACGATATTTCATTAGTTTTCGAAATGTTTGAATTTAAAAATTAAGCGGCACAATATATTAATTAAAATAACTGTGCCGTTACATGTTTAACTTCAAATATGTATCTCGAAAACAACTATTGACTTTGTCGTTACGAATGCAGTTTACGGTATTTACATAGAGGCTATTAGAGAATCTAAAAATTGCGGTAAAATGGTAATTCCCCCAGTGGCGTATAATTTGGGAAGGGTCAAGCATTCGCTGTTCCCTGTCGTGCGCCACTGGTAGTAGCCAGAAACGTATATTTATCATAATTTCATAGGGTGTATAATACCTATATATAATAATATAGGGTGACACTTTCTGTCAATTATGAACAGGATACGTCCAACCCTTTTAAAATAGTCAGCAAAAACAATTTTTAAATTTTTAAATAAATCACCGTGTAACTCAGTAAGGAGCCATATTTTATTTAAGTGATTTTGGTTAAATCGTAAAATTTTGATGTCGTCTATCACCCATTAGCTAATGTCCAATTAATTCTGGGACACCATACATAAGAATATAAAAAAATTAAATACAGATAATATAAATTAAGCATATTCGTCGCCTTAATACTATAACTTGATAACTCGAAATTAGTAGTTCTGAGAAAAACGGGTTTAAAGACTTTAAAGAAATTTTTGCTGCTACCGTGATGTTGGTAAATACGGAATTCACTCTGCAGCTCTAAAATACTGTTCCTTCACTTTTTGGCTACTGATCTCCTTAGGAATACGGTGCAAATTAGTTTTCTAATATGGAAAATAATATAAAAAATTAAAGTTATTAACTTTTAGCTCTACCATAATGTTAACATTTGGTAATGTCGCATGTCGTGCCATGTTCGTGCCATGTGCCATGTGGATATAAGTGAACTTTTTAACAAATCTAATATTTTAAGCATTATTTTGGTGAAAATTAGCCCTCTGCCATGGGGATGGCCAGATCTGCTAACAATATTGTCGAATTTTTGCATAAACATGAACTGAATAAACAGATAGCAATTACAAGGTAAGCTCAATAGTTTCAGAAAAACACGTGCTATAACTAGATAACTGGAGTTAGCTAGTTGTAGCATTCAGTGTATGTCGTATTCACGATTATTTCGATTAAACAATAACTTGATAACTTATCTTGTCAAGTTTTAGCACTGAAAATTTGGGGCATTCGAGTTTTATCAACTTTCGTCACTCATAAATCAATACCTTACCCCGTTTGGAGCGAGTTATCAAGTTTTTACACAATATGGAGGCAAATAAAATACATCTTGTGAAATAATCTCAAAAATGTTGATTTTTGAGTTATCAAGTTATAGTACTAAGGCGACGAATTATATAAGTTATTTCATATGGTTGATACAGTATAAATACTGTTGCACATTATTATCTACGTCAGAGATCTAAGTTGACATTGTTGTCAAATTACAAAAACACTGAATTCATTTTAAATCAAATATACCATATAGTTATTCCAGAAGTGGGTTATACAACAACACAAATTAATATTCAGTAATAATTGCACAAGAGCTCTGAAATTATTGAATTTTTCCCGAGTGACACTTTTACAGTTTTAGTTTCACGAGCCGAAGGCGATGTCAAAGTGTCACGAGAGCAAAAATTCTATATTAATTTCAGAGGTCGAGTGCAATTTGTTGCGATTATTTCATGAATAAAACTGTTCAAGACCAAAATTTTATTGTAATTTATTTATGTAAGTACCATTAAACACACAGTTTTATAAATATTTGACGATTGAAAGTCATCACTTTTATAATTTTGAAAACATTAATTGTCATTAATGTCACTGAATGTATTTTTTCGTAGCAACGAAGGGCATCTGACGTAATATAATTAACACGACGGGAGATTATCAAAAATTATCGATTTAATTCAGATTTCTGTAGCTTTCTATTGGTCAGAATCTCCTGTGAATGAAACAATCAATGTAATTAAATAAAAACAGTAAACTATAAAACAATAAAAAGTATGAAATATAATACACACACCGGCAAAATTAGCCGAACACCTTAAAAATGGGACATGTTTGATGCCTCGAATTTTTAAACCAGTGGTTCGATTTGAGTGATTCTTTTAGTATGTTATAGCCTTATTATTTAAGAATATCGTTGTGATAATATTGTTGCTAGACAGGTAAACATCATTTTAAACCGGGTGGACCAATCATACAGAGATTTTTTCTTAAAGTTTGGAACACCTTGTGGAATATTCTAGCATATGTATAATAATAAAATTAAAACTTGGTTGTAGAGTTAGGCTTTCTTAACATTTTACTTTTCGATTCATTTAATTATGTTGGATAATAAAAAAGTTATGTACGCTAACAACTATCCATGTTTTTCATCAATAAATCCTCATAGTAGGGGAGGAAAATATGCTAAATTTGCAGTTACTCGAGCGTTATGGGGACCTATTGGATTGTGAAGAGTATGTGCTAAAACCAGAAAAAGGTTAAGTTAAGTTAAGTTTTCATATAGTGGGGGACTTTTCATTTTTTTATTTAATTTTCCATTTGAAACAATCGGTTTTTTCCGATTATAGCGCGATCTACCCATAATTCGAAAAAATGTGTCGAATAAAATTTGCTTATTTTTACGTAAAAAATCCAAATCTGCAATAAAAATTGGGGCTCCTATTTAAGATTTTAAATTAATCCCCCACCCCCACCTCCGTGGGGGCTCGTGTTTGGTGCCATTCGATATATTTTTCAAAAATATTGAATACGTGTATTTTGCAGTTTTTCGATCTGATGTTCATATTTCGTCGATGTTGTATATAAAATTTGTAAAAAAACATGCAAAAATAAATACTGAATATTACATACTTGATTCAAATGCATGTGCGCTCAGCGTTTGACATTAAAACCCCCCTCGAAGCTAGTTCAGCTGAAATCCACGAGAGGTCGTCATTGTGACATCGCTTACATCGCTTAGTAATTAATTGATTAAATACATCAATTGAATTACTTTAGGTGTGTTTATTAAACTAAGCAGATAATGATGGTAGGGGAGCTCAAGCGGGGATTTTTGCAGTTACTCGAGCGCGTCAGATTATCACATGGGGAGAAACCTTGTACCCTGTAAATGTACCTATACCATATATTGGTTCTTAACACCGGGGAATTTTTTAAGGGGGGACTGGAAAAAAATCTATTCTTAGAAAAACTCGAAATCGTCAGATTACGATAAGGTAAGTTAAGTGCATGCAAAATTGTGTATATTTCAAAAATCTGACGATTTGAGCGGGGCGTAAGAAAATGGGTGATTCACAAAGTTTCACAAAAAAAGCGAATATTTCGCGAAATAAACGTCAGATTGAAAAACTAAAAAACACGTGTTCAATATTTTTCAAAAATCTATCGAATAATAATAAAACGTCACCCCACAGAGAGGGGTGGGGGGTAAATTAAAAATTTTAAATACGATATTTCGCGAAAGGAACGTCAGATCGTAAAACTGCAAAATACACATATTTAATATTTTTCGAAGATCTATCGAATGGCACCAAACACGACCCCCTACGGGGTGGGGTGGGGGTTACTTTAAAATCTTAAATAGGAGCCCCCAATTTTTATTGCAGATTTGGATTCTTGACGTAAAAATAAGCAACTTTTATTCGAAACATTTTTTCCAATTATAGATAGATGGATATAATCGGAAAAAACAATTGGTGGAAATGGAAAATTAAATTAAAAAATGGAGAGTCCCACACTTTATGGGAAACTTATCAACTTTTTTTTGGTTTTAGCACCCACTCTCCACAATTAAATAGGTCCCGATAACGCTCGTGTAGCTTCAAATTTAGCATACTTTCCTCCCCTACTATGAGGATTTATTGATGAAAAACATGGCTAGTTGTTAAAGCCCATAACTTTTTTATTTTCCAACATAAGCAAATGAGTCAAAAAATAAAATGTTAAGAAAGCTAAGCCTATAATTCAGTTTTAATTTCAATATTTTATATATGCTAGAATATTCCACAGGGTGTTCCGAACTTTAAGAAAAAAACACAGTATGATTGTTACACCCGGTATAAAATGACATTTACCTGTCTAGCAAAAATATTATTACACCGATATTCTTAAATAATAAGGCTATAACATACTAAAAGAATCGCTCAAATCGGACAACATGTTTAGGAAATGCGAGCCATCAAACATGTCCCATTTTTAAGGTGTTCGGCTAATTTTGCCGGTGTGGTATATTAATAAAAACAAATCTGAAAAGTGTCAAAGTAATATTTACTAATTTATAAAGCATTACAATCCATAGGGATAATTACTACACCATGGCGTTCAAAATCCTATTCTTGGGTGAGGTGGATTACTTCTCGGTCATTTTTAGCTTGCTGTGTGTGTTTGCTGCTGCCGTGACCCTTTTCCTTTACTTCCTGTCATTGAACTAAAGTTTCCAGTCTTTCACATTCATTGTATCTTTTATGTCTTCTTCCACATCACCCAGCCAACTTCTTCTAGGTCGTTCTCTACACCTGGGCCATAGTGGTATACAGTTAGTTATCCTTCTTAACCTATCTGATTGTGGGCATATATGTATATGTCCTATCCATTCTAAGCGAAGAGATTTTATCTATCTGACTATATTTTCTCTCTTTAGTTCTTCTTCAATTTCGGCATTTGTTTTCATTCTTATTTTTCCCTCTCTTATAGGAACCAGGCTATAAGTCATTAAATACAGTAAATATTATTATTTTATATATTTTCCAGACATTTATGTCTTCATAAACAATCTAGTGCCATATCTACAATATTTTGTTTGTAGTAAACAATATAACCATTACATAAATTTGGCAATTTTAGCCTTAAAATATTAATTGATCCATTTTAATCATTACATTTCATTTATGAATTTGTATTTTATAGTGATAGGTAACTTATTCGGTTTTTCACCGGTTATTACTTTAAAAAGAAAAAACCGGTTATAACCTGGACAAAAAAACAACCGGTAAAACTGGTTGTTTCGAATTAAAAAAACCGGTTTTAGGTTATAACTGGCAGGTTTTTCCCATCCCTAAAATGGACTACTTGCGTCGAAGTGCTGGAGTTTCGAGACGGGAGAGAGTGCGTAACGAGGAAATCCGAAAGCGAATGCACGCCCAAGATACTGCAGTGGCCAGAATAAAGCGGAAGAACTTTAAGTGGTTTGGTTACGCGCTTCGGATGGACGAGCAGCGTTGGCCCAAAAATTAATTAAGTGGAAAACCCCAGGTAAGAAGAAGACGGAAAACCAAGGCTATTCTAGAATGAAAATCTAAGAAGAGCCATGGAACGTCGAAATTTGGAGGAAAATAACGTCCAGAATAGGAGTAAATAGTTGGATGTGGGTATAGGCCGTTTTAAACCCCGTTTATGTATGAACGTAAATTAAAAAAAGTGTTAACCAAAGAGAGACTATTTAAATTAGAGTTGTACAAGTTTGACTTGAATGTTTGAACTTGACTTGAGTTTGACTTAATTTCAAGTCCAACTCAAGTCATTTGTTCCGACAAATAATTCAAGTCAATCAAACGGGTCCATCGTACAGGTTTGAAAATTCAAACTGTTTATCAAGCTAGTTTGAAAGAGTGAAAAATAATTTATTTAGTAGGTATACTTTCTTGTCAAGATTGACATGTTAGTTGCCAATTAAGATAAGAAAATTAATAATACAATGAGTGCCACATAAAAGAATCTTGATAAAGGAAGCGATTATATTCAAAATAGGGTACATTTTTTGAAAATGATTCATGTATGCTTAGAATGGCTTGCTGTTTCGTTTTATAGATATAACTTTTTTATATTTGAGTGTCACCAGATTAGAAGAGAGAATTCGTTGGATAGTTTTTTTATCATACCAAGTGTAATTTAATCTACTTTGGAGGCTTTAAAATATTACGTAACGCAAGTTGGGGAAGGGTAAGGCAAGTTAGTAAATGGACTAATTAAACATCTAAAATCTAACAACATCACGAGAAAAACCAAATGCAAAATATACAAAACCCTGAGAAAACCGGTCCCTATATATGAATCAGAGACATGGACACTGTCGAAAAGCGATGAGAACTTATTAGGTACGTTTGAACGAAAAATCCTTAGACACATATATATAAAAGCGGGTGAAAGAAAATGACGTATGGCGCAGAAGGTATAATTTTGAACTATACGCAGCATACAACGAACCCGACGTCATAACATCGATAAAGATCGGACGTCTGCGCTGGATGGACCATGTTCAACGGATGTTGGAGACTGAAACACCAAAACATATAATGAGGCAAACACCAGTAGGGAGAGGGTCAAAGGGGTAAAGGGGGGGTAAACTTAGATACATGGAACAAGTGGAACAAGATCTGAAAACACTTGAGATTACCCACTGAAAGAACAAAGCAAGGAACATAACAGCATGGCCGGAAATCCTAGAATAAGCGAGGACCGAAAAAGTGTTGTTAAGCTACTGATGATGATGAAGTTGAAGGAGGGGGTCATGTAAAACGTTACGGCGCGTTATACGGGGGGAGGGGGTTCGAACAGCGCGTTACATAACATTGTTTTTTAACTTAAATAAAAAACTACGGAATCACAATCTCCCGACTTTTCAACTTTCGTTTATATTTTACATAGAACCCCTGGATTTTATTATATTGCCCCCTCACGCTCCGCTCATGTTACAATAGGACAATAGTATTCAAGTGAAAAAGTCTTAAAATTTGTATTAACCAGATCAAGCATAGTAACACATGTTTGCAATAAATAGCTGGAGCTTTCTTCACAACAAAACATGGAAAGGTACAGATGGTATAAAGAGGTTGTAAAATCGTGTTACGATACTTGAACGGCCCCTTTAACAAAAATCTATGAATGAAAAACAACAAAATATATTTTGATAGAGTAGGTTTAATGAATTTTTTGCGACTTTGCAATATCGTCTTAAAGAATTAGTTCACTAATTTTCATTTTATAACACTACATAATACAAGTATGCATTTTTCAATTTTCATTGTTTTGAAATCACCTGCCGCAATATCAAATAAATCAGTATATTTATTTTTCTTAATTAATTCTACTGCAACTACATATTTTTTCTCTTAATTTTGCAGTGGAAGAGAAGGGATACCTTCAAAAACAGACTCAATTTAATCTGGTACTTGTTCTGAGCCGAAAAATATTCAGGTTCAGATATTACTTCACAAATCACACACTTCAAAACGAACGTAATAAACAAGCCAAGCACATAATAAATATGAATAAAATGTTGAATAAAATCAAACTATGTAGTTTGATTTGGTGCATGTCTAATTTAAATATAATTATGTACCAGGCAACAAATAAATGCACATTAGGCTTTAAAAAATGTAATATGAATGTGTCTTTTCTTGAAAGTGAAATAAAAGTTTTTGCTGGAATGGTCCCTAAATTGACAGCAGGGCGCTTCCAGCTTTTAGAAGGCATGCATATTTAATAGAAAACGATCCACGTTACATCAGACTCGTGTGACAGATTTACTACTTAATTTTAGAATTTGTTTGGTGATGCTTCTACATTATTCAAACACTTAATTAAAAGTTTCAGGATGTTCAGATTCTACTAAAAAATTAATAATGTTGCGGATAATCTTTGCTTTTCCGTTTTGAGTACTTTGTAAACATATCTCATGAATAAAAATTAAACAGTAATATCGTGAGCAAAACACGATGGAACTTTGTTATTTTAGGAGTCGAGAGTTTAACTGGTAGGGACGAGAAGAATTTTAGCAAGAGCGTGCATATATAACGATATAAAATATTAACGCAGCTGTAAGATATGCGCGTTTGGGGCCGTGGTCACTTGAAATTGAATTATCGTCCAAAACTCGCTAATCTAGCTCTGAAGTCAAGCATAACATTATCTGGTATTAAAGTGAGTTATATTCGGTAGTACGTTTTAATATTTTGAGCAGAGGTTAACTCGCTTAAATTTAGATTTGGACGTACAGTGCTCCACAAAGTTTACAAAACATTTTTAAAGCAGTGGCGGATCTAGACATTTATCTTTAGAGGAGACATTTGCCTCAGGGGGCGGAGAACTTCCATTGAAGGTTCCCCGCCAACAACCCTCATCAGACAAAAAGTCGCTCAATTCACAGAGAACAAATGAAAATCAGGACCAGCAGTGATCTATTAGAGATGCTTTCCATGTAATTACACAAACAATCAAAGAATGCCACGAACACAACATATAACTCCACATTATCCTCTTGGTAGACTTCAGACAAGCCTTTGACTGTATTGGAAGAATTAAATTATTTATTGAAATGAAAAATTACCAGCAAAGGTAATCAGATTAACAAAAATAACTATAGACGGATCTCAAGCTAAAGTGACAACAGAGGAAGGTAGCACAAACTCAATTGCAATAGAAACAGCAGCAGTGCGACAAGGCGATCCTTTGTCAACTACATTATTTAGCATAGCAGTAGAAGGAACAGTCAAGGCCAGCAAGATTAAAGAAACTATAGCCCACTCCTCAACAAAAATAGTTGCATATGCAAATAATATAGTTCTTTAGGGAAGAGACAAGGAAAGACTAAAAGAAGCAGTAACAATCCTGGAAAAGGAAGTAGAATAGAATAGAATAGAAATATGCTTTATTGTCACAGAAAATGTTTACAATTTTATGGACAAAGCTTACATAAAGTCAAAAGAAAAATAATATCAACAACAGACAACAAATAACAACTACAATTTACTAAAATTAGATTAATCGTCAATATACAGTAAATATGATATAAAACCAAAGGCAAAAACAATTAATTGCAAAATTTTTATAAATTGCAAATTGAACATACTTACAACAAATAAAATACAACATTAGGAATTGACAGTTTAAGCTACTGCGTATGAAACCCAATTTTCTTAGTTATTCATTAAGAAATTCTTCTATTGAATAATATGATCTTTTAGATAGATAGGCTTCTGTTATTTTACAGAACTTTGGGAAAGATGTTGCAGATTTAAGTTGTAAAGGGAGATGGTTGTAAAATTTTTTTGCGGAACAGAATAGGTTTGGCCCTACAAAAAATCACAAACTAGTTCATGACAGTTTCTGACTGCCGCAGAATACGCATATGAATACGCATGTGCGAATTCAACCAGCCACGAACTAGTCTGTGATTTTTGTTGGAACAAGGAACAATAAACAATATTCTACCGAGCTGGCAAGTTGCCTAAGAGCAGTGCCCAGGGAAAAGAAAAGAGAAAAGAAGAAAGCATTATGGAAAACGAGGGAAACGAAAACTTTAACCTTACTACTTTACACCACAACACGAGCAACGAGCACACCTTTAACAAATACTATGGACATTCCAGTATTTGCTATCACTTATTGTTTCATAAATTATAACAAAAGTATAAAACACTAAAATACAATATGTACTTAAATCAACAAAATAACCAAAACACAGGTAAAGGGAGGTACTTATTTGATATAAATAGTTATTTAGTGTGAGCATGTGAGTGAATCAAAATTAGACTAATTGCGCTATTGCGCATGTCCGTGATTACCTGTTTGCAAAAAGTTCGGAAACTTTTCAAACTGTCAGAAACTAATCTCAAACTGATTAAATATTTCATGGAACAGTGTACTTTGTTGACTAGTAATCAGAAAAAATCTTGTTTGAACGGCGAAATTATTATTGCGCATGAGTCTGACAGTCGGTGACAGTTCGAAACTTCTCTAGGAACAAACTTAATATATTTCTTTACTAACTCAGTGGATGGGATCGGTAAATAAATATCAAATATGAATTTCTGGTGAAGTAAATATGATTGGGCCTTGCTGACAAGACATGAAGGTGTCTACGAATTAAACAAAACGTTTCTAGAATATATAAAGATGGAAGTGTTAAAATTCCGTGACTTCTGAAGTAACTTCTGCAATGTGTAGATCTTCTGAGGCCAAACATATATCTTATTTTTTTTTGCAATTTAAAAATAACATCAAATTGAGCAGCTGTATTAGAACCCCAAACAGGATGACCATATCGAAGATGAGACTCGGACAACGAAAAAGTATGTTATTTTAGAAGATGCTAAATTGAGTTCCCTTGAGACAGATCTTATTGCATAGCAAGTTGAGGCAAGTTTCTTACTTAACGAATCGATATGAAGGGAACATTTGAGGTTGCTGTCTAAAAAAATACCAAGAAATGTTACAGAATCAACGGTACCGATCTGGCTGATATTAAGAGGCAAAGGTTAAAGAGCTCCTTTATAGGATAATGCTACTGTTTTATCTATATTAAAAGAGAGCAAATTAGAGTCAGACCAGGTCTTTATCGTCAGTAGATCCGAAGTTATAGTTTCATTTAGAGATGCAATAGTTGAGTTGCTTCAAGTGATACTGGTATCATCAGCAAAAAGAAAAATTTTCCCATCGATTTTTAAATATGATGTCATTTATAAAGATAAGGAACAGAAGAGGACCCAATATTGAACCTTGCGGTACTCCACATACAATGTTTTTGAGACTAGAGTCAGTATCATTTGCTCTAACTAGTTGTTTCCTATTATTCAAGTAGTATTGGAACCAATTCAAAGAAATAGCTCTAATTCCATAGAAATTTAGTTTATAGTCTAAGAGCTGGGAGCGGATTTTGTGCGTGATAAGTAATATGAAAAAACTATAAGGGGATATGTTGAATTAGTTGTGTACACGACTTTCACCAACGGCCGGAAACCAGAGTTGGGGCCGAGGGTAGTTATAAGGGGTAAAAGTCGCGGATTTTATTATTTTTTTTATGACGCTCATGATCGAGATAGTGCACCAAAATTTGGGAATAAGTAGGTCATGACGTACCTAAGTAAAATCTCTAGGGGCTCAACGCAGCGTGGCCGACAAAGGGGTGGGGGTAGGGGTGAATATAAAAAATATAACGGGTTTTTTGCGACGTTCGTGACTGAGATAGTGCAGCAAAATTTGGGTATAAGTAGACCATGACATAAGTAATTAAAATCCCCAGAGCCGGAAACCAGAGTGGGGAAGGAAGGTAGTTATAAGGGGTCAAATTTCCGTTTTTTATTATTTTTTTTTGTGACGCTCATGATCGAGATAGCTCGCCAACATTTGGGAATAAGTAGGTCATGACGTAACTAAGTAAAATCTCGAGGAGTGGAACGCTGCGTGGTCGACAAAGGGGTGGGGCAGGGGTGAATATAAAAAAATGTAAGAGGTTTTTTGCGACGTTCGTGATTGAGATAGTGCACCAAAATTTGGGTATAAGTAGACCACGATATAAGTAAGTAAAATCGCCAGAGCCGGAAACCAGAGTGGGGGAGGAAAGTAGTTCTAAGGGGTCAAAGTCCCGTTTTTTATTATTTTTTTTTGTGACGCTCATGATCGGGATAGTGCACCAAAATTTTGGAGTAAGTAGGTTATGACGTAACTAAGTAAAATCTTCAGGGGCGGAACGCTGCTTGGGGTACAAAGGGGTGGTAGGCAGGGGTGAGTATAAAAATATATGGGGGTTTCTTTGCCGTTCGTGATCGAGATAGTGCACCAAAATTTGGGAATAAGTAGATCATGACATTACTAAGTAAAATCTTCAGGGGCGGAACGCTGCGTGTGGGACAAATGTTGTGCCGGGTCACAAAGAAATAATACACACTGTGACTTTTACCCCTTAAAACTACCCTCATCCCCAACTCTGGTTTCCGGCTCCGGGGATTTTATTTTTTAAGTCATGGTTTACTTATTCCCAAACTTTGGTGCACTATCTCAATCTAGCACGTCGCAAAAAACCCCTTATATTTTTTATATTCACACCTACCCCCCCCTTTATCGGCAACGCAGCGTTCCACCCCTGGAGATTGTACTTAGTTACCTCATTACCTACTTATTCCCAAATTTTGGTGCACTATCTCGATCATGAGCGTCACAAAAAAAAATAATAAAAATGGCGATTTTGACCCCTTATAACTACCCTCATGCCCAACTCTGGTTTCCGGCTCTGAGAATTTTACTTAGTTATGTCTTGGTCTACTTATTCCCAAATTTTGGTGCACTCTGTCAATCACTCGCAAAAAAAACCCTTATATTTTTTGTATTCACCCCTGCCCCACCCCTTTGTCGGCCACGCAGAGTGCCACCCCTGGAGATTTTACTTAGTTACGTCATGACCTACTTATTGCCAAATTTTGGTGCACTCTCTCGATCATGAGCGTCACAAAAAAAATAATAAAAACGGCGACTTTGACCCCTTATAACTACCCTCATCCCCAACTCTGGTTTCCGGCTCTGGGGATTTTACTTAGTAATGTCATGATCTACTTATTCCCAAATTTTGGTCTACTATCTCAATCAAGAACGTCGCAAAAAACCCTTTACATTTTTTATATTCACCCCTACCCCCACCCCTTTGTCGGCCACGTAGCGTTCCGCCCCTAGAGATTTTACTTAGTTACGTCATGACCTACTTATTCCCAAATTTTGGTGCACTATCTCGATCATAAGCGTCATAAAAAAAATAATAAAATCCGCGATTTTGACCCCTTATAAATACCCTCGGCCCCAACTCTGGTTTCCGGCCGCTGGTTAAAGTGATGTACACAACTAATTCAACATATCCCCGTATAGTTTTTCCATATTACTTATCACGCACAAAATCCGCTTCTATCTCTCCGACTATTAGTCAAGATGTCGTGATTTACACAATCAAAAGCTTTGGCATAGTCACAGAAAACAGTTGCAGTATAAAGATTATTGTTTAGTGTTTGATAAACCTCATGTAGTACAGGAAACATGGCATCAGTGGTACATTTATTAGTTAAAAAGCTGAACTGATTTTGAGATAAAATGTTGTTATCAACGATAAACGACATAAGCCGAGTTTTAATGAGTCTCTCAATAATTTTGGAGAGTGCCGGTAGTAAGGCAATAGGTCTATAGTTGCAGGCATTAGATTTTTCACCACCCTAATGAAGACGAATAATAATGGCTGTCTTTAGGCACTCTGGAAATTTACCTTTTTCGAAGGAATCATTAATTAGTGAGACAAGGATTTCCAACACATTTTCTGTGAGACTAGAGAAATTTTTTACAGATAGTCCATCAGTACTACAGGATGATTTGCTTTTGATACTATAGTTTGTTTGGGCCAGTTCAGAGTTATCGACTGGTTTTAAAAAGAATGAATTCGAGACCTTTTTTGAATTAGGGAGATAGGAAATGGGATCTTGTGGCGGCAAAATATTTGATGTTATATTTTTACTCACATTAACGAAGTAATCATTTAGAATTTCAGGATTTGGAAGGGAAAATGATTGAGCTGTGTGAGTTTTATTTCGAAGATTGTTTATTATAGACCAGGTTTCTTTTGCAACACTTTTAGAGCTTCCCAGACGATTTTGAAAATAGGCTTTTTTAGCTGATTTGACAAGTTTTAGATAATATGTTGTCCTGTACTTCGTGATATATTCAGTGACAGAAACATTGGTAGTAAATTTCTTGATGTATAGAAGTGAACGCATATTCTTAGCTGATATGCGGATACCTTTCGTAACCCAAGGTTTCCGATGTTTTGGCTTAACAGAAATTAAAGGAAATGCCTTAGTGAAGATACGGAGAAGCTTAGCTAGAAAAACACTGAAATTATGAAACACTGAAAGTACGGAAAAGGAGTCTAAAAATTAACGAAGTAAAAACAAAATATCTACTCTGCTCTGTAAGATAAGATAACAGGACGAGAGAAATCAAAATAGAATTACACTTCTTTGGAAGGGTTCAACAATTTAAATATTTGGGAGTAAAAGTGAATGGTCAAAATAAGAGAAGTGAACAAGTAACGGAGCGAATACTAGCAGGCCACAAAACCTACGGGAGATATCATGGGCTAATGAAGGACAAGAACTTAACCAGAAATACAAATCTGAAAATATACAGAGTTGCAATCAGACCAGTAGTAACGTACGCAGTTGAGACAATGTACCTCACAGAAAAATATGAAGAAAAATTGAGAGGATTCGAAAGGAAAATCCTCAGACGGATAATCGGCCCTTTAAGAATGGACAATGGAGAAACGAAAAGAAGAATGAACCATGAACTAAGAGATTGAATGAAGGGAGAAGATGCAGTTAGATTTATTAAAGCAGAGAGACTGAGATGGTGGGACACATGTCATTGAGAGAAGGAACCTACTAATTAAGATCACCAGATGGAAACCAGAAAATGAAAGACCAAGGGGAAGACCCAGAGAGAGGCGGTAGGACTAGGTCATGAGAGATATCAAAATTTTGTTAGTGAGAATCTGGAGGGAACTATGCACATATCTAAATGAGTGGAAAAAAATTGTAACGAGAGCCAAGTCATACAACAAACTCTGACAATATACAAGTAGAATGCGGAGTGATTCACCGCAATGAGCAAATCAGAGAGCTCTAAGAAAGATCGGCAAACATTCCATCCGGATTAAAAACACCTTGATGATGATGATCGTGTGGAGAACATGATGAAACTTTGTTATTTTAGGAGTCGAGAGTTTAACTGGTAGGGACGAGAAGAATTGTAGCAGGAGCGTGCATGTATAATGTATAACGATATGGCATATTAACGCAGCTGTAAGATATGCGCGTTTGGGTCGTGATCATTTGAAATTGAACTATCGTCCAAAACTCGCTTATATAGCTCTGAAGATAAGCATAACTTTATCAGGTATTTAGGGCTTACAATACCGGAATACCGGACGATTTTTGTCCGGTATTCAACACCGGTATTTATAATAAAAATACCGGTATTTCGGTATTAGCTTAATTTATAAAAAGTGAATTGACGCACAATAAACTTTCTTCTAAGATATTTTTTGCTATTACAAGAAATTATTTTTGAAGATAAACAACCAATATCATTGTAAAAAATATTTATTAAACACGTTTATTACACATAAAAGTCAAGTACAGCGCTTTCTAAAAGCGTGAATGTCGTTAATTTATGGCGAAGGGATATATCAGCTTCTGCAACCAAATTATTAAATCTCGTCTATAAAAATACATAATATGAGTTATATAAAAATTCTTAAATATTTAAAATTAGACTACATTATTTTATAAATAAGCCGTAAGATTTATTAGTCAGAATTGTTTTTACATTTTCAGATTTACTTTTCATTTTTTTTTTAATTAGGCTCACTTATTTTCTGAATTATTAATAATCATTGAAAATATACATATGGCGGTCTAAATACAGAGTAAGCCATATAAAATATTTGTCACAGTAAGTTAATCATTGTATTAATATATTTTAAAGTTAAGTTAATTTACAAATAGCAAATTTCATAAGTAAAAGTACTATCCTATTATATGCAAAATTTATCGTAGAATCAAATAAACAGTTTTTCTATTTGCACATTTTTTGTATCTATCTATTCCTACTCTCTATGTAATGTTATATAATGTTATAAACAACATCTACCCATTTCAAAACAAAATTTAATAGGTTTCATATATTATTTAATAACAAGTCGATATAAAAACTTACTGAGTATAGTATAAATATAACGTGTATATTTTTAATTCATAATACCGGTTTTAATACCGGGATCACGGTATTTGAAATTATAAATACCAAATACCGGTATTGAGATTTTGGCTCGGTATTGTAAGCCCTAGGTATTAGAGTGAGTTATATTCGGTAGTACGTTTTAATATTTTGAGCAGAGGTTAACTCGCTTAAATTTAGATTTGGGCGTACAGTGCTCCAAAAAATGTACAAAATATTTTTTAAGCAGTGGCGGATCTAGATATTTATCTTTAGCGGGGACATTTGCCTCAGGGGGCGGATAACTTCCATTGAAGATTCCCCGACAACAGCCCTCATCAGACAAAAAGTCACTCAATTCACAGAGAACAAAAAAAATGAGGACCAGCAGTGATCCATTACAGATGCTTTCCATATAATTACACAAACAATAAAAAAAGTAAAATAACAACAGAGGAAGGTAGCACAAACTCAATTGCAACAGAAACAGGAGTGCGACAAGGCGATTCCCTGTCAACTACATTATTCAGCATAGCAGTAGAAGGAACAGGCAAGGCCAGCAAAATTAAAGGAACTATAACCCACTCCTCAACAAAAATAGTTGCATATGCAGATAATATAGTTCTTATGGAAAGAGACAAGGAAAGATTAAAAGAAGCAGTAACAATCCTAAAAAAGGAAGCACGGAAAAGAGGTCTAAAAATTAACGAAGGAAAAACAAAATATCTACTCTGCTCTATAAGAGAAGATAACAGGACGAGAGAAATCAAAATAGAACTACACTTCTTTGGAAGAGTTCAACAATTTAAATATTTGCAGCGAATATTAGCAGGCAACAAAACCTACGGGAGATATCATGGGCTAATGAGGGACATGAACTTAACCAGAAATACAAATCTGAAAATATACAGAGTTGCAATCAGACCAGTAGTAACGTACGCAGTTGAGACAATGTACCTCACAGAAAAATATGAAGAAAAATTGAGAGGATTCGAAAGGAAAATCCTCTGACGGATAATCGGCCCTTTAAGAATGGACAATGGAGAAATGAGAAGAAGAATGAACCATGAACCAAGAGATGTAATGAAGGGAGAAGATGCAGTTAGATTTATTAAAGCAGAGAGACTGAGATGGTGGGACACATGTCATAGAGAGAAGGAACCTACTGATTAAGATCACCAGATGGAATCCAGAAACTGAAAGACCAAGGGGAAGACCTAGAGAGAGACGGTAGGACTAGGTCATGAGAGATATCAGAAGTTTGGAAGTGAGAAACTGGGGGGAACTATGCACATATCGAAATGAGTGGAAAAAATTTGTAACGAAAGCCAAGTTATACAACAAACTCTGACAATATACAAGTAGAATGCGGAGTGATTCACCGCAATGAGCAAATCAGAGAGCTCTAAGAAAGATCGACAAACATTCCATCCGGAATAAAAAACCCTGATGATGATGATCGTGAGCAAAACACGATGGAACTTTGTTATTTTAGGAGTCGAGAGTTTAACTGGTAGGGACGAGAAGAATTTTAGCAAGAGAGTGCATGTATAACGATATAAAATATTAACGCAGCTGTAAGATATGCGCGTTTGGGGCCGTGGTCACTTGAAATTGAATTATCGTCCAAAAGTCGCTAATCTAGCTCTGAAGTCAAGCATAACATTATCTGGTATTAAAGTGAGTTATATTCGGTAGTACGTTTTAATATATTGAGCGGAGGTTAAATCGCTTAAATTTAGATTTGGACGTACAGGGCTCCAAAAAAATTTACAAAATATTTTTTAAGCAGTGGCGGATCTAGACTATGGATGGATCTCGAGCTAAAGTAACAACAGAGGAAGGTAGCACAAACTCAATTGCAATAGAAACATAAATGCAACAAGGTGCATAACAGTAGAAGCAACAATCAAGGCCAGCAAAATTAAAGGAACTATAGCCCACTCCTCAACAAAAATAGTTGCATATGCAGATAATAGAGTTCTTATGGGAAGAGACAAGGAAAGATTAAAAGAAGCAGTAACAATCCTGGAAAAGGGAGCACAGAAAAGAGGTCTGAAATTACCGAAAGAAAAACAAAATATCTACTCCGCTCTATAAAAGAAAATAACAGGACGAGAGATATCAAAATAGAAAACTACACTTTTGAAAGAGTCCAAAAATTTAAATATTTGGGAGTAAAAGTGAATGGTCAAAATAAGAGAAGTGAAAAACTAACGGAGCGAATACTATCCGGCAACAAAACCTACTGGAGATATTATAGACTAATGAAGGACAAGAACTTATCCAGAAATACGAAACTGAAAATATACAGATTTGCAATCAGACCAGTAGTTACGTATGCAGTTGAGACAATGTACCTCAAAGAAAAAGATGAAGAAAAATTGAGAGTATTCGAAAGGAAAATCCACAGACGGATAATCGGCCCGATAAGAATGGAAAACGGAGAAATGAGAAGAAGAATCAACCATGAATTAAGAGACGTAATGAAGGGAGAATATGCAGTTAGATTTAGTAAAGCACAGAGACTGAGATGGGTGGTACACATGTCATAGAGAGAAGGAAAAACGACCTACTGATTAAGATCACCAGATAGAAACCAGAAACTGAAAGACCAAGGGGAAGACCCAGAGAGAGAGACGAGAGGACCAGGTCATGAGAGATATCAAAATTTTGGAAGTGAAAAACTGGAGGGAACTATGCGCACATATCAAAATGAGTGGACAAAAATTGTAACGAAAGCCAAGTCATACAACAAACTTTGATAATACACAAGTAGAATGCGAAGTGATTTACCGCAAGAAGCGAATCAGAGAGCTCTAAGAAAGTACGGCAAGCATTCCATCCGGAATAAAAAGCCCTGATGAGGATGATCGTGAGGAGAACATGATGGAACTTTGTTATTTTAGGACTCAAGAGTTTAACTGGTAGGGACGAGCAGAATTTTAGCAGGAGCGTGCATATACAGGGTGTTTGGTAGGTCGATGGGAATTTTTTAAGGGATAATAGGGGGCGCCATTTGCAAAATTTTTTGCTAATAATGTATCGCTTAAACTTTTAAGGTTTCCGAAATAAAGTTAAATTTGTCAATATTCGAATATAAGGCTGCTCGTCTATTTTATTTTTAAAAATAATTATCTAAGCGAGATACTTCCCTGACATACAAAATGCCTTACGTATTACTTGCTCAGATTGCAAAAACTCTTCGTTGTTAATGCAACTGCAAACACCTTAAAGCGCCTTAGTAAAACGCACCTTTCATACGCATACAATAACCATGTTTTTAAACCAAAATAAACCACTTCATAGCAGGTAGATTGTTTGTTAGCATAGCAGGTAGATTGAATTTGTTTGTTATGCGTTCGGAGAATGACGATAGCTGATGGAAATTGTATGCGAATAGTCAGTGTTGTAGGTTTACAGTCAGTGTTGTAGGTTTGCATTTTTATTCCATTCGTAAAACAGGGAGGCAGTACGCCTAGATAATTTTTAAACGTGAAATAGTCGGTTGTCGAATATTGACAAATTTAAATTTATTTCGGAAACCTTAACAGTTTGAGCGATACATTATTAGCAAAAAATTTTGCAAATGGCGTCCCCTATTATCCCTTAAAAAATTTCCATCAACGTACCACACAACCTGTATAACGATATAAAATATTAATGCAGCTGTAAGATATGCGCGTTTGGGGCCGTGATCACTTGAAATTGAATTATCGTCCAAAACTCGCTAATCTAGCTCTGAAGCCAAGCATAGCATTATCTGGTATTAAAGCGTCACATTCGATAGTAAATCGCTTAAGTTTAGATTAGGAAGTACAGTGCTTCATAAAATTTGCGAAACATTTTTTAAGGGTTCTAAAACTGTTTACTGGTATGGCATGTATAAATTAAATCTTATGTTTATACGGGATCAGCCACTGGTTGTAATAAAAATTATATATTTTCAAACTATGAAACGGTTGCAAGATTGAGTCCATTATGCAAATAGGTAATGAAAAGAGTCAATACCTACAATCTATATTTTTTTATTTAATCTTAGATAATGGCGTCTCGTTTTGGGACTTACATTATATGTCCCACTTCACGCTGAATAGAGGTCTTATTTGTTTTGTGAAAGAAACTAATATATTCAAGTTCTCTGTTAACCCAAACATGAAAATATTGAGAGGCACGGCTAGGAAAATATTCCAACATGCGATTCAGAGAACCTATATGAAACGAGCCTTTGTACTCTAATACAGAGTATGGCATTAAGGAAAATGGAAAATATTTACTAATTAGATAATTTTTACTAATAGATTTTCTATTTTTACTAATGCCATACTCTGTATTAGAGTACAAAATATAGGTTCGTACTCGTTTCATATAGGTTCTCTGAATTGCATGTTTAGCGATGCCTTTTGATATTTTCATAACTGGGATAACAGAGAACTTAAATCGAGTCGACATTCATTTCACTTATTTCCCGTTAGAGGGCATTCTAACCTTCTTCTTTTCTTCTTTTGCCCTTTAATTCGTCCAATTCTGAACATAGGCTTCCCCCAGTTTCCTCCATTCGCTTCTGTTTAGTGCTTTCTGTTTCCAGTGCGTTCCTCCTATCTTTTTAATGTCGTCTCCCCATCTCATCTGGGGTCGTCATCTTGCTCTCTTTCCTGTCCATGGTCTCCATTGTTGTATCGTGCTATGCCACCTATTGTCCGTTTGTCTAGCGTTATGACCTGCGAAGCTCCATTTTAGCCTGGTTATATGTTGACCTGCGTCTTTGACTTTTGTTCTATTTCTGACCCAGTTGTTTTGCTTTTTGTCTGTCAATTTTACTCCTAACATTGCTCTCTCCATGGCTCTTTGTGTCTTTATTATTTTATCCATGTTTGCCTTGGTCAAGGTCCATGTTTGGCATGCGTATGTGAGAATTGGGAGTATGAACTGGTCAAACACTCTTGTTTTTAAGTATTGTTGTATTTTTTTATTCTTTAGGACCCATTTTAATTTTCCAAATCCTGCCCAGGCTAATCTGACCCTTCTTTTTACCTCCGCTGTTTGGTTTTCCTTATTTATTTTTATAATCTGTCCCAAATATATATAGTCATTAACCGCTTCTATTGTGGTGTCGTTTAGTATTACGTTTCTATTGTCTTGTGTGTTTGTCATTGTTTTTGTTTTGGCAAAATTCATTTTTAGACCTATTTGTTCGGATTCATTTGCTAGTTCGGTTAGCATGGTTTGTAGTTCTTCAAAACTTGATGCTACGACTACTACATCGTCTGCATATCTTAGGTGGTTTAGTTTCTTTCCATTTATGTTTATTCCCATGTTTGTCCATTCCATTGTTTTGAAAACATCTTCCAGTGCTAATGTAAATAGTTTAGGAGAAATAACATCTCCCTGTCGCACTCCTCTGTTAATTGGTATGGGTTTTGTGGTTTCTTCCAATTGTACTGTCATTGTTGCTTTCTTATATATATTATGTATTCGCATTCTGTATCTGGAATCTATTCGACAGTTGTTTAGAGCTTTTTCTATTGCCCACATTATTCTAACATTATTCTAACCTTACTCCGGTATAAATAGTTTTATTTTGTACCGAGAAATACGGAAGTTGATGTAAATTTGTCTTCTTGCATAGCCTCCTTGACAACAGATAGACCTAGAAAGAGTGCTATCGGGGGATGGCTGGAGACAGATTTAAATCAAAACGAAACCGGCTATTTTCTATTTTTACTAATAGATATCAGTTACAAGAGGGTTGTTGCAACTATTATGTATAAAGTTATCTAATGTCATCATCTCCCCAAGAAAAGACCTGCTCCTCAGTTTTTCAGAGTCGATATTTTATATATTCTTCTTCTATATTTTATATATTCTAGTTTCTTCTTTTTCATTTAGTATTCCGTTTTTCTATTTTATTGTTGTGATACACCTTTCAATATTCGACTAAAAATGTATAAGTAGGCTTAATGATAATCACACCAAGGGCACATACTGAGAAATAATAAGTACCAATATGCTCAAGTAATAGTAAAAGGAAAGATCGAGGGAAAGAGAGGACTGGGAACGAAAAGATTATCGTGGCTAAGAAACATCATCCGACAGTGGACAGGGCTAAGTTTTGAACAGCTAATATGAACAACTGAAGATTGAGAAGAGTTTGCAATTTGTGGCAAAAAATCCCAAGAATTGGCACTGGGCGGCCGTTTGTATGTTATAAGTAATTTAACTAACTCGATTGTGTGACTGTATTTTATATAATAGAGTATACAGAGTGGGCCAAATAAAAGTGCCCACCTCGATATTTGGCAGTATTTATAAGATTTTAAGAAAATGACGAAACAGGTCGATTTTTGATCTAAGGGGGACACACTTCTACGGTAAACACATCTGTCATTTGTCAACCCCCTCCCTTCCACTTCTCTCGCCCCTTATTTTTAAATTGGGAATATCGGTCGTGTGCCAGCTCATTTGAAAGGTTCTCTCAATTCTCTATTCAGTAATATAAACTATAACACAATTATTTATACAGGGTATCCAAGAAAAAAATTTTTTAATTAAATAATTGACATAAAAAGGAGAATGTATGCAATTTATTTAATTCAAAATATATTCTACTGCTGTCACAAAACAGAAAAAAAATGTCTTTTGATAAATAAACATTATTTTTGCTTAATTTCAATGTTCAAGCTGCCACCCATCTGCCTCTTGGTAGGTTAAATATTGAATTTAAGCAACAAACAATATTTATTTATCAAATAAACATTTTTTTCTGTTTTCTATCAGCAGTAGAATGTATTTTGAGTTAAATAAATTACATACATTCTTCTTTTTGTGTCAATTAATTTAATTTAAAATAATTTTTCTTGGACACCCTGTACAAATAATTATGCCAAAGTTGATATTACTAAATAGAGAATTGAATACCCTTTCATGAGCTAGCACACGACCCCTATTCCCAATTTAAAAATAAGGGGTGGGGTTGTGAAGGGGAGGGGGTTGACAAATGACAGATGTATGTACCGTAAAAATGTGTCTCCTTAGATCAAAAATCGACCTGTTTCGTCATTTTCTTGAAATCTAATAAATACTGCCAAATATCGAGGTGGGCACTTTTATTTGGCCCACTCTATATATATACATTGCTAGTCAAAAGTCCGTACCCCCCCTCGTATCTTTTGAACGCTTATACCTATAATAGTGAAATTTGAAGGGAGGAAATAAACGGACGTAAGCTTCTTAACTAGTCATGACAGGTGACGTAATAGTGACAGATGACTTTACAGCGCCACTGTGACAGATAATTTTAAATGGGACCTTATGGCAAGTGATAACTCGTTTAAAAGGTATTGAAAATTCCTATTCAGTCATACTAATTTTGTTTGAGTTTAAGCTCATTTTGATGAATAAATGAAATAAATATAAAATTGTAGTTTCACATTTAATTAATAAAAAATCAAAATTCCGCCTATAATTACTTGTCAAAAAGGTTAACGTTGACGTAAAAACTACCAAAGAATTGAAAAACGTCAACTTTTTTTTTACAAAAAACCATAGGCGGACATTTGAATTTTTATTAATTAAATGCGAAACTACAATATTATATTTATTTAATTTATTCACCAAAATCAAAATCAACTTAAACTCAAAAAAATTAGTATGAATGAATAGGTATTTTAAATACCTTTCAAACGAGGTATCAATTGCCATAAGGTCCCATTTAAAATTATCTGTCACAGTGGCTCTGTAACGACATCTGTCACTATTACGCCACCTGTCATGACTAGTTAAGAAGCTTACGTCCGTTTATTTCCTCCCTCTAAATTTCACTATTATAGGTATAACCGTTCAAAAGATACAAGGGGGGTACGGACTTTTGACTAGCACTGTATGTGTGGCTTAAAGCTAAAATGGCAAATGCCATATTTTGCTGTTTTGAGTAATTCATTACATTAGAACTTTAGTGCTCGCTTTCATATGCTAAAACAGCAAATGTACAATATCAATCTATATGCCAATCCATGACTGTAATAGTGGTCAATGTCATTATAAATTAATTCACGTCAATTTTTTAAGTCAGGTAAAAGCTTTTAGCTATTACTGTATTATTATTTAGTTAAATAAATAGTGGGTGAATGTTTACATTGGCGTTGTATTTCTACAAAGCTCCAACTTACATAATAGTCCAGTCAGTTAGACGAAAAAAAGTTAAGCTACCCCAAATTTTTTTATTCTCAATTTTAGGGGGGACGGTAGTGTAAATTTAAAATCCCGACTGAATCCCACCGTTACCTTAGCCGCTATCTTGAATTTAAAGGAAACTCGTTTTTGCTCAATACCTCCTCCATTTTCAACTTTTCGACAAAAATGGTAAAAACTGAAGTTATTGCAAATGAGATTTTTGATAATTTCTTTTTTACAAATTTTTTTATGTCATCACTATTTGTCAACACAAACGCTTATTGTCATTTACGATAGGTTGATGAATAAAGGAGTTAAAAATTATTTTTTTTCGTGCGGTCGATATTTTCTGAGTAAAAGGGGAAAATAGTTGAAAGGGAGAAAACATAATTGTTGGATTATCTGGATTATATTCTTAAGTTTACGAGATGAGCATACATAAATAAAAATGGAGAAAATTATATTTTATACGATTTTGATCTCGTTCTTTCTAGGACTAATGTTTTTATTAAAGTTATACTTCTTTTGGCGCGAGGGTGTAGCTTTCTCCTTTAGTGTATGTTAGCGACTTCACTGGCAAATCTGTCTCTGTCCAATGCGGCTCTAAACAAAGATGTTGCATCAAGGCTGGTCCAGTTTCTGATATCTCTACGCCATGAAATCTGGCGCCTACCGGGATCCCGTTTTCCTTCAATCTTACCCTGGATGATCAGTTGCGCGAGGCGGTACTTTTCGTTTCTCATTATGTGCCCCAGATCGCTAACTTTTCTGACTTTAATGATTTTTAGCAGTTCCCTATTTGTACCTATTCTCATCAGAACATTTTCGTTGGTGGTGTGGGTTGTCCAAGGTATTTTCAAGATTCTTCTATAAAGCCAGAGTTAAAAGGCTTCTAACTTTTTCATCAGCTTTTTGTTGAGTGTCGAGGCCTCCGTTTCATACAAAATTATTGACCACACATAGCATTGCAGAAAACGACATCTGAGGCTGATATTAATGCTACTGTTATAAAATAAGCTTTTATAAAACCCTTGCCGGGCTACCTCTATTCTCGCTCTTACTTCTTTTTTATAATCAAGTTTATAGTTGAACCAGCAACCAAGATATTTGTATTGATTTAAGTATTCAATCTGTTGGTGTTTCACATATTGGAAGGGGTAAATTTTTGTTCCTTGATATTTTCATAACTTTGGTCTTCGCATTATTGCTCTTCATCCCCATTTTTTCACACAACTCTCAGTAAACCTATCTAATAGTATCTGCAGACTATGGTCCGAATCAGTCATTAATACCATGTGATCTGCATAGCAGATGTTATTTACTCTTTGATCGTTTATCCTGATTCCTTCTGAAGAGTGCGATAAAGCGTTTGCAAATATTACCTCAGACTAGACGTTAAACAGTATGGGTGATAGCACACAACCCTGTCTAACACGTCGTTGCATTTTAATTGTCCTCGACGTGTTACCATTGGTCTTTATGATTGCTCTCTGATTCCAGTAAATATCCTCTATAATTTTAGAATCTCTTTTGTCGACTCCGACGTCATTCAACCTTTCTATCAAGGTCTTGTGCTGTACTCTATCGAACGCTTTTTCAAAATCTATAAAACAGATAAAAAGGTCTGCTTGCTGACCTTCACATCTTTGGGCCAGTGTTTGAAGACAGAATATTGCTTCTCGTGTCCCCATACCTTTCCTGAAGCCAAATTGTTCTTGACCGGTGACCTCGTCACATCTTTTATATTCTGTTCTGTACCTATGCTTCGCAAGAAAAGCTTCAGAATGTTATTTAATAGACCTATAAGGTATAAATCTTGGCATATCTTGGCGTTCTTCTTTTTAGGCAGTGGTATGAAGACGGATTCAAGCCATAGTTTAGGGATCGCTCCTGTATTGTAAACACTATTAAATAGTCCAAGAAGAAGGTCTAAGTTTTCCTCGTTGATTAACTTCAATAGCTCAGCTGGTATTTCACCTTTTCCTAGAGATTTGTTGTTTTTTAGTTGACGTAGAGCATATTCCAGTTCGGACTTCAGTATTGGAGGACCTTCGTCGTTTTCTTTATTTAATGTAGGAGGTTCTCTGATGTCATAGAAGAGTATCTTTATATAGTCTTGCCACATGTTTATTTATTCTCCAGGGCTTGAAATCAGTTTGCCTTATGCGTTGATTCGATTATTTAGTCCTTGTGAGTATGACGTGCCTGTGAATTCCTTGAGTTTCTTATGAAGATGGAAGTCATCATGTTTTTTATATAAGTTTTCGGCAATCAAAGCTTTAACTAATAAAAATTTTTGATACCTTTAAAAATATTCAGACTTGATACTAAATGCACAAAAATTTAAACAATTAATTGAACATGGCGGTCAACTACTTCTGGCGATGTACAATGCGTCTCCTAACTGTAGAAAGCTTAACATACTAAAGGAGTATAAACAGATTATGGTAGGGGAGCCTAAGCGGGGATTTCTGCAGTAACTCGAGCGCGTTAGATTATCATATGGGGAGAACTCTGGTACCCTGTAGATGTACCTCTACCATATATTGGCTCTAAACACAGTGAAGTTCGTTAAGGGGGGGGGGGGGGCGAAAAAAAAAATCTATCCTTAGAATAACTCGAAATCGTCACATTAACATAAGGTAAGTTAAGTACATGCAAAACAGTGTATATTTCAAAAATCTGACGATTTGGGCGGGGCGTAAGGAAATGGGTGAGTCACAAAATATCACAAGAAAAAAGCGAATATTTCGCGAAATGAACGATAGATCTAAAAACTAAAAAATACTTGCTCAATATTTGTCAAAAATCTATCAAATGATACCAAACACTACTTCCCATGGAGAGGGGTGAGGGGTAAATTTAAAATTTTAAATACGAATCCCGCGATATTTCGCGAAATGAACATCAGATCGAAAAACTGAAAAATACACTCATTCAATATGTTTGAAAAATCTATCGAATGGCACCAAACACGACCACCCACGTATGTGGGGTGGGGGGTTACTTTAAAATTTTAAATAGGAGCCCCTTTTTTATTGCAGATTCGGATTCCCTACGTAAAAATATGTAACTTTTATTTGAAACATTTTTTCGAATTTTGGATAGATGGCGCTATAATCGGAAAAAACGATTGTTGGAAATGGAAAATTAAATTAAAAATGGAAAGTCCCCACTAAAATGGAAAACTTTACTTAACTTTTTTTGAATTTAGAACCTACTCTTCACAACTCAATAGGTCCCCAAAGCGCTCGAGTGACTGCACATTAAGCATATTTTCCTCCCCTACTATTATGATTCAGTTAGCAGAGACACATAGATATCAAACGTATTTACTGGCATTTGCAAAAAAAAAGAAATGTCCTAGGCAAAATTCTCTCAACAGTCTCAAAACTAACAGGCAATACTGGCCAATATAACTTAAGTAAAAAAACTATCGTTAAAATCAGAGACATTATAGGTAGTGCCATAAAGCGTATGATGTGTGGTAATCATAATATAAAGAATGATTTACAAATGGCATTTGCAAAAAACAAGAAATATCCTCGGCAAAATTCTCTCAACAGTCTCAAAACTAACAGGCAATACTGGCCAATATAACTTAAGTAAAAAAACTATCGTTAAAATCAGAGACATTATAGGTAGTGCCATAAAGCGTATGATGTGTGGTAATCATAATATAAAGAATGATTTATACAAATCAAACTGATCATTTACTGACATCAAATTGTCAAAATAGAACCAATTATTTAAATAAGGATTTTATTCTCGTCTGCAACAAAAAGTGTTCAATAACATGCAGCTCTTATTGAGACATTTCCCCGTTTTATGCCGGTTCTAAATTGCTATGTATGTAGATGTTACAATGTTAATCCATAGAGTTGTACTACAGTTCAGCTTGTTAACGAGTTTGTAAATCGTAAAGTTTACAGCTTAAATTCAGCACTTTGCATCTTAAAGAAGTTAAGTGTATTTTATTGACTGTTTTTTTAACAGCTGGGTGCGGAGGTCGTTTTCTGAGAAAAACGGTTCTTTGATGATAATGGCAAATACACGAACACTTAACGAGATACTAATCTACTATAAGACCATCACAATATAGGTTTAACGAATTAGGTGCAGCTATAAAATTATTTTTAATTTTTAAATAAGATTCACGCGACGCAGGGCTCAAGATTTCCCAACAAGTTCAAGATAATGGATGTACACTACGAAAAATGCTATCTTTCAATAAAAAACTTTTTTCTAAGTAAATAGTTTCTCTAAGTAAATTCTCCTACTTATGTTGAAACTCAGTGAGAGATCTATTCAGTATTGAATTTGCCACTGCTCCCTGTGCCAATTTTATCTTATTGATTAATGTTCTGGAGGCAAAAGTTTTTGCTTCATACGTTAGAACTGGGACTACACAAAAATCAAGGGCACATAGGAATATCCGATTTATTGACTTTCCTCACTTTTTCCCTGTTTAACTCTGTTGTTTGATTGTCTCTTCCTAATTAATGCCGTCGCTCAGGCTCAGATACTTATAGGTATACACTTGTTGAATTTGTGTGCCATTTGTTGAAATGTTTTTGGCCATTATTATGTATGTATTCTATCCCAGAAAAAAATTTATTACAAGTGACCACTTATTACCTACCATTTGTAGCACATACACTGAGCAGCAAATTTAAAGCACCACCTTAAAAATGGGACATTTTTGCTGTCTCTAATTTTCTAAACCTGTTCTCCGATTTGAGTGATTTTTTTATTATTTATGGTGCAAAATTAATGCACCACCTTAAAAATGGGGCATTTTTGATGACTCTAATTTTCTAAACCTCTTCTCCGATTTGAGTGATTTTTTTATTATGTTATAGCCCTATTCTTTAAAAATATTGTTGTAATAATATTGTTGCTAGAGAGGTAAACGTTATTGTATACCGGGTGTAACAATCATACTGTGTTTTTTCCTCAAATTTCGGAACACCCTGTGGAATATTCTAGCATGTATAAAATATTAAAAATAAAATTCAGTTATAGCCTTTGGCTTTATTAACATTTTTTTTTTCTGATTCATTCGCTTATGTTGGATAATAAAAAAGTTAGGTACGTTAACAAACTCCACATTGTCGATGCATAATAAGTTACTACTTTACAAACAAATGTTGAGACCTGTATGGATTTATAGATGCCCACTATGGGGTGTACTAGACCAAGATAACAGTAATGCAAAGATTCCAGAACAAAATACTAAGAAATATTGTAGATGCTCCTTGGTATGTGACAAACAGTAATCTCGATAATGACCTAGGAATGGAAACTGTGGATATAATTATCAAGAAGATGGCAGGAAGTCACGAGCAACGACTTCATATGCACGAGAATATTGAGACAATCCAGCTCCTCGATACCACTGGGCAAATTAGAAGATTAAAGAGGACAATGCCTTTTGAACTAGTTTAAGTGATAGGTGATAGTTAAAAGCAGAGCATAGTGTTTGTGCGCGTTAGTAGGTATGCTAGAATAATGCACTATATTGTTAGATTATACCAGAGACGATATGGGGTAAGCTCTTAATTTTAAGGATCAGTAGTAATTTAGGACAATTAATCAGTCTGAAATCAAAAAATTAAACTCCTTTGAGATGTGGTGCTAAAAAAGTAACTAATATAGAGGTGTTACAAAGAATGAAGAAAGAATGTGAATTAGTAGTTAAAATATAAAATATTTAACAAAAATTTTGGTAAGAAAATTAGCGATATTATTTATGTTATTTTATTTAAAATAAATAAGTAGTTAAAATATACAATATTAAACAAAATTTTCCCTCGTGATTTATTATGGAATCTCTAACGCGAGAATTTTACTGTCATCGTTGTATTTGGTTGTCTTTTTAAAGACAGATCAAATGCTATGATTTTTTCGTGGCGGATATTCTTGAGTTGGGATTGATTTCATGTAATCGAATGAACTATCTTTTAGTAAAGTCGTCCCAGGAACGAATTGCCAATATAAATGAGTCAGATTAAATAAATTATTAGATGAATTTTTTTTACTTAGCAACAACATTTTTGTTTATTTAAGTAGTATTTTGTATTTTGACAACGAACCCCGATTTGGGCTTCGAAACGTTAATAAAATTATTTTTTCAATTTAATTGTGGCTCACAAGTGACGTAATAGTGACAAATGACTTTAGTGCGCCACTGTGAAAAATAATTTTAAATGGGACCTTATGACAAGTGACACCTCGTTTGAAAGGTATTGAAAATACCTATTCAGTCATACTAATTTTATTTAAGTTTAAGCTAATTTTGATGAATAAATAAAGTAAATATAAAATTGTAGTTTCGCATTTAATTAATAAAAATTCAAAATTCCGCCTATGATAACTTGTCAAAAAGGTTGACGTTGACGTAAAAAGTACTAGAGAATTGAAAAACGTTAACTTTTTTGACAAAAAAAAACATAGGCGGACATTTGAATTTTTATTAATTAAATGCGAATCTACAATATTATATTTATTTAATTTATTCACCAAAATAAAAATCAACTTAAACCCAAAAAAATTAGTATGACTGAATAGGTATGTTGAATACCTTTTAAAAGAGGTATCACTTGCCATAAGGTCCCATTAAAAATTATCGGTCACAGTGGCTCTGTAACGTCATTTGTCACTGTTACGTCACCTGTCATGACTAGTTAAGAAGCTTACGTCTGTTTATTTCCTCCCTCCAAATTTCACTATTATAGGTATAACGGTTCAAAAGATAAGAGGGGGGTACGGACTTTTGACTAGCACTGTATAATATGCGTAAAGTTTAATGTATAGGTACTTAATATTTTCAGAAATATATTATTGACATAATTCCAGTTTTTAATTTTAAGGTGTTTAAGTGTTTTACAAAAAGTAGTAAAATCCATGTTAAGAAAATGTCTTTTCTCATAAAAAATAGATTTTTAATTATGTGGTATCGTTTATCCCTCCTTAGTCGAATGTATCTCACAAGATACATAACTTTATAATCGATTTTTTAAAAATTGGGGGCTTTTTCAATAGTTCAATTTTGGTTATCACAATCAGCTATACTTTCTCTATACAGTTGACCATTTTTGTTAGTGCGGCGGATATGTGAAACAATTGCACATTATACAAGCATATAATTTGGACCACATATACTACACATATAAAGGTTCAAATTTGGATATGAGGCCATCTCAGATTTTGCCTTTTACAAAAATGGCGGGCATTCAAATTGACGACTATAAATATGTGTTTAATAGTACCATAACTTTTGAACTAAAGGTCCGATTTCAACCAAATTTGGTATATAGGTTCTTTTTTTGATTTATAAGATGGATATGATGAACCAGAAGAATCGGTTTACCAGAAATTGTGTTTTTACTAGTTGTTTATGTAAAAATATGTTTTTTTTTTTCAATTTTTTCCCTCTGTATATATTAATTTTTCAAAAAGGTAATACCGCAACTGAAAAAAACGTAAAAATATTTTGTAGAAAATATTTTGAACTTTTTAGTTATGTTAATTACCATTTTTAATAAATGCATAATGTATCTTCACATGTACCCTATGTGTGGCCGATTCGTGGAAATATTATAAGAATTATTGTGCATTTAACGGTAGAAGCATATAATTTGGACCACATATACTACACACATCAAGGTTCAAATTTAGACATAAGGCTATCTCAGATTTTACCTTTTACAAAAATGGCGGGCATTCAAAATGACGAATATACATTTGTGACTAATAGCACGATATCTTTTGAACAAAAAGTCCGATTTCAACCAAATTTAATATATAGGTTCTTCTTTTGATGTGTAAGACCAAGGTGTTGAACCGGAAGAATCGATTTACCAAAAGTTGTGTTTTTCCTGATTTTTATGTAAAAACATGTTGTTTTTTACCGATTATTTTACCCTGTATATATTAATTTTTTAAAAAGTTAATAACGGCGTTGAAAAGAACGTAAAAGAATTTTCTAGGAAATATTTTGAACTCTTTAGTTATGTTAATTACCAATTAATAGATGCATAACGTATTTCACCTGTACCTATGAACCTATGTGCGGCAGATTCGTGCAAATAATATAAGAATTATTGTGCATTTAATGGTAAAAGCATATAATTTGGACCACACACACTACACATACAAAGATTCAAATTTAGATATGAGGCCATCTCAGATTTTGTCTTTTACAAAAATAGCGGGGGTATTCAAAATAAATCTGCCGCACATAGGTACATGTGAAGATACGTTATGCATTTATTAAATGGTAATTAACATAACTAAAAAGTTCAAAATCTTTCCTAAAAAATATTTTTACACTATTTTCAATGACGGTATTACTTTTTTTTGAAAAATTAATATATACAGGGTGAAATAATTGAAAAAAAATCAACATATTTTTACATAAAAAACAATAAAACCACAACTTCTGGTAAACCGACCCTTCTGGTTCAAGACCTCGATCTTATTCATCAAAAAAAGAGCCTTAATGCAAAATTTGGCTGAAATCGGACTTTTCGTTCAAAAGTTATCGTGCTATTAGTCTGTAATAAATAGTGTGATGTTACTGTCTTCTAGGTCGTAATTAATTAAAACACTCTTCTTAGTTCAAATACATTATATTATTTACACTCAACTCCATCAATGACTAACCATAACAATTTGTTTACATATATCAGTAGCGACCTACCTTACATTAATTAAATACTGAGTACAATAATCTTTCTCCACCGAGTTAATGTTTATATACACATTTAAATAATAACAAAACATGACAATTCAATGTTACTTGCGGTTATTGATACAAGAACAGATACTACATGGATTAATGACTTTGAATGAGTTTTAAACATATTTTGTACAGGGTGATATTATAATACCACACCTCCCCGTTTTGTTAAAATTACATATTTTTAAAATGTGATGCTCCTCTTTCCCTTTTACAAAAATGTTTATGGTTACCTAATACTATTTTGAAAAATTAAATTTCCTAACTATGCTAACTAACTGTAACATTACATTTCAGATCAATCAATTTTTCCCTAAACATGTATATTCTTTTTCCTATTTTACACAAAAGTTCATATTTTCCCTATACTAAAACTGGTATTTTATAACCTATTACTAGTTCACGTACTTTCACGTCGTGTCTTTTCGTCCTTTTTTTTTTCGTTCACTAATTCACTTCATCAAAACAGTGTCCACAGTGAATGAAATTGATCCTAACTTTTAAATAGTCTTTTAGTGCCTATAAGCCGTAACTAATCTAATTGTAATAAAATCTCGAATTTAATACTTCCTAAGCTAAGCTAAATATTACCTAAACTTCTATTAAATGGTATATAAAAAAAAGAATTTAACGTTACTTTACTATTTCATCTTATTATTTCAGTCTTATTTTGATTTATTTATATACGCCTTACTAACTTTAAAATATTGTACCTATAATAAAAATGTAATCTCTCTAAAACTTTTAATATGTGTCTCTAAAAAAAACTTCTAATAACTCTCTTGTACCTATAATAAAGATTTAATCTCTCTAAGAACTTCACTTTTTGTGTCCCTTTGCTTACTATCTACTAACACTTATTGTAAGATATTGTCTATCCTTAATTCAAACACTTCCATTTTCTGCGAAAATTTAACCTGAATTCATTATATGCATTTAAAAATAAGTTATTTATAATTTACGTTACTTTAGAAAAAAAATTACAACTTTAATTCTTAGACAAAAATTCAATGATTAGCAACTTATTTGCTTAGTATCTTCTTAGTTTTGCTTGTTTATTTTGGCATTTTTTATGTTTCTTCTTTCATTTTTCCCACATATTTTACTAAAAATTCTCTTTTTTCTTTCTTTTCTTCTTGTCTGGTACTACAACTCATATAATTCATTTTTCTTCATATAATAGCACTTCTACAGTGTACATAATTCATCTTCATATACATATTTCATATAACAATCATATATCATATATCTCATATATCATTTCATATAACATCATAATCATCACTTCATATACTAGCTCCGATACCTTCGTTTTACCTTAATAAAAGAGGTTTCACTCGGATGTCTTAGTTCTCCGCCAATATTAACCCGAATTTTCGCCCTGATCTGTACGCACCATTGAGGTGGTATAGTTAACTCAAAACACGAAATAGGTATTTAATGCGGTTCAAATTCTTCTAAAAATATCACAACCTCAATCCCTTGCTTTGAGGCCGTTGTTTATTCACGAATAATCATGAATAAAATAGGTACTCTCAAAACACAGAGTGGGTCTCTAATAAGCTTTCAAGCTTCTATAAATCATTAGTACCTTCCTAATTTGACAAGAGCCGTGGGTTTCTTATTGTCTCTAGTTGCCTCATAATATTTAGCTTATAATATTGTTAGTTCTTCTTCTAATCTATATAGTTCTTCTTCAAATTCCTTATCTCGACTCATCAGGTTGTTTCGTTAAAAACATATCTCTTGCTTATAGCAATGTTTATCTTAAGCTCTTATATCAACGTATGTCATCACTAATCATTATTCATTAAAAAAATATCATTTATCACACAAAAAATTATTAATTCAGGTTCATATCATACAAAATTTAACACACAATCGATGAAAATGTACTAAATATACTCAATAAATATCAATATGTAATAAGATAACTGGCTAATAAAAATTCAAGAATAGTATACATATTCGATAAAAATTCAAAAATAGCATATGCAAAAGTTAGATAAAAATATTCAAAATAAGTTTATATCTCAAACTTCGATAGAAATTTTTGGAAAAAATTAGATATTCCATAAAATATTCAAAAATAACCGTACTAAAAATCGAAATCGGATAGAGATTTTTCAAATAAATTCAATAAAGATTCAAAATTCAATAAAAATTCAAGAATAGCATATATAATAAACTTCGATAAAAATATTAAATTCAAAAATCACTTCATATTTCAAAATTTATAGATATTCTTAAAAAAAATCGATACTTCATAAATTATTCAACAATCAGCAAAGATAAATATTCAATGTTCAATAATAATATAAAAACGAGGGAAGCATTTTTAATAAAGATAGACATTCTTACTTACATTTTATTTCCACTTTGTGTCTTTTTTTCACTGGGTTCTCTGCATTCTTCCTGTCCTGGTCTGGTCCATTTTCCGCCGTCGGTGTTTCCAATTTTTGTCGCCCATTTTCAGAAGATTCTCCCAATTAATTTACAGGAGCGCCATGTAATAAATAGTGTGATATTACTGTCTTCTAGGTCGTAATTAATTAAAACTCTCTTCTTAGTTCAAATACATTATATTATTTACACTCAACTCCATCAATGACTAACCATAACAATCTGTTTACATATATCAGTAGCGACCTACCTTACATTAATTAAATACTGAGTACAATAATCTTTCTCCACCGAGTTAATGTTTATATATACATTTAAATAATAACAAAACATGACAATTCAATGTTACTTGCGGTTATTGATACAAGAACAGATACTACATGGATTAATGACTTTGAATGAGTTTTAAACATATTTTGTACAGGGTGATATTATAATACCACAAGTCACATATGTATAGTAGCCATTTTGAATGTTCGCCAGTTTTGTAAAAGGCAAAATCTGAGATGGCCTCATATCTAAATTTGAACTTTTGTATGTGTAGTATATGTGGTCCAAATTATATGCTTCTACCGTTAAATGCACACTAATTCTTATAATATTTGCAAGAATCTGCCACACATAGGTACATGTGAAGATACGTTATGCATTTATTAAATGGTAATTAACATAACTAAAAAGTTCAAAATATTTCCTAAAACATATTCATATGCCCTTTTCAATGGTGGTATTACCATTTTGAAAAATTAATATATGCAGGGTCAAAAAATTGAAAATAAATTATTTACATAATATCAAATAGTTTTACATAAAAACCAGGAAAAACACAACTTCTGGTAAACCGATTCTTCCAGTTCACGACATCGGTCTTGTAAATCACAAAAAGAATCTATGTACCAAATTTGGTTGAAATCGGACTTTTCATTCAAAAGATATCGTGCTATAAGTCACATATGTATAGTCGCCCATTTTGAATGACCGCAATTTTTGTAAAAGGCAAAATCTGAGATGGCCTCATATCTAAATTTGAACCTTTATATGTGCGGTATATGTGGACCAAATTATATGCTTGTATCATTAAATGTGCAATTCCTATAATATTTGCACGAATCTGCCGCACTATGTTTGATTTAAACGGTTTCAAAGTATTAAGTTATGTTGATTTAGTTTCTTGTTCCGTGAGTGTGCCCGTTTTTCAAACCATCAACCCAAGCGGTAAATTCAGTTTACCTGCTGTGACTATTCTAATAAAAAAATTTTATAAAAACCAATTAAAGTGACTTATTTTTATCTTGTTCTCAAAAATCTAGATGAGACAACAATTTAAAACTTTTAAACACCTATAACTCAGAAACATAAAATTATGACTTAGACACTTTTTGCACTGACTTCTTATTTGTAATTTTATTTATCATTTGTATGCTATAAATTATGTTTTGTGCTTGTTTACAATATATTAAAAAAAGAAATCACACGTTTCCTTTTAACTTTTAACTTTGAATAAGATTAAAAAAATGTATAATTTAAAAGCATATTATATAACTATTTCCTTTTGACTTTGCTAAGCATATTGCATGTCGTTACAAGATTTGGATTTTCTTACGGTACATTGCGACAAGCATTTTCCAATGTAGTATGAACTGAAGGAAAGGGAATAGGAAATAAGTCCCTACGTTATAAAGCTTCCAACGTAAATATACAGAAACATGAAAGCAATTCCAGTCAAACTTCGTTCGAGCTCATGTAATGTCTATTCCTTCACTACTATTTGGGTCCGAGAGGAAATGAAAAACGCTTGTATATCGGCGATTGTTCCTTGTAAAGGAAATGAATTGATTCCAGATAAAATTAGATTTAGAACTTTGCGTAAAAAAGACCAATTTTGTAGGCACTTTAATGACTGCTTCTGTTCAAATGCTGAGAGTAATGGATTTTTATTTGAATTTTTCCGTTTTATACAAAGTGGGTCAAATTTCATTACAAGCAAATATAAATTATTACAAAGTTAGACATAGAGAGTTGTAATTTTTTAGAGTGTTTACAAATATCAGGTATAATTGATTTAAAAATGCATGGTTCCACATATTTATTATAGGACAGAAGTATAACGGCCTTTATACAAGATCATTCATAGCAGAAAAATTATAAGTACCTTCTTTATCTCGGAGTGGCCTAATATCAAAGACAGACATGTGTCATTCGAGAAGAATTGAGAAATGGGTTTTTGTATACAATGAAAATCTCACTTCGTATAGTTTTAGTTCATTGGTTGATTTCGCAGTCATGTGATCACAATACAGAATTCTCATTGGGCTGTTGGGGAAATGTCTGTTTTTGAAATAATCCTTCATAACAGAAGTCCGTTTTTGAAACAAACATTCAATTTTGAAGCTAAAAATAACGTATTTGCGTCCGTGTTTGAAGGAAACTATTATCGCCGTTGAAAAGAACGGGAAAAATTCTATAAGAAACCACTTCTAACTAAATTTTCATTTTTTTACAAATGTCCGTCTTTGATTTTAAGCCACTCTCTCACTTGTCTAACTAAATATAATTAAAAATTCTCAGCTTTGTTCTATCTCCAATTCTTCTCATCTTCTTTATTTCCCCTTATTTCTTTCTATTTCTTCGATCTGATATATCCATTGCTTTTTTAGGTCATCCCCTTAATAATATAGCCCACTCGGGATACCATTTGACCTTGCATTAGGAGCTGCCCTCAAATTTTATTTTTCTAATCTTTAGGGGGTCAATAGTAGTATAAATTTAAAATCTCAACTGAATTTGATCGTTGTGTTAGCCGCCATCTTGATTTTAAACGAGAACCATTTTTGCTCAATATCTCCGCCAGTTTCAACTTTTCGCAAAAAATGTAAAAAATGAAATTGTTTAAAATGCGATTTTCTATAATTTCGTTTATTATATTTTTTTTCGTGCGGTCCATATTTTCCGAGTTATGGGGAAAAAACAGTGACAGTTAAAGCATAAATATTGATATATCGAATTATCTCGTTTATTATTACTTTTACAACAAATTTTAACCCCTACGAAAATGAATAGAATCAAATTTTGTATAATTTTGATTTCTTTCACTTTTTTGATTAAATTAATATTTAAGGTAGTACGTATGCGGTAAAGGCGCGAGCGTAAGACCCGATTGATTTTAAAGCAATTGTTTTTGTTCAATATCTTCCCCATTTTCAACTTCTCGACAAAAAGTGTAAGGACTGAAATTGTTGCAATTACGATTAACTACAATTTTTCGAGAGATCCAGTGGCGGGTATAAGAGGGGAGGGGGGAATGGGAAAATTCCCCCCAATGGGGTCCAAAATTAAAAAAAAAATGTTGAAATATTAAAATATGTTAGCTGACATGAAACTTAATTATCGACAGACAAATTTAACCAATAAAAACCGCTAGTTAATAAAATTAAGTGAACTTAATGCATATAAGTTATTATTTATGTCTTTTATGTACTTAGGTTGGTTGGTGTTTCATTGGAAGTTTCAAAAATTGTATAAAATATAATTCTCTTTATTTTTGTTTATGTACAATTATGTCGTAAAGTTAATAATAAATGAGACAATTCAATAATTATGCTTCCCCTCCGCTTCCATTATTTTCCTCCTTAACTCGGAGAATATTGATCGCATAAAAAAATTGTGGAAACGAAATTGTAGGAAATTGCGTTTCCAACAATTTTAGTTCCTACTGTTTTGGTCGAAAAGTTGAAAATGGCGGAGATATTAAGCAACAACGGTTCTCCTTTAAAATCAATATGGCGGCTAATGCAACAGCGGAATTCAGTCGAGATTTTAAATTTACACTACTATTGATCTCCCCTAAAGGATAGAATTATAAAATTTGGGGCAGCTCGGAAAAAAGATTCAATTCAGTAATTATGCTCCCCCACCACTTTTTACTATTTTCCCACTTAACTCCGAAAATATCAACCGCGTGAAAAAAATTGTTAATAAGAAATTGTAGGAAATCATATTTGTTTTCATAAGTTGAAAATGGTGTAGGTATTGAACAAAAACAATTGCTACAAAATCAATCAGGTCTTACGCTCGCGCCATTATCGCATACATACTACCTTAAATATTAACTTAAGCAAAAAATTAAAGAAACTAAAATTGTGTAGAATTCAATTATCTCTATTTTTGTATAGGACCATTTTTGTCGTAAAACTAACAATAAACGAGATAATTCAATAAATATGCTCTATTTATATATAACTGTCAATATTTTCCGTTAAAACTCGGAAAATATCGATGGCACGAAAAAATTGTAAAAATAGAAATGATAGAAAATTACATTTTTAACAATTTTGGTTGTTATACTTTTGGTCGTAAAGTTGAAAATGGCGGAGATATTGAGCAGAAACGGTTCTCGTTTAAAATCAAGATGGCGGCTAACGCAATGGCGGAATTCAGTCGAGATTTTAAATTTGCACTACTATTGACCCCTAAAGATTAAAAAAATAAAATTTGGGGCAGCTCCTAATGCAAGGTTAGGCCTGTTATTCGTCTAACCCGACTGGACTAATAGTCTTTTTATGGCGTAGAGTTTTCTTATGAGTCAAATAACAATAACATATTTTTTACCTACTTACGGTGATGGCGAGGTTATTTTCTTTCTGTATTTAGCACCTGTCACTTATTCACAAGAATGTCCAGCAGTAGTCAGCCAGCATTATCCAAATCAATTTTCCTTGATATCGTTTTTTAGTACTTTTATAAAATTTTGATGAAAATGCTTTTTATATTCATCACTAACATCATAATTTTATGTGAAATATAAGTGGGAATAAAGGAAATGGGTTTTAAGAGACATGTTGTAGCCTAAATCACTGTAGGCTTTCATCAAATTGTTGAAATATTCCTTGTAGTTAAAGATCATCGTTAAAGATTTTTTCAAAATGTTTTTCTTGTCGAATATCATAGTTGTGGATCTAGAAAGAAGCCCTATTTAATTGTCATATCACTTAGTCTAGGAAACTTTTCTGTTAACTACAAAAATCTGCTTCAACTTATAATCGATGCCAAAATCAATAGCAGCAGAGCACCAGAAAGAAGACACATCTCTTTGCTTAAAAACTTACGACAATGGATGTATATGACCTCCATAGAACTATTCAGGACAGCTGCAAATAAGATTAAATGGGCAAATGTAATGGCCAACGTCCTTAGGGATAAGGCACCGAAAGAAGAAGAAGACAGAAACTGCATTCTTTTACTATGGCTTTTGTACATTTTTGTTTATGGCTTTGACAAGGTTTTGCATCAGTCCTGACTTGGTATGGAGGACTGAATCATTGGTATGGAGGACTGAATATGGTCTATTATTATGGCATACATTTTCGTTCCTAGATCCTTAGACGTCGGATAATTTATATCCATGTTACAGTTCAAGTTGATTCTCAGTTAGAGTTGACTCCAACTAGTTGGAGTCAACTCCAACTGAAACGAGCAGTAAAAGTTGATTTTAAAAATTTAAATCAACTTTTACTAGTTGGAGTTGACTCTTCCTGGATCGATTCAGTAAATGTTGATTATACGAGAATCTCAAGGGCATTTTTGATGACTGTGCGTTTCTTTGTTTTGACCGTTTCAACTACTTATTAGTATAGTCTGTAACGTCGCCCCCGTTAGGTAAATTATTCTGATTCGATTTTTTGCACAAACTTACTCAAAGAAATACATCCGTATAACAATCCTTATCACAAATACACAGGGTGTCACGCGGTACCGCGGTCGAAAAATTGTGTAACCAATTTCAGTAAAGTCAGTCAGTAAAGTGACTCTTTATCGAACGAGTCTGATATTATGAGCAGAGGAACAGACGCGTTCGATAAAGAGTATTGAGGTGGTGCGTAAAAAATTGTATCGTTAATCATAAAAAACATTAACACTTACTTACAACTTTGAGGAATTTTTTTAATTTTAGACGAAATAAAAAATTGACAGTATTGACAATAGACAGTATTGACAGATGACTTTTGCATGATGGCCGGTTTTGATGTTTAATCGATAGTTATCAATATTTTATACCTACCTAATTACTAGATCTGTAAAGTTTTGATTTATTTTGTATGAATATAATTGCGAAACACTACAGAATTTTACTTTTTGAGATACATTTTATTAATAATAAGATAAATTTTGTAAAATATTTTTAATAATTAAAGTAATTAAATTTTTGATTTCACTCAAATAAATAATCGATTGCTGCCATTGACCACTTACATTCAATCTCGGTTAATTTGATTAATTATCGCGGCAGGTAAAGTAACATTCTTCTTTCAATACAAGAAAGTGTTACTTTACTGCCGAAAATGAGGGCAAATGAGTACAATAATGAACGATTTTAGTGAAGTTTGGCGATAAACAATGATTTTAAACAAATTCGCAAAAAATACATAGTTTTTTCACTTCGTACAATTTTTTTTAGATCCGTTGGGCCTTTTCTAAAATTGACTGTTGTCGAGTTATTAGCGACTTAAAATTTGAAAAACGCCAAAATAACCATTTTCAAGGTTTAATAACTCGGTTAAAGATAATTATTGTGAAAGTCGAGCAAGCGGCCGTGGAGTAACGGCATAATCGCTGGCCTCATACGCCAGTGCACGTGGGTTCGAGCCCTGCTAAAGACAAACCATTTTCATTTTTAATAATGACACGAGCCGTCTCACCGTGCCTCGGAGAGCACGTTAAGCAGTCGGTCCCCCTAGGCTAGTGTACATCGACACTAGTTACTTGAAACAGGGTTAAAGATGTAATTGGCGCCAGAACTGTCCGAAAGTCAAAAATGCCATACGATATTATACAGGGTGTCCAGAAACTCTACCGACAAACGAAGACAGGAGATTCCTCAGATAATTTTAAGACAATTTAACCCAATTCACCTAGTCCGAAGATGCTTCTTAAGGGATTTAGAGCTCTTTAAAGATGGCGTCATGAAATTAGTTTTTCTTAAATACCTCCAGAACGCTTCTATTTAGAAAAACGAAAATTGGTATACGTATTTACTTTTCAGAGTTGAATCGATTTCATCCATTGCAAATTTCTAGTACCGGTCATAGGCGTCCGTTTTGGGTAGAGCAACGGGTGTTTTATCGCATAACTTTTTTGTCCTTAAATTTTATGCATTTTTGACACCGGATTATTAAATTGTGAGGTATTCTAGTACTAAAAGGTACTCTTACTTTAAGTCGGTAGGACACCCCGTTTTCTAGAAAAATCGATTTGAATGTTTTTCGTTTTTGGAATTTGAAAAAAAATTGAAAGAACTTTTCAACAAAAAACGAAGTATTTTACCAACATAAAGTAAGAGTAACCTTTAGTACTCGAATACCTCATAATTTAATAATCTAGTGTCAAAAATGCTCAAAAATTCAAGACAAAAAGTTATGCTATAAAATAACTGTTGACCTACCCTAAACGGACGCCTATGACCAGTACTAGGAATTCGCAATTAACGAAATCGATTTATCTCTGGAATATAAATAATTGTACCAGTTTTCGTCTTTCTAAACAGTTTTCTTTTGAATTTTTTTTTAATTCAAAAAGCGAAAAATTTTAAAATCGGTTTTTCTAGAAAACGGTGTGTCCTACCGATTTAAAACAAGAGTACCTTTTAGCACTAGAATACTTCACGATTTAATAATCCAGTGTCAGAAATGCATAAAAGTTAAAGATAAAAAAGTTATGCGATAAAATAACCGTTGCCCTACCCAAAACGGACGTCTATGATCGGTACTAGAAATTTGCAATGTATGGATTAGATTTATATCTTGAAAATAAATACGCGTACCAATTTTTGTTTTTCTAAATAGAAGCGTTCTGGAGGTATTTAAGAAAAACTAATTACAAGACGCCATCTTCAACGAGCTCTAGCTCCCTTAGGAAGCATTTTCGGACTAAGTGAATTGGGTTAAATTATCTTAAAATTATCTGAAGAATCTCCTGTCTTTGTTTGCCGGTAGAGTTTCTGGACACCTTGTATATATGAAAGTCAGAAACTAAAAAAATCAAAGATTAAAGCTACCTCTATAAGATCCTGAAGAAATTTTTGTCATTATTTCATTAATAAGATATTATTTTTAATTATCAACAATGAGCGCTAACCGTGTATTGAGGCGCCGTCAATGTGAGTGCGAGTGAGATTCAATATTGGATGGCTGGAATGGTGCATCTCTTTAGCACTCACCATTGACGGCCGCCTAATACGCACTTAGCGCTCGTTGTTAATAATTATAGATAAAGCTTAGTAATAAAATAGTTACAAAAATTTCTGCTGGATCTTGTAGAGGGGGCTATAAACTTTGATTTGGTCACTTTCTGACTTTCATAATAATGGATTTTAACCGAGTTATTAAGCCTTGAAAATGGCTATTTTTGCATTTTTCAAATTGTAAATCGCGTATAACTCGACGACAATCAATTTTAGAGAAAAATCACAAAATACCTTTTTTTGCTCAGAATAACCCAAATGATCTAAAAAAAATTGTTCGAAGTGAAAAAAATATTTTTGTGAATTTGTCTAAAAAAATTGTTTACAAAACAATTTATCGATCAAGGTACTGCCTGGCACCCAGTAGATTTGTTATAAGGACCTCTTTTTGAGTAAGTTTGTGCAAAAAATTCGAATCGGAGTAATTTACCTAACGGGGGCGACGATACAGCCTAGACTAATTTGAACATATTCAGTAACATTTAATTTCTAGAATCGGCTGTTTGCGTGAATCAGAATCAACTTTTACTAAATGGCATTGGGAAGAGTATACTTTTTCTAGTTGGAGTCTACTTTTACTAGTAAATGTTGAATATAAATCTTCATTTTATATTTATAATCAACTTTTACTGAAACCAGCCGTTAGAGTTGACTCCAACTAGTTGGAGTCAACTCCAACTGGATAATCAACTTGAACTGTAACATCCATACTTAAATAATTTATCCTTTTTTATCACATCAATCATTGAAACTTTCATTGAAATCATTCTTATACAATTAAATTAGACAATAGTTTATTGAATAAGTCAAAATACTCTAAAGATATGGACAAACAAATAGCATTATTCTTCTTGTAGTTCATTCTTTTATCGAAAGTTGGCTATCATCGCAGTTATCCGTACTTTATTGGCGGCTACTCTGAAAAGACCTACTGAGCTGCAACTATACCACTCTCTTAGGTTTCTCAGGCAAGAAATTCGTCATCATCCTATCAATCTTTTACCGTTAATTTTATCTTACTTTGCGAGCCTTGTTTTGATGTTCTTTATGACCTCGTATTCCTTTCGTAGCCTTCTCCTGCATTTGTTACTCGTTGCATCCATGCTATTTTCAAAATGTTTCTATAGCAGAACATCTCAGATGCTTCCAACTTATTTATACTGTCCACTTTTAGTGTCCAGTCGATTAACAGTTTTTTCATCTTTATAAATGCTTGTCTTGCAAATTTCATTGTGTATCCTCATGATAGTATCCTGGTTTCTCTACCTTGATCAATGTTTTTCATTTACCCAGTTTCACAGATATTTGTAATTTTTCACTCTTTCTGCTTGTTGTTCCTCGTTATCTAGCCTTCTTTATGTTGCTTAGAAATAATCATGAACTTGGTTTTCTTAACGTTCATAATAATATGTAGTCCAAATTTTATACTTGATTTCATCTATTTACTAATCGTTGCAGTGCTTCTAGACTTTCTGCAAAATAGCGATATCGTCTGCGAATCTTACGTTGTTCAAGATTGTTTCGTTTATTGATACACTCTGTTCTTCCTCTGATATTGCTTCCTTAAAAATAGCTTCGCTGTGCAGATTGATTTACAATGGGGACAACACGCAACCCATTCTGACACCTCTTTTGATTTCTATAGTTTTTGCTTCGACATTGAGGATTCTAACCTTTGCTTTTTAATTCCAGTACAGATTGATAATAATCCGTAATACAATAACATAGAAATTGTCAAATATTTGGGTCCGAGAGGAAATGAAGAACGCTTGTATATCGGCGATTGTTCCTTGTAAAGGAAATGAATTGATTTCAGATAAAATTAGATTTAGAACTTTGCGTAAAAAAGACCAATTTTGTAGACACTTTAATGACTGATTCTGTTCAAATGCTGAAATGGATTTTTGTGTATGTTTTTGATGGTGCTGGAAACGAAAATAAGGTTTATTTTGAATTTTATGTGGGGAACATTGTCAAAATCGCAATTTTACCTTAAAAATAAAAAAAATTAAATCATGTTTCTTTTGCGTTTACCTCACTACAATTCTGTTCCGTTTTAATATTTTTTTCTGAAATTTTTAAAGTATATAGTACTAACATATCTGAAGACAACGGTACCTGCTTCTAGCTTTTATTCTTATTCTGATGAAGGTTATGAATTTCTTAAAGTAAAAGGTGCAGATTTGTGCATTGCAAAGTTTAATCGCAAAAGTTGAGAGACGAAATTTGAAGTTTAGCTTTTTAATCACGTTTATGTTATAAAAACGATGTTAAAAGTTGCACCATTTCTTTTCTATGAACCATTTTGATCTAAAACTTTCCAGAAAACTTCTTTGTACTCTATGTTTCACCAAGAATGTAAATAAAAATTTCAAATTTTTTCAGTCAACTTTTACGATTAAGCTTGTAATTCAAGAATCTGCATCTTTTACTTTAAAAAATTCATAACTTTTATTATAATAAGACTAAAAGCATGAAACAGATACCATTGTCTTTAAAAATTTGAGCAAAATATATTCTTCTAGAAAAAAATATTAAAATAGAACAGAGTTTTAGCCAGCTAAACGCAAAAAACGTGATTGTATTTTTTTATTTTTTTTTTTAGGGTAAAATTGCGATCTTGACAATATTCCCCCATCTAAAATTAAAAATAAATTTCATTCTCGTTTTCAACACCGCCAAGAACATAACGTAAGACCAAAATTAGCTATACACTACCCATGGTCAGTTTATCGAAAAATAGGCGTTATTTTGGAGATCTCTAATGTCCATATTACATTACGAACATTTTGATCTAAACTTCTTTGTACGCTATATTTTAACATAAACGTGATTAAAAAGATAAACTTCAAATTTCGTCACTCAACTTTTGCGATTAAACTTTGCAATGAAAGCTAGAAACAGATACCTTTGTCTTCAGAAATATTACTACAATATACTGTAAAAATTTCAGAAAAAAATATTAAAATGGAACAGAGTTGTAGCGAGGTAAACGCAGAAAAACGTGATTCCTTGCTTAAAATTCAAAATAAACCTCATTTTCGTTTTCAGAACCATCAAAACATACAGTATGAATAAAATTGGCCATTCACATCTCCATGGTCAGTATCTCGAGAAATAAGCGTTTTTGTGGGGATGTGCCGCTCGTCCATTATCCGATCGGTAGACAAGCCAATATTGTGTTATGATGCTTTGGTCACTTAAAACCTTACATCTCGATGACATTGTAATATAAAGGCAACCAATTTTCTGAGTTTCTGAGGCCAAATTCTTTTCTTTTTACATACTTTTAATATTTAGGACATTTTTGTTTTTATAATTACAATAATTATGCCTAATTATTGTATTTTTATTTTCAGTTCCCCCGCAAAAGCCTACGATAATAGACGAAAAGGGAAAAGAAGTACCGTCCCATGCCGGTCCTTATGAAGAAGGAGGAGATATGAAACTTACTTGTATAGTCACAGGTGGTAAGTAGAATACTTTATATTGACATTTATTCATAATTTTTATCTGCATAGAATAAAAATTAGGATCTATAAAGGGTGTTTGGTAAATAATGGGCCACATCTTAACCTTAGATTCCTGAGGTTAAAATAGGTCGATTTAAGCTAGCGTACCTTAGTAGAAAAGTTGATAATAACCGAAATACAGGTTGTCAAAGTTAAACTTTTATTTTATTTATTTTTGAATATGTCCTGACAGGAATGGGAAAACAACACGAAATTTGGTAAGTCATGCTGATACTGTACACCCTACAAAATTATGTTAAACAAACGTTTCTGCCTTGTACCAGAGGGGACGGCGGTGGAACGTGAATGGTTGACCCTTCCCAAATTCTACGCCACTGGCGGAATTGCTATTTTAGTACAATTTTTGGATTTTCCAATACTTTCTATGTAAATAACATACTCTTCATTAGTAACGATAAAGCTATAAGTTTTCGAGTAATTTGAAGCTAAAAAGTTCATTAAGTACATTAATCAAAATAAGTGTGCCTTTTCATTTTTAACTTCAAATATCTCGAAAACGAATGAATTTATCGTTGCTAATGAAGGGTATATTATTTGCATAGAAAGTATTGGAGAATCTAAAAATTATGCTAATATAGCAGCTTAATCAGTGGCGTAGAATTTGGGAAGGGTCAACCATTCACTTTCCCCTCTCGTACGCCTCTGGTAGTAGCCAGAAACGATTATTTAACATAATTTATTAGGGTGTACAGTCCTTACATTTTCAGCCAATTATGACACGGATATGTCAAATTACTTTAAAGTATTCCTTTTTTTTTTACATGATCTATTATTTATTTAAAACTTTAAAAACTATGTTTGCTCGGTACTATAAAACTATTTGACATATCCTTATAAGGGTCTAGGACGTTTCATCGCCGCCAGTTCATTGCCGCCGTTTCGATGCCTCCAGTTCATCGCCGGCCGATTCATCGCCGGCCGTTTCGATGCCGCCGGTTCATCGCCAGTCAGTTAAACTGATATATTTCCGAATTTTCGACAAATTTTTGACAGTTACATTTATTATTTATTTCTAGTATTAATTAGGAATTCTAGGAAATGCGAGATATGACCATTCCCGTTGCCATACTTAATCTTTTAATAGACTTTTAAACTTTTATAATATAAAATATATAATTTAACACTACAAATTTAATACTGTTTATTACCAAATTTAGGGGAAGTAGAAATAGAACCGTAAATTAATATAATAATATTTTTTATCTATTTATTTGTCACAAGTTTTGAACTGAATTTAACGTCGTGTCGTGTCATCTCCCATAATACAAGATCAACTGACTAACTGGCGATGAAACGGCCGGCGATGAAACGGCCGGCGATGAAATGGACTGCGATGAACCGGGGGCATCGAAACGGCGGCGATGAACCGGCGGCGATGAAACGTCCCATTCCGCCTTAGGATACTTGGCAGAAAGTGTAGGTACTGTACACCCTATTAAATTATGTTAAATTATCGTTTCTGGTTAATACCAGAGGCGTACGACAGGGGAAAGTGAATGTTTGACCCTTCCCAAATTCTACGCCAATGATGAAACTGCTTTTTTGACATAATTTTTAGATTCTCGAAAACTTTCTATGCAAATAATATACTCTTCATTTGTAACGATAAAGTTATTAGTTTTCGAGATATTTGAAGTTAAAAATGAAAAGGCACACTTATTTTGACTAATGTATTATGCTCCTTCATTTTTAGCTTCAAATATCTCGAAAACTAATGGCTTTATTGTTACGAATGAAGAGTATGTTATTTACATAGAACGTATTCAAGAATCAAAAATTGCACTAAAATAAAAATTCCGCTAGTGGCGTAGAATTTGGGAAGGGTCAACCATTCACGTTCCCCCGTCGTACGCCTCTGGTAGTAGCCAGAAACGTTTGTTTAACATAATTAAGTAGGGTGTACAATACCAGCATTACTTACTAAATTTCGTGTTCTTGTCCCATGCCTGTCGGGAAATATTCAAAAATAAATAAAATAAAAGTTTAACTTTGACACCCTCCATTTAGGTAATTATCAACTTTTGTACTAAGGTAAATAAGCTTAAATCGACCTATTTCAGTAATCTAAGGTTAAGATATGGCCCATTCTTTACCAAACACCCTGTATATTGATTCAGTAACTGATGGACAATTTATCCCATATTTGTACTATAGTTATACTCCAGTCATTGGGAGCAAGAATAGGTTATTACCTCCGACTTATATCCTACTGCATGGATTTTAATGAAATTTTGGGCCTAGCCTCTACTTATCTCGTAATTCAAAGTCTACCCTGTGCCGAGGTATGCTTTTATCTTGGGGGTGGTTCCCACCCTTTCTTAGGGGTGGAAAATTTTTTGGTTAAAATTACCACGGAATTCGCTAGAGAACCTAATTCTAAGCCAAAACTGTTCTATAATTTTTTTTGAAAACTCAATATTTTTTGAGATATTCGTGGTTGAAAATTGGCCATTTTCATTGAAACAAAATACCTTGTCGAACGGTTTTTTGCGAATAATTTAAAAACTATTCATTTAACGAAAAAACTTTATTAAACATTTTTGTATATTATAAAACACAAAGAGACACTTGCCTTCACAAATCTTCTAGTTAAAATACAAAAAGAGGTATGGTAGGTGAAAATAGTTTGTTTTTTGATACATTCTCAAATTGGTGTATTCAACTTGAAATAACAGAGAAGCGTTATTTTGAAATAACGTCAATTTTAGGTTTACAATGCTACTAATACCTTTTGTAGTGCTTGAAAAGACCTTTAAAATGAGCTATATTAAAGGTCCACTACATTCAAACTAAGCGAGATATATGCTGCAAACAAAATTGATAACTAATGTATTTTAAGAAAAAAATGAGAAATAATTTTAACCCCCATCCACCAAAATGTAAATGCATCGTTTTCCTTCCATAATACCTTTTATTATAGTGTTATTTCTATGTTCAAAAAGTTGGACGGGTTAAAAATGAATGGTTTTTGAAAAAAAAAAATTAAATTATAGAGCGCTAAAATTTTCTTAAAAATCTTCCTTTTTCTCCATGTAACTTGAAAATGATAAGAGATACAGTAATGAGCAATAAAAAGGAAATTTATATCTAAGAAAGCCCTACATTTTTGTGTGGTACCTTTTTTTGTATCTCTTATCTTTTTCGAGTTACTTTGAGGAAAAGAAGACTTTTAAGAACATTTAAAAATGCGCTCTATAATTTGATCTTATTTTTTTCAAAAACCAATTATTTTAATCCAGTCCAACTTTTTGAACATAGCAATAACATTATAATAAAATGTACTGTAGAAGGAAAACGATGTATTTAAATTCTGATGGATGAGAGGTTAAATATACTTCTCCTTTCTTCTTAAAATACATTAGTCATCAATTTTTTGCAAAATATCTCGCTTAGTTTAAATGTAATCGACATTTAGTATCTCTCATTTTAAAGGTCTTTTCAAGCACTAGAAAGTTATTAGTATCATTATACATCTAAAATCGACAGTTTCTCTGTTATTTCAAGTTGAATACACCGATTTGAGCATGTAGCAAAAAAACAAACTGTTCTTACCTACCATATCCCTCTTAGTACTTTAACTACAAGATTTATGAAGGAACGAATCTCTTTGTTTTTTTATAGCCTACAGAAATAGTTTATACAGTTTTTTCGTTAGATGCACAGTTTTGAAGGTATTCGCAAAAATCCTTTCGAAAAGGTGTCATTTTTTAATGAAAATGGGCAATTTTCAACCACGAATAACTCAAAAAGTATTGAGTTTTCAAAAAATAATTATAAAACAGTTTTTGCTTAAAATTAGGTTCTCTAGCCTATTCCGTGGGTATTTTAACCAAAACATTTTTCACCCTTAAGAACGGGTGGGAACCACACTCAAGAAAAAAGCGCACATCGGCATAGGGTAGACTTTGTTTTTTGAGCTATTCCCTACTTACTGTGAAAGTATCAAGTAAATCGATGTAGTAGGATGGAATTCGGAGCCAAATACCCTCACTGACTGCCCTATAAGACTATTTGTAATAGTGACGGGATTGATATTAATACTAACGCAAAATGGGATAAAAAATTCAAATCTTGAATTAACTAGATATTTCGTTTTAATTTTTCCTAGTTTTTCTACGTATTACTTCGTCTGTTGCTTGATGAAGGAAATGCTTATATCGACACCTGACATTAATAATATTGTAACTCCACTTAAAATGTTTTCAACTATGTGGCTTAACCCTGCTGTACCGTTCGAGTCAACTACACAAATGTACTGTTCGGGTCAATATGACCCAACTATGGTTTACGCTCATTGATCGAAATAAAATAAGCTAATGGTGATAAATAAAGCTTTATTAACAAGAAATTATAGATAATTAAACAAAAATTATGTTGCTAATGTAAATTAAACCTTATTAACAAAAATAAAGGTATTTTTTTCTTTCAAAAAAGCCTAGTAACAAATATCTACAGAAATTTAATTCAGTTTACAACTGGGATAGCAATAAAAAGAATGGATTTTACAAATATTTTTATGATATATACAACATAATAATTAGTCTTGTTATCGTTTTTAGGGCAAGTTTACAGCGTGCTCATTTAGCAGGCGGAGTTAGATTGTCCATAGACAGTTAGTTCACTAGCATTTCCATCTTGTTTCTGCTCGTGTCCTTTTTACCAGTTCGTGAGAGCCTTTAGTTATTGTTATATTTTTTCTGGAAATGATGACTGGTTTCATTAGTTTTTTCCCAATTCCTTAAGAAAAATTCTTCGTTTTCTCAGTTTATTGGTATTCCATTGGATATTTATTGATGTCCATAACACGAACGCGTTGTAGGCAGAAATGTCCAGCAGATTATAAAAAATATTCATTGGCCAGCGATTTATCTCTTCTCAGATGTATACCTGCCAACAAGTTAATCTAGAGTATCCACTGCTTCCTTATTGGAATTGTAATCTAAAATAATTTGGGGCTTTTTCATTTGATGAAAGTGATGCATGATGCATAGATTCATGATGCAAAGTACTCATAAGAACAACATTTTTATTATTTTTAAGAATATTTTCGACAACAGTGGTATCTTGCGTGAAGCAAAAAAGATGAGCTATGAACTTCTTTATTCGAGATTTTTGCTGAAAGCTCCGGTTTATTTTACTTATAGTCCGCGGTATTGTATCTACTTTGTTTTAGAAGAAATTGTCCTAAATTTTACGATGTAAAATAGTTATTACACGTAATATTGTGGCCTTCCAAATCACTACTCAAATCACACGTCACACGAATTACTGTATAGATCTGCATTTTGAGAGCAAAGAAGTTTTACTGTTTATAATTACATACAACCCAAATTTTGTGCCATATTCCGCTGGCTTGCTTGGAATGTACCATATGAAGGGAGAGCGGCGTCATAAAGGCAACTAGTTGCTGATCGACGGTAATATTTTCATCAGGGTTAAAACATTATGTTTCCTAAATTTCACGTATTGCAGCAAGTTTATCAAAACCTCTCCTATCCTGTCTAGTAGTTTTGTTATCAAAACGTATTACTTGCAAACTTTATGTAAATACATCAAGCGACATTTTTGAGAAATATACTACTACCCGTTTCTTCATTCCACAAATTTTTTAGTTTATTTACCAAGGGACTTATAAACTCGAGCTAAAAATAAAAGACCAATGTATGCTTGGAAACCAACGTTATTCATGTCTTTCCAGTTGGTTCCAAAGACCGTCCATGTTGGTCATATTCATAATTTGGTTTGCAACATCGTCCAGCTATACTACAGTTTATTTTACAAGTTCTAGCTTGCAGAAACCTGTGTTTATTTACAGACGTATCCGGCTGACAAACACACAGGTACTGCCAATATAGAATACTGCCAACTAAACACATACATAGGAAATTTTTAAAGGTTTAAATACGCGGGTCATATTGACCCGAACGTACCCTAGGTAACAATTTGATTTTTATCAAAAAAATCAGGAAGTTGATTGTTTGTCTCATATGCAATTAAAAGACCTCATATTAGGTAATAAAGTCACGAAACACCAAATCGTTACGCGGCGTAATAATTTGTAAAATAAGAAATAAATTATTTTTTGGGTCAAATAGACCCGAACAGGACAGCGGGGTTAAAAGACATCTGTAAAGGATAACCTTCATTTTGGTCTAAAAACTGTTATCGTATCTTCTTCTTCTTATTAAGGTTCCATCTTCTATCGAAGGTTGGATATCAACATGACGATTCTTATTATACTTACAGCTGCTCTAATTAGTTGGTTAGAGCTCAGACTAAACCATTCCCTTAGATTTTGTAACCAGGAGATTCGCCTTCTCCCTACATCTCTTTTACCTTTCATTTTGCCCTCTACAGTCAAGCGCAGCATACTATAACGCGGATCTCTACTATTTGAGCTAAATATTCAAGCTTCCGTCTCTTAATTGTCTTAATTTCTTTCCTCTTATTAACCCTATCAAGGACTTTAATATTGCTAATTTTGTCTACCCATGATAATGGTAGCAATCTTCGATAACACTAGGGATAACGGTTTTTGACAAAACACCGGTTTTCGGTTATACCGGTTTTTTTGAAGATATTCTTCTTTAGCGGCGAATCGATTGAGGGTAAAATTGTACATGATCCGCGCGCCTGCGCACACTGACAGTATGTAGTTCATTGCTAATCTTTCAAGATAGGTATGTATGTATCTGTAACCGTGCAAATAAGTCATTAAAAGAATATATTAGTGGTTTTAGGAATTGTATTATTTATTATAATTCTTGTGTTTTTGGATTTGTGTTTCCCTGTAGTAAAATAATAAAATATTATGTAAGCATAACATTTTTACACTATATGTCGCCGTGTTGTGTAATTATATCCGAAACTTACATGTCTATTTCTAGGGCCTCGCTGGAGTAGTGGGCAATGCGTTAGCACTGAGATTGGAAGGTTGCGGGTTCAATTCCTGGACGATTCATATTTTTTTTATTTTTGGTTGTTTTAATAAAAAAATTTTTAAAGTGGTAGATAAGAAAGTTAGTTTGATTTTTAAATAAAATACAAATAACCTTTTAAGTATATTTACTTCGTTTAAATTACCTATTTTATAATAGAAGAATATCTTCTTACGTGCGTACAAAGTACACACACATTCTTTTTTTTACTTACGGTTTAACCTGGCGGTGATAACCGGCCAAAAAACCGATTTTTCCAAAAACCGGTTTTTGGTTTTTTTAATCCAATAGGTTATAATGTTACATTTACAATGCACTTTAGTTTGCGATACTCCACTCGACTCGATACTCGATATCAATATGATCAAAATTAGTACTATCGAAAGAACATCAATATCAATATAAATAAAACAAAATTTTTAATAAAACCATTTTGTTCTATTAATTAGATATTATAGGTATTTATTATTTTAATATTATTATATATATTTATTGATTACTATTAAATATAATATAGCGTAAGATTGATATATACATACTGCAATAATATACAATTTAACCCAACCATTTCAACTTATAAAATTTCCCAGACTCTTTCAAATGGGATTAAAAAAAATAATATCAACATAAATATTTTACTTAAAAATAAATTGGATAATGCAACTTATCTTTTATTTTTACTTCCATCAAAAAAAATTTATCATGTATTTCTTTTAACGCGTTTGTACATTTGTATAATAGGTACATTTTAATTCATTTAATAATTTCTGTATGGGTGTGTCGTTTTTAAAACGTAGGGAAATCCTTGGAGATTCGTATTCGTAATCGGTAATTCGATATTCATAGTCAGAACATTATTTTTGGTAATCAAGAGTCAAGTGTGAAAAATAGATGATGTTTGCGTCTACCTCAACCAGATCACTTCTTATGTAAATATTATGATTACAAATACCTTTTCAACGAAATATTATAATAAAACTTAATTGTTTCTGGCTGATGTGAGTTTGCACTTTCAGCTTGCTTCTGTATTTATAAAATAAAATTTAAATTATGATTTTGTTTGGAATAATTACTTGAGAATAATAATTATGATTGGGATCCAAAATAATACCTAACCTAATAACCGGTTTTTACTTTAAAAAGAAAAAACCGGTTATAACCGGGACAAAAAAACAACCGGTAAAACCGGTTATTGAGAAGTAAAAAAACCGGTTTTACGTTAAAACCGGTAGGTTTTTCCCATCCCTAGATAACACCAACGATCAAAAGCTTCCAATTTCTTAATTTCTAATTGCTTCAATGTCCAGGCCCCAGATCCGTAGAGCAAAGTTGTAAAAACGTAGCAGCGCAACAACCTTATCTTATGCTACCTTATGTAAATATAAAGTTATTTTACAAAATATGGTTATTGGAAGTGCAAAATTTCAATATAAGTGCAAATATTCCCATAAATCTCAAGGCAAAAGTTTGCAACTCTTGCATCCTGCCAGTGATGACATACGGTATAGAGACGGTTTCGTTGACCATAAAAGCAGCCAACAAAACAATAATAACTAACACATCGTCTAGTGGAATTAGTTGCACTGGGAATAACTTTAAAACATGGGTCACAATGAATAAATATGCAGAAGTACAAAACTAGAGGACATAATACAACGCGCTACTTCATTGTAGTGATCTTAGGTAGGACATGTTGCCAGAGAAGGTGACACCAGGTGGACTAAACGCATCATACAGTGAAGGTGAGTCTGTCGCATAAGAGTTGTTCGACCATCAAACGATGGTGGACGATGTGAAAGAAAAGGCTGGAGCCAATGGCACCAGATAGGAAGAGATAAATTAAAATGAAAACGACGAGAGAAGATTTATATCGAAGAGTGGACTGTAAGGTGCAGTTGAAAGAACAAAAATAAGATCCGAAATAAACTGTATTCTTAATTGGAACAGTTTTTATGGTTGTAAAAAATTCAGAATATTTCTTATCTAAGAAAATATACTAAAGACACCGCTTACATCTTATGGAAAATATAATGTGACTTAAATGCAATCAAATTTACATGAATAGGTTCTTCTTGAAATTAAAATCATTTCATGTCATTGCGCCCACTCTGAGTTATTATTATTAATGGCAATAATTATAATTAAACTTTATCGAAACTGTCATCCATAACACTGTCGAAGCGTCCATGTAACCACTGTTACCATTGGTAACTGTTAAAAATCTTGCAAATAAATATGTATTTTATGACGATGAATAATTCCATTTATTATTTTATTTTATTTTTACCAATAGAAATATAATATTATATTATGTGTTAATAGTACCTAATTCAGTAAATAGCCAGACACACGAAAATATTGGCGAGTTTATGTGACTCAGTTGCACTTTATTATATTCTGTTACCAGTCTCATTTGTGGTGACAATGAATGGTTATCTCGCTGTCGCTCGGGCGGCTCGGGACCGGCTAGTACTGAAAATTTTGAAGGAGCGATGGGCGTAAGCGCGCTGTGTATATCAGTAGGGCTGTTACCAGATTTAAATTTGCTAATAGTACCTATAATAAAAAGTGTGCATGCAGTTCACCATGGATGAGTGTCGCTGCGTAATCGATCAACTACTTGAAAAGTAATTCTGATTGAAAAATAAAATGAGATTATTGAAAATGAAAGACCTATTTTAAACAATTTTAAAAATTAGCTCAATATTTTAAATTCAGTTGGTACAGTGAAAATCCTTGGTTATGTGGTTGCAAGAAAAATAGACTGTATTGTTGGCCATGTCTTCTGGTTTTTACAGAAAAATGGGTGGACCAGGTTCACGATTTAAATAGTTTTAGAGTTTTAAAAAAGAGACATGAAATTTCTCCGTTACCTACATAGAAGATGTATACCCAATTTGATTCAGTTTGGCAAAACAAGAATCAAAAGTTCTCTTAACCAAGCATTTAAGGCAAATATTGCTAAACATATAATGAGTTTGTTAAAAAAATAGATAGGTACTCGTATATCCTTAGCTCACTTATAATAGATATGTACCGTATGTTTTTTGGCCGAACAAGAATTAGCGTTTCGTGGCCATTTTGAGGGCGACGGCTCTGACATTCGAGGCAATTACAGGGAATTGTTAACATTAATTGCCAAAAAAGATCAAAAATTTTGCCAACATCTAGAAACATCAACTGTCAGCTTAATCCAGCGTGAGCTAAGCCGATTAGAGGAACTATATACTTTTGTACGACTGACCAAATTATACCGACTTTATTATCTAAAAGATAAGAGTAAGCATCTACCTAACCTAAAGAAAATTTTAAGAACGATTAACAGAATCTCTTTTCTCCGTTTCACCCATTTACATTCTCATTTGATTTTTGATTTATTTATATAAATTTACGCCGTTAATAATCAAAACTCAGAGTTGGCGCAATGATATGAAATGAGTGGAATTTCGAGGCGAATCTATTGTGTAAATTTTATTTCATTTGAGTGGAATTTTATTTTCTATAAGATGTGTGACGTTTCCTTTTAACTAAAAAAGAAAAAAAATCATATTTATACATATAGGTACCTAGATAGAGCTAATTATAAATATATACACTGCTTCAAAACGTGCATATTTGACTTAGGCTCTGCGTAATTAAATTTAAATTATTGATAAAGCTTAAAAAGTTTTACGTTGACCTCAAAACGGCAAACGGGTTACGTAAATCTCATCTGACCTGTTAACCACTTAAAATATACGGTAAGGACGAAAGTGAAAAGTAGAGAGGGCTATTAAAATAACATAAGTTATTCATGTCCATTTCTTGTTCCTGTAGATAAATGTTGTAAATGCGAGACAAGATGTTTTCTTAAAAGGAAAGAGCAGAAGGGATATTATTTGGTACAGCATAGTAAAAATAAAGACAAAAATATGAAATATTTGATGAAATATACATGGCGAACAGAGAGAAGGCAGAAGTTATAAAATTTTCCTGTCAGAACTTGGTTATTTGGTTATGCTGCTTCCTTCACACACAAGCTTACTTATTTTCCCTTATATGGAGTGTATGTAGGAAAGACTACATTTAGGATGAATAAAATTATAGTTAAAAATAAAAATGTATACCATTTTTATTCAGTTGCAATGCGAAGGCAAAAAAATCTTATTTTTCACTTAGAATACGGAGCGCAGTCCAGCACTCTGAATAGACGATTTTCGACTCTTATTGGAGTCATCATCGGAGAGCCGTAAACCTGCTGCTCCATACTCTAAGTGATCAACCATGAAAGGTTATCCTCACATTGCAACTGACGTGTATGGATTAGGTGACTAGCGTCATCTGGCAATTGAAAGATAAAGTTTTCAATCCTAATAGCAACATTAATAATATTGAAAAATATTAAAAAATTACTAAAAGATTTTTAAATTGAAAACTTATTGGTCCATTTCCCTGGTAACACCTCCAAGGCTTCTACAATATGCAAGCCAGATGGATGCTACAGTGAAGACAAAAGGGAAGGTCACATAAACTTTACCTTTCAATTGCCAGATGACGCTAGTCACCTAATCCATACACGTCAGTTGCAATGTGGGGATAAGCTTTCATGGTTGGCCACTTCGAGTATGGAGCAGCGGGCCTACGCCTCTCCGATGATGACTCCAATAAGAGTCGAAAATCGTCGATTCACAGTGCTGGACTGCGCTCCGTATTCTAAGTGAAAAATTAGATTGTTTTGCCTTCGCATTGCAACTGAATAAAAATGGTATTCATTTTTATTTTTATTTTATATTAGTATTACTTCTATAGAGTAACTAGGTCCATTTTCCGTTGGAACTTTACCAAGCTGCAGACGGGGGTTGTGAATTGCATAGTGTGGAATTCCTTCCCTTTTGTCTTCACTGCAGCATCCATCTGGCTTGCATATTGTAGAAGCCTTGGAGGTGTCACCAGGGAAATGGACCAATAAGTTTTCAATTTAAAAATCTTTTAGTAATATTTTTAATATTTTTCAATATTATTAATGTTGCTATTAGGATTGAAAACTTTACCTTACCTTTTAAAATTATAGTTATTGAGGTAAATAAATGATTATCCTATTATTAGCTATACGTGGTGAGGAAAACATATATTTTGAATATATATCTGATCCAAGTGATAAATGGCAATCTTCTAATTTTAAATTTTCTGATGAACTGAAACAATAGCTTCTGGATAGAAAAATAAGAGTACGTACTGGTAACTGATGAGTAGGCTTTCCTACATAAGTGTTGATTTTGAAATATAGCATTCTTTGAGTTAGTTGCGGAAAATTTAGAGGTAAAACTATAACGATCAGATGGACACGAGGTCATGAAGGCTGAACCAGAAGGATCAGGACGATATTATCCTTGGATGGAATAAGGAATGACCGAAGATGGAAAGGTCCAATCGTTTACATTGACGAAACAAAGGCCACGTTGCTCAGTCGGAAGAGATGTGGGCGCGGTTCTTTGGGTTGGGCTTCTGTTACAATGAAAGATGTTAAATGAATAAAGAATGGTATGCGAATAGGGCTAATGGAACGACGATAGACAAAAGATAAATAGATAACATTAACTGATGGTTTGACTCATGGACTCTAAGGAAACGAAATACTTAATACTCAAACGAAAATATAGGGCGCCAGGTATTTTGACCAAAAAATACTCAAAGGAACAATAATTAACGAAACATAACACAACAATAACAAATTAGCAAGAATGCTACGATAAGACATCAATGTACTAATCTTGAGCTGTAAAAAAAATTAAATAAAATACGACATCGTAAGTTTCAATGTAACATTTATTAAAATACTCTACGAAATCTCAATATTTACACAATACGTACAGTGTATACGCAGTATAAGATCGCCAACAACAAAATTAAGAAACCAAAAAATACCTAAACCGTTAATCTATAAGACAAAAGTTGGCGACATAATAACAATCACTGCATATAAATTGGTGTATTCACCAACACAGTAATACTAAAAAAATGGAATGTAAGTGAACGAATATAACTATTAATTATTAACTCAAAAAAAAATGAACTGTAGTTACTCGAAACAATAAAAAATCCATACTCTAAATAAAAACTAGAAATTTTACCGTTCACTTACAACAAAAAAAGAAAGAGCTCTTTGTTTATATTTATACCTATCTAACAATACTTAATAACACTCTAATAATACTCAGAAAAATATCTACATAATGTAAATGTTTATAGTTTAAATGATCACCTATTTAAAAATAAAAAGATAATCATCAACTTCATACTAAAAGTATGACCTACTTTTCAGAATGTCACTATCACAAACTGGGCGAAAACTTTAGGTCATTGAACTTATTTCACGAAAGAACACACAATTGTCCTTGCCCTGGACATAACAAAGGCGTCTCTACTAATTTCTTCAATAAGTAAAAGATGAGTGACTTACTTAAAACATCTGTTAGAGGGTAGGATGGCCCTTTGTAAGCCGGCAGGCTCTCAAGGTGTGGAAGATGGCCATGAAGAAATTCAACTTTACGACACAGTCGAAAGAATAATAGTATTTAACAGTGTTCATAAAATAGCAGCTGGACAACATAATGCATAGGTGGAAGGTGGAAGGTGAAAGGTGGACCCTTTAAAAAAATAGAAAACGCAATTGTACAATTATTGTACATACCAATAAACAATCATTAATACTCTTACCTGCCTAATCGGCGGGGCCCACAATACACGAACAAACTTGATCTCACATAATGACTATATTAACTCAACTCACAAATGATGCAGAATTTTGAGAATTTGTGGTTTTTATGAACCTTTGGCGTCCTTTGTTTGTGGTGGGGTTTTAACCAATGAAAATTATGGGAAACTGTGAGAGATATTCAAGAACAGATTTCCTTACCACTCGTAAAAGGGCTTAGCAAATCTAATACTTAAGATGACTTATGGGATGCAAGGCCCATATCATTCACCAGAAAGCTATTAAAGTCTAACAGTCGACTCTATCGATAGCACATATGTGTTTCTAAGAAAAACAACGCCGATAGGGACTCTAAGATCTAATCAGTTAAGATAAAAGCGTGAAATGAGTGGGAACTAGACCAAAATCTACACTGGGAAAACGTAACGTTACACAGCTTCCCCCCACGATTTAAACTGTGGTGCAATACCACTGTTTACAATCGGAGTCTGCAGTAAGCACCATATTCTGACCATCAAGCAGTAGCCTGACATAGTCGGTAGTCACCTAGACATACTAAAATAGGTTTTGGTACTGGAGGTGCTTGAACACAAGTGACCAAATCGGAAAAAGCTAATAATCAACAAAACTCAAACACCAAAATACAAAGGGTTATCTCTAAGATAAACTAAACTCAAATAAAACACAAAAACTAGGAACTATATATACAAGGATTACTCTAATTCTAAACGACTAAGTCAACAAACACCTACAGTGTTGCTTAAATCCTTAACATAAAACTAAACATTCAACTCGAAAGTCGACTCAAAGTATGGTTCGTTGACTCGCAAGTACAACAACCAATGACAGATATCTACACCGATGGCTCTAGCCAAACTAAAAAGGTGGAACATACCAATGTTGAAGTTTTGGACGCGAAAATCAAAGTTGCTCCAGCTCAACAAAGGCGATTGGCCAACAAGGTGACGTAGGCAAACTTCGTTATGGTTGTCCCCTCAACCGGTAACTAGGTAAGCGTCAAGCTATGCTAAGATTTTGACTGCAAGATCAAAGCAAAAAAGTCTCGAAATTTTATGACAGGGAAAGAAAACAAGTTGGCCAAAAGTTCCGTAAAAATTTTGTGGGGTTAACCACGGCGGAAAATTTTCAATCAAGAAACTCCCAGAAAAACAAGGAATGTAATCAGGACAAGATATGTCTGAATACATTATAAGATATTATTATAAATAACTTTATTAATATCTACTCAACTAAAATAAAATCAACTCCATTGGAATTAACTCAAAACCAAACGCAAAATTAGCACAAGCAAACTCAATACAAAAATATTTGTCATAGTGCTTCCACTAACAACAAACAAACTCGAGCTCTAACAAACTCGACTAAACGCATAGGTGCCTTGGAGTCTCTCATCCGGGACTTTATGAGCTACACTCAAAAATTGCCACGAAATCTTTCATTCGGGACTTTAATAATAACAGACGCACTAGTTATTGCTAGTGGTTTGCTTATTTGATTTCACTTTGCCGGTCTAGGACAAAGCATTTCGCAATCAAACGTTCTTAAAATAAGTATAATGTTCACAGAACACTAACTCAAAAAAATATTTACTGCTATCCCGATAACATGAACCGGAAGAGCCTAAACAAATTCAAACAGCAAACATAATACAAAAGCAAATAAACACGAGTAACATATAAAATTACCAAAGCACAATTACTATCTCACGTAACGAATAAATTCGAACTCAAACAAAAGGAATAGAGAAGTTAGTAAAACATGCCAAGGAGTTCTCAACAAAGAAATATAGAAAGAAATGAACAAAGGAAAGTTCAGATAATTGTCGAAATCTACCTTTAATTAGGACCGGAAGTAATTACGTATACTAGACGCCTTATTATTATAATATATATGATAATATATTATTATAAAGGTACTTAAATCGTTAGGTTAAATCACAGGCAGCTCACAGGTAGGGAAGTGTCACAATTTAGTAGGGACTGATGTCCTAAATAGATACGACAATTAATCGGAATACTTTATGAGCCACAAGAATAAAATTTATTCTGCAAATACATCTGGGCCTAGTACGTGCCTGTATTTAACAAAAAAATTTCACCCCTTAATAGCCGACACAAAATTGTAAAAACATTATCCTAATTCACCCAAACTATCGACAGAACTAACAATAATTACTCGAATTCTTTTACTCGAAACAAAAAATATTTGCATTATCTGCTAACTAAACATCGAAAATTTATATTCACGAGTCAAACTACTTGTGAAATATAAACAAGCAATAAGATGCTACTTTTTACATCTCATTAATACCTAAAATAGGGTCATAGCCCTTTAAAAATATCTACTATCAAAATAAGTGTATCTACAAGCTTTTGCGGTTGCAACATATGCTAAATAAAAGCTAATAAAAACATTACGCCTCTTTATCTGAAATTAGGGTCAAAAGACACACTTAAATACCTCTAGCCCTGACAGATGTTGTTATTGGGGTGGGACAAGAATTTTGAAATGTCAACCACCTTATCGTAGGCTAGTCGAAAAATATTAAGATTACGTAACGGTAAACGAAGACTCTACACTGAAAAAAGGAATATTTTCTGGACTGGAAGTAGTTTTGTACCGAATAGATTTTGGAATGCTAATAAGTGGTTTTTAAACTCAACGCAAAACATAGTTTCTCAAACATGTTTCACAACAGCATGCGCCGAGGTCTTTCACTCGCGACTAATAGCTAATTGTATAAAACAATTTCTGGAATGGAAAGCTTAACTTCTTTCATTTAAGACTTAAATCACAAACCTAAAACAATATCATGACGGAAAGCTGCAGGACTCTTTCATTCTCCGGACTAACACCACGCCATGACTAAAAACTCTCTAAAACCACTCAAAACATTCTGGTACTGAAAAACATACGATATCAACCAAATAGGATATCATCAAAAATACATAACCACATAAAAATCCAAAAATATACTGCACAGAAATCATTACAACAATACTATTCTACGAGGTCAGAAAAGATTGGTCATAAAAGCGGACAGAACAATATCGTTGAACGACGAAGAAGCATGTACCCGAAAATTTAGAAGACAACGCAATAATAATAGCGATCGTTGCTACCTCTAAAAACAGTTACAAAGCATTTCATAACTCAAAAACGGTACCTAAATGCAATAAAATAAACGCAATACAGTACAAAAAATATACCGCAACACAATACATATACAAAAAATATAAAAAGTAAAATGCACAATAAAACGATATAAAGCAAACTACAATAAATCACAAAAGTTGCAAAGTACGGCACAAAATAAACGTAAAAATCAAAAAGTTAAACAATTACAACTTCTTTGTGATTTGCTACAAAAAATACACAGCTCAAGATCTAGATACCTTTACCTTAATTAGATACATAGCAAAAGACGTATCCCTTTGACATAAGGAAAAGTAATAAAAATGCTCAAATTTACTCAAGTAAAATATATCTAAAGAAAAAAGATCGATACTATACTATATACTTCAAAAAATGATACTCTAGAATTCGAAAAGGCAGAAATGAAAGTGTAAGGTACTACACTGACATTTAAATACAATAAGCGGAAACAAACAAACTAAAATGTGTCAAACTATTATTATCTATTAGCAAATAATAACACGAAAATATATTGTCAATAAAAATAGCTGCAAATTAGCCAAACTTGAACAAAAAAAGAAAATCAGGTCTAATAGGAACATGATAAAAAAGAAAATCATGCTTCACGCATAGACAAGAAAATATATATAGCCCGTGAAAAGGCAATTGACAAAGCTCTACGAAATTATGTATAAGGCAACCATAGGTAACAGAAGAAGTCCCACGTAATTTGTATAAGGCTCCACGAGAGGGGCGCCAATTTGTATAACGATCAGATGGACACGAGGTCATGAAGGCTGAACCAGAAGGATCAGGACGATATTATCCTTGGATGGAATAAGGAATGACCGAAGATGGAAAGGTCCAATCGTTTACATTGACGAAACAAAGGCCACGTTGCTCAGTCGGAAGAGATGTGGGCGCGGTTCTTTGGGTTGGGCTTCTGTTACAATGAAAGATGTTAAATGAATAAAGAATGGTATGCGAATAGGGCTAATGGAACGACGATAGACAAAAGATAAATAGATAACATTAACTGATGGTTTGACTCATGGACTCTAAGGAAACGAAATACTTAATACTCAAACGAAAATATAGGGCGCCAGGTATTTTGACCAAAAAATACTCAAAGGAACAATAATTAACGAAACATAACACAACAATAACAAATTAGCAAGAATGCTACGATAAGACATCAATGTACTAATCTTGAGCTGTAAAAAAAATTAAATAAAATACGACATCGTAAGTTTCAATGTAACATTTATTAAAATACTCTACGAAATCTCAATATTTACACAATACGTACAGTGTATACGCAGTATAAGATCGCCAACAACAAAATTAAGAAACCAAAAAATACCTAAACCGTTAATCTATAAGACAAAAGTTGGCGACATAATAACAATCACTGCATATAAATTGGTGTATTCACCAACACAGTAATACTAAAAAAATGGAATGTAAGTGAACGAATATAACTATTAATTATTAACTCAAAAAAAAATGAACTGTAGTTACTCGAAACAATAAAAAATCCATACTCTAAATAAAAACTAGAAATTTTACCGTTCACTTACAACAAAAAAAGAAAGAGCTCTTTGTTTATATTTATACCTATCTAACAATACTTAATAACACTCTAATAATACTCAGAAAAATATCTACATAATGTAAATGTTTATAGTTTAAATGATCACCTATTTAAAAATAAAAAGATAATCATCAACTTCATACTAAAAGTATGACCTACTTTTCAGAATGTCACTATCACAAACTGGGCGAAAACTTTAGGTCATTGAACTTATTTCACGAAAGAACACACAATTGTCCTTGCCCTGGACATAACAAAGGCGTCTCTACTAATTTCTTCAATAAGTAAAAGATGAGTGACTTACTTAAAACATCTGTTAGAGGGTAGGATGGCCCTTTGTAAGCCGGCAGGCTCTCAAGGTGTGGAAGATGGCCATGAAGAAATTCAACTTTACGACACAGTCGAAAGAATAATAGTATTTAACAGTGTTCATAAAATAGCAGCTGGACAACATAATGCATAGGTGGAAGGTGGAAGGTGAAAGGTGGACCCTTTAAAAAAATAGAAAACGCAATTGTACAATTATTGTACATACCAATAAACAATCATTAATACTCTTACCTGCCTAATCGGCGGGGCCCACAATACACGAACAAACTTGATCTCACATAATGACTATATTAACTCAACTCACAAATGATGCAGAATTTTGAGAATTTGTGGTTTTTATGAACCTTTGGCGTCCTTTGTTTGTGGTGGGGTTTTAACCAATGAAAATTATGGGAAACTGTGAGAGATATTCAAGAACAGATTTCCTTACCACTCGTAAAAGGGCTTAGCAAATCTAATACTTAAGATGACTTATGGGATGCAAGGCCCATATCATTCACCAGAAAGCTATTAAAGTCTAACAGTCGACTCTATCGATAGCACATATGTGTTTCTAAGAAAAACAACGCCGATAGGGACTCTAAGATCTAATCAGTTAAGATAAAAGCGTGAAATGAGTGGGAACTAGACCAAAATCTACACTGGGAAAACGTAACGTTACAAAACTTACTAACTATACTTTTCAGAAAGTGGAGTAAAGTCGATTTCAAGGAACAAATTAATTGTTCTTTAAATTCACTTGATTTGAATATCGGAATTTGCTTGTTACAACTGTAAAGAGTTAAAAAAAGGTATTTTATGCCATGTTTCTTCACATGAACTATGCTTAATTAAATATTAAATAAATAATTTTGAAGTTGATGATTTTTTCCATGAACACAATAATTGGATATTATGAAGTTAATGAATTTGTGTCCATAAAGTATCAACAAGATTTTGGATTCAAAATGAAAGACATAAGTAGGTAACAAAAAATACTGTATAGTAAAAAATATTAAAATAAAAACAGATTATCCAATCTCTAAGGGACTGCGAGTTTATACAATAGGTTGAAAAAAAAATTCTTGTGAATGCATTTATAATTTCAATCGTCTTCTTCACTCTGGCTATCGGATACTGAAAACTCTAGAACTCGATCTACGTTTATGTTTACTAACCTATATTGATTAAAAGATCAGTAAGCACCGATTTGAACAGAAAAAATTCATTAAGTACAATAATAAGTTTTTTAATGAGTTTAACCTTGAAACCGAAATTCACAATAATGAACTTAGTGAATTGTACCATAGTTGTCTCAGCAATTAGAAGGCTTTAAGGGCAGTACGGTATTGAGTACAAATTGATCAAAATGTCAAAATCTTAAAAAGTGCACTGGTGAGTCGTTGAGCTTTGGAAATATTAGAAAATAATCCCTTTGTTTATTCCCCAGTTTAGTGCTTCGAAGAAGTATGACCGCTATGTTAGTACATACGTCTCGTCAACGTACACAATTGGCCTATTTTGACTCCGAAAATGTTTAATTTGCCTGAGATATTTTGTTATCAAAGCTTGTATTTCACCTTTTCCTATAAGCACTTTTAGGTTCTCCTCCAACGAAATTGTCCATTAGTAATATGATCGATCTTTCTATTACATTCCAATGCCATTGTTTAAAGAAACTGCGACAAACACACTTAATTATTATCCAAAATAATAACAAGTCTGAAAAATAACAGCCGCACTTCAGTTTCTTGTTACGCACCTGATTGCAGGGAGCAGACTGATGACCACCATCTAAGCGGACCTCAAATTTGGGTTTGTGCGCCTCGCCAACTTAAATGACGTTGACAATATTATACAGCTAGAACACAATGCTAACTTACTTACTTACATTACTAAGTTTCATCATCACCATCATCACCATCATCACCCAGCCCTTTCCGTCCACTTCTGGATATAGGTTTCCCTCATTTTTTCCATTGTGCTCTATTTTGAACACTTGGCATCCAATTTCTTGACATTTTCTTGAGAACGTCAGTCCAACGAGTAGGGTCTTCCTCTACTTCTTTTATTTAATCTCGGCCTCCACTCTTCGTCAATTTTTCATCACCGATTCGGGCGACGTGTCCGGCCCAGTTCCATTTCAGTGTGGCATTTCGGGAAATTACATCAGTAATTCAGCGTTAACCTTTCCATTTTCCTCTGAGCTATTTGCAGGTTTTTATAAGTTGTAGCTCTCAATGTGAATTGGTATATCGCTTTTACAGAATCTGTAATCAGACATCTGATGTCTTTGAGTTTTCCATAGGCTGCTCATAATAGGTTTATTCTTCTTTGTAATTCACATGTTTGGTTGTCTTTACCAAGTTTATAAATGTAAAAATAATCGAATCAAAGAAATAATGAAAAGTACTGACTCAATTAAAAAAGCTCTCATGGGATGTAAAAACCGGGAACTGAAAGTAATGGATTTTGGTTAAACCATCAAAATATAAAATAATAACACGTTGCAATGAAAGATCACGGGAAGGTTTAATTGGTGGCTATGAATGTTGATTGACATTCTCATCGGTAATATTCTGAACCTGCGGAATATCTTCTACAATACATATTCTCCTCTCGAGTCGTTATCGATTTCTGCATGATTTGATACTTCTGCTTCATCAGCATCAATGTTATCAGATAAATCGTCATCTAACTGGTCTAAAGTACAATCCTGGACAGAATCAGATGCTTTTCAATCAATGTGTTCTTTCTCATATGGATCATACGACTCCATTTTAAAATAAACATTGTAATAAAGTGCAATTAAATAAATAATTATATAGCAAGTGTTAGCGCAAATCACTTTTGTCGCTAAAAAAATTAAATTCAAACTTCAAAAACACACAGCTGACCTTTCTACGCAGGGTGCGAAAAAACCGTTGTTGCGCAAATGCAGAAGAGACATTCAAAAAATGGCGAGCAACAGACATTGTACCGTTCGGTAGTATCAAAAATTTCAAATAAATTAAATCATCGGCGTGATAAAAGTATCGTAAAGTTGCTGGTGTGGTCCGTTTAAGAGTGCATCGCTTGCTGGGGTCCCAGATTCGAAGAACACAACAAAAAACGTGAGTACCGTAAAACGGGGTTACTTTGCACCATTTATTATTATTTTTTTTTCTTAGAGTGGATATAAAGTTACTTGAAAGAAGATCTGAACTTTTTATTATATACATCTATTGAACAGGTCGTAATATAGCTTTTAATTTAGCTATTTTTTAGGTATATTGCATAATTAAAAGAAAAACCTAGTTTTATTAGTGGTGCAAAGTATACCCTAGAAGAGTCATACTTTGCACCACTCGATATTTTAATAATATTTGGCTACAATATGCTTACTGGTGCATAGTAATCCTACCGGATTTTAAACTTTGCACCAATTAAATGCAAAAAAATATTCAGTGGCCAATTTTTTAAATTTAAATCTACCTACATTTATGAAAGAAGCATAAAAGGAAAAACATTGCTACATTTTAAATGAATAAACTTTATTATAACGGCAATAGTGAAAATACGAAGTTTGAAACTAATCCCACCACAATTTGTCGCATTCTGGAACAATGTACAATCCTCGTCTGGAAATTTTTTTGGGAGGTTTTATGGCACCAATGGCGAGTTTTTCATTAAATTCGCTTTCTTCTTCCATCTCTTGCACCTCATTTATTTCATCGTCTGATGAATCCCTGCCTACTGGAAAGTGGTCGTCCAAAACATTGTTCTCCTCTGAATCATCTACGATTTCTGGCTCAACAGCTTTATGAGGTGTGGAAGTAGATGCTTCAGTTAGATCTTTTAATCTACATTTGATCTACTGCCTACATGAGTTTCCTTATATTGAGATAAAATTTCCCTCCAGGCCTTTTTCATTGGAGCAAATAATGCAACATCTAACGGTTGTGTAACGGGGGTCCTATTCGGAGGCAAATATATAAAATGAATGTTGTGTTTTCGACACAAATCCAGGACATTAATATGAGAAGACAAATTGTCTAATAAAAAGGACCTTCTTTCCCTGAATTTTTTTAAGCCTAGGCAATAGAATGGTGTTAAACCAATTTGCAAATGTCTGTGATTCGAACCAACCAGAGGCAGTATTTGCATAACGTTTACCAGAGGGGCCATTTTCAGTCCCGGTGTCCCACAAATTCTTGGATTTGTACACCACATAAGGAGGTAGTAGCTCACCAGCTGCATTTCCACACATCATAAGAGAAATGCTACTTTTTGAAGAGTTACAAATTCGTTCAGGATATTTAACCCCACGTTTAGTTAATACCTTTTTTTTCCGGTATCATCTGTTAAGTTAGTCTCATCATAATTAAAAATAGCATCTGGCTCCACACCAGTTATAGTTTGTCTTAAATTTTCAATGTATTCAGTCATTTGGTCTGCATTGAGTGCTGCTCTGCTTCGTTTAATGTTTGAGGCTATCCTTGCAGTAAGGTCCTTATGGCGACTTAAAAATGATTTGACCCAATCGATACCTGGAGTATTATCCTTAAAGCGAGTAATATTTTTTCCTTGGCAATTTAAATACCTCTTTATTATTTGCCGCAATTCCATCCCAGTAACAGGAAAACCAACATCACTAAGGCGCTGAATACATTGTACGAAGCACTTTTCCTCTTCGTACGAGAATATTGTTGGGTATCCTGGTTTTCCAGCGTGTACTCCTTTTAATTTATAAAATATAGTTCTCCTTGGGATTTTAAAGGTTTCAGCTGCAACTCTTGTGCTCATGCCATCTTTTATGGCTGACAAACATGCCTTCAGATCTTCTTCTGTGTAGTCTGCATATTTGCGAGATCCCAGTTTCCTTTTATAATGTCTGGGCATTTCCTAAAACAATTTTTCTATTTAACTTTTACTCCTGGGGATACTTTGCACCACTTGCAAGTTGGCGGTGCAAAGTATACCCAATTTCACGTCTTAAGTGCACATGTTAACAATGTTTTTTTTGTTATTGCTATCCTCGTTTAAAACCGTTATTTTAACAACTAAAAATCGCAATCGGTTATGGTATATATCATTAGATGTGTACTTACCAATTTTTGACCGCTGTGACTGTCTGTACTGTATGATTTTGCAAAGCCAGAAAATAATAAATTTTTAAGGTTGATATTCGAATCGTTACTGATGAATAACTAACGACCGCAGGGACAATCGCGCGCGTCTTACTGATGTATTGCGATGTTGCCTATGTGTTCTAAAGGTAGTACAAACATCTAAAGAAAATTGAGCGTATATTTACAAAAAATATACTTTTACACGTTCGGTGCAAAGTTACCCTGCTCAGTGCAAAGTAACCCCGTTTTACGGTACCCATTTTTTATATCAGTTGTGTGTTTAACGGAACATCATTTTTATCTACTCATATTCAATTTTTATGTTAGTGCATGAAAATACATTAGCAGACCTAAAACTACAGTCCACGAAAAAATAATCAAATCTAATCCGTGCGCTAACAACAAGTAAAAATAAAATTTTTAAATACTTATATAAAAACACGACCGTTAGCAAATTGTTCTCTTAACTCACTACGCTACAACACGCCTGTTAGCAAAATGCTTAAACAACACAATTTATTTCGACAAGAGATAACGGCAGACTAGTTTGACTTACGAGCATACTGCATAAGATTGGGAAGAGGAATATTCAGCACCGCGACTCTTCTTTTACACGAACAATCGAATTATTTTAAGAATTTCTGGAATTCCTACAAGTTGCCGCGGATGCGTGTAATGACGTGTTCACTGTAGTACTCTTTTGGCACGTACCGCAACACAGCCTGCTTTGTTTGGAATACGAATGTAACAGTCAGAGAAAACATTTAGCGGACACCCCTATTCGGAAATTAATTATCTAGTTGAGCCTTGAAGAAAAAAACGTCTATACCGTATTTCAAACATGCTATTCAGTATAAAAGGATAGCCCCATGCGAACTAAACGAGAATTTTCTGACAACCTTGCCTTGCTATTCATGAGAGAGGTCGTGAAAGGTAGTATTAGGCAGGTACTTGTAGAGGATTATCGCTGTTAACTGATGTAGAATACTAAAGGGGAATTTATTTATAATAATTTACAGAACTTCTTTTTCTTCTTATACGGCACTACAGCCCAAATTGAGCCTTGGCCTTCTTTATTTTTTGCCTCCGCCCTTGCTTGTCTGTGGCTGCTCTTCTCCATACACGGACTCCTAAAAGGGCTTGTGCGTAACTGTTTAGTGTGTCTTCCCAGCGCTTTCTAGGCTTTCCAACCGGTCTCTTTCCCTGCATTCTACCATTCAGTGCTCTTTTTGGTAGCCTATCCTCTCCCATTCTTATCACATGTCCGGCCCATTGCAATCTTTGTATTCTAATGAAGTCTAACAGGGGTGTTTTCTTATAAAGTTGATAAAGCTCGTTGTTGTATCGACTTCTGAAGATTCCGTTTTCCCTCACAGGTCCTAGCTCCTCAGTACTTTGCTTTCGAATGTGTCGAGTTTGTTTTTGGATGTTTCTTTCAGGACCCAGGCTTCACTGCCATAGGTCGAATATATTGGTTTTATATATTCTCATCGTTGTATTTCGGTGGATACATTTAGACCGAAATATATGGGAGAGAGCAAAATAAGCTCTGTTTGCCTGAGTTATTCTCTTCCGTACTTCTCCATCTTCTGATCTGTAGGCATGTATTTCTACTCCCAGGTATGTCAACTTTCCAATCGTTTCAATATCATCTTCATGTATAATGTTTTGTGGGACTATATTTCTTCTCGTCTGAGTCATTATTTTGGTTTTTTCTTTGTTGATTTCCAGACCTAGCATTTTTGGTTGTGGTTTTAACTCTGCTTATGTTTCCTGTGCTCCCGTTGGTTCTTCTTCTTAAAGTTCCCTCTCCTATCGGAGGTTGGATATCATAATGGCTATGGTCACTTTGTTGGCTGCTGCTCTGAATTGTTGTAATGAACTACAGTTAAACCATTCTCTAAGGTTCCTCAGGGGCTCAAAGGCTCTAGGGCTCTAAGGCTCCTGTTGATGTTATACTCATAATATTGATATTATCGGCATAAGCTGCCAGTTGAACCGTTCGGTAGGTTTTCTCGTCCAGTTTGCATTTGCCTAACCGCATACTCCAGTGCCAGGTTAAACAATGTTGGGGCCAGCCCATCTTCCTGCTTTAGTCCCTGCGAAATTTTGAAAAAGTCTGTCCGGTAATTTTGTATTCGTACACATGCTTGAGTTTCATCCATTGTGGCTTTAATGAGTCTTATTAGCTTGTGCGGTATTGCCAATTCAGCCAATATATAGTACAGTTTGTTCCTTTTGACTCAGTCGTATGCCTGTTTGAAGTCTGCAAACACGTTGCGAAAATCAATATCGTGTTCCCATGATTTTCTCAAGATCTATTTGACTGTAAATATTTGATCCAATGTCGATCTTCCCATCGGAAGCCCGTCTGATACACTCCAATAATATTTTCTGCTAATGGTTGGAACCGCTGGTTTATAATATACATGAGGACTTTTACATAACCTTTTAACGTGAGAACTTACAGAAGGGAACGTTTGAAATGGAGGATAGTGTTCTCTGACCGTTTTTACTTTTATTTTTCCGTTTGTTAAGTTTAAAGTCAACATTATCAAAAAGTTGTTCTATGCTATTTGCTACAAACATTTTATTTTTAACCAAAACTCTGAAATAACTTAAATATAACATCCCTTACTAACTTATACCTTCTACATTTCCACTACTTTATAGTTCTCTTTAGTATTAATATTTGCAATAAGCTCACCGATCAAAAAAGAAATAATGGACCAAACGGTGTGTAAAAGCGAAGAAGGGCAGCGACTAAGTCTCGGCGAACTGCTCAGGCTTTTCGGATTAAAAGGCAAAACAGCGGTGAGAGGCGTAATGGGGCGTAAACCATATTTCACCAAGTAAGGACTCGACCTCCGGCTCTTTCAGCGAACTGACTCTACTAGAAAATCGGACCATTACAAGGCTACGAATTAATGTTCCACTGACAGAATTTACTACGCTTCAGGTTCAGCGGTTAGACTCAAAAAGTCTCGATTTAGGATTCGGTAAAAAGTTGAAAACATTGGAGGGTTTTTTGTTGCATTAGCAGTGCATTTTCCGGTGACAACGCTAATAGGCCATCACAGGGAAATTTGCCGATTAAAGATAAATTAGGGTAACTTTGAGAACCGAGAGAGTTTCAAATGTATTTGATGAATGTTTTTACCACAAATATTTTAGAAGTGTACTGCAAATTTTTTGGAAGTTGTGATTTTTGGGATTGTTCCTGTCGCGTCTCAAATATTCGACATTCCATTTAGAATCCTAGCCTACCTTTCGGCTTCGTACTGTAAATCTTCTTTGGACAGACAGTATATCTACGATATACCTGTCCTGGCAACAGTAAAGGCTGATCTATGTTAAGACCGGGAGTGCACGGTACGTGCCGTAGAACAATAAAGTCAATAGATACAATAGAGTCCCTAGAACAATAGAGTCAACAATAGAGCTGCGAAGTCCCCGGAGTCGCCCCGTTCCGTTGCATAATAAACTAGCCAATGCTTTTAATATCAAACGATCCTTTAACGTGCCGCGTAAGAGAGCCGTGTCGTCCACGTCATCGTCCTAACAAAAATCAGCCTTTACTGAACCTGTGTCTGTCGTTGCTGGATGAAGCGGCATTTTATTTTTGCTTGGGTGCCAATTTGGTAAGGATAGCTTTGTTGGATACCAAACTGGGTAAAACAGAAGTTGAATTTAATATAAAAGTATATTCTTATAAATAAACAACAAAATAAAGTCAACTTTTTTATAACCCAAGGTTTTAGCGTACAGCAGCATGATATAGAAAATGATCCTTGGACTATGTATTTCCTACCTTCTGTGAAAATTTCAAGTAAATCCATGCTGGACGAAAAAACTGCGAGCCAAAATGCTTAATTTCCTCGACTATATCTGTTTATAAGCCAAAAAGTTGTTTTTCTACGAGCGTGCAAAAAGGTCTACTTTCGCGCACGCATTTTAGTTTAGAAAGTTTTACTTTTCCGCACGCGTGTTACTTTTCCGCACGCGGTTTACTTTTCCGCACGCGGTTTTTACTTTTTCGCACACGTATCCACCGTCTTGGAAACCAAGATCGTCGTCATGCTAACTAATTATATTGAAAGTTTGGTTTTGACAACATTGTCAAAGAATTAAGTCAACTTTTTAACAATTTTATTATTATCAAATACAAAATATGTAATTTTAATTATATTTTTTTATTATTTACAATGTTTATATTGAACGTACAACTGAATCCTACGCTTTTTTCTTCAAATATGCTGTTAACTTAAAATAATCGCCTATATTGACATTTTTTTCAATTTTTAATACTGACTTGAGCATGGAATAGCGGGACCACAAAGTATTTGGATTGCAGATTTTGGATAGACTAATAAAATAAGCCAAAAACACTTCTTCTTTTAAGCTATTTACACTTTTTTCTTTACACCAACTCATAAAAATATTGTATTCTTTCTTGTACCTGTTTGCTGATTTTTCCGGTAACAAATTAAGATAATTGACAACGTCGAGGATAGATGGAGGTAGTTCTTCGTCACTTGATGCCATCTAAATCACTTAATTATTTTTTAATTCGCAAGTAAAGATAAATTCTAAAGTGTGTGACGTGCTTCTTGACAATAATTGCTTTGTTTGACATCGTTGCTATGCCTTTAAAATATTAAAACCTGTACATATTGTCCTTTTCATGATCATTTTTCAGTGCGTAACAAATGATAGGAAAAAGGGTAAGTCCGTGATAATACACATTTATGACATTTATTCTAACATGACATTTTAGTTAAATCTGACAGTTGTCACATTTTATTTTCAATTTGGAATAAAAACAAATCAAATGTGTTTCTTGCATTTATAAAATGGTATTTTCTTTGATTTGTATAGTCTTATAAATTATACAGATTATATTTGTAATATTATTATCTAATTAAAAAAAATTATTTTTTTATTATGGCGCCATCTATCGACAACTAGAATAACTAGAATAAATGTTATAAAAATGTCACCGACGAAATGAAATCACCGACGTGCCTTTTTTTCTGTCACATACAATTTAATGCGTTAGAAAGAAATCGAAAAACTGTGACGCACTGAAAGATGATCATGAGAAATACTGTAACAGGTATTTAGGCACCGCATTGAATTTAATTCGGTGTTATTAGATCGTCGTCATGCTAACCAATTATATAAAAAGTTTGGTTTTGACAACCTTGTCAAAGATTTAATTTGTGTATATATTTTTATATTAATTCAATTAATTGATTAAGATTTGGTCATTTTTAAATGCTCGTAGAAAAAATATTGTTCCTAACTCTTGCAGGAAGTCTCTTTTCCGCACTCGACTGCTTGTCGAACTCCGCTTCACTTCGTTCGGCAAACTGCAATCGCGTGCGGAAAAGTATGACTTTCTGCACTTGTTAGGAAAATAACTATAATCGCTTTAAAACAGTGCTGAGGCCGCTTCAATAATCCGATTTTAATTCTGTAAAGTGTATTAGATAGGTAGAAAACCTCTTTATATGTAAAAAAATTAAAAAACTACTAAATGGTCTACTTTTTCTTCAAATAGTTTTTAAAAAATTTGAACTTTTAAAAAAAAATTTAATCAGTATGTTTTAAGCGGGAGTTTGGTATGTCTATGATGAAGGTAAAACCCTTATAAATGTGAATGACAATATTGACAAGTCCGCGGTGGTACTTATTATAGACTAAGAGCCGCTATAGGTGAAATTTCTTAATCATTTTAGGCACGATGGGACCCTATAACTTAAATAGTAGAACCTAAAAGAAAACGTTTGAAAACTGTGCCGTCACTTTTCAGTGGCACATGCGTCGACAGTGGCGCATCAAACTTTCCACTTATGAACGGGATAAATAAATTAAAATTTAACAGAACTTACTAACAGAATTAATTTTTTTTATTTTTTTAAGTTCTATGTGATTAACACATAGGATTCATCGTGATTTTAACCCACCACCCCCTTCCCCCTGCCCCCAACGTCAAAAACTTCATTTTTCGTTTTTATTTTTTTTATGGGATACAATCAATTTTAAAATTTCAAAAAATTCACACGCATAGTTGAGGCTTTTATAAAACATGCCTATTTTTTATAGACCCATAGGTAGAGTGTACATAACCTCAAAAAATTAAAAGAAATTTTTTTTCAAAAAAGCGTATAACTTTTTTTGAGGAATAGTTGCAGGTCTAATTTTTTCTTAATCTTGTGTGTTTTATCAAACACTATATTTTTAATTTTTTTCAGATTTTTCCGTAAGTCTCCCCACCTTCAAAAATCCGAAAAACTGTTTTTTGGGGGGTTTTGGGGGATTTTCGCTATTTTGTAGACTTCATAATATATCAAATCAATTTTGTTTTTATAGGTTATATGTAACTTGAAGTAACTGAGTTCTTTAGAATATTTAAAAATCAGAAAAACACGTTCAAACCCCCCAAAACTCCCTTAAAAAACAGTTTTTTGGATTTTTGAAGGTGACTAACATTACAGAAAAATCTGAAAAAAATTAGAAATATAGTGTTTGATAAAATACATAAGACTCAGAAAAAATTAGATCTGCAGCTATCCCCAAAAAAAAGTTATATACTTTTTTTAAAAAAAAACTTTTTTTGAGGTTATGTACATTCAACCTACAGGTCTATAAAAAATAGAAGTGTTTTATAAAAGCCTTAGATATGCGTGTAAATTTTTTGAAATTTTAAAATTGATTGCATCCCACCAAAAAAAAATAAAATCGAAAAATAAAGTTTTTGATGGTGGGGGTAGGGAAAAGGGGGTGGTGGGTTAAAATTACGATGAATCTTATGTCTTAATCACATAAAACTTAAAAAAATGAAAAAAAATAAATTCTGGTAATGAGTGAGGGTATTTTTTAATTTATGTATCCCGTCCATAAGTGGAAAGTTTGATGCGCCACTGTAGACGCATGTGCCACTGAAAAGTGACGGCACAGTGTGCTCAAACGTTTTCTTTTAGATTCTACTATTTAAGTTATAGGGTCCCGTCGTGCCTAATATGATTGAGAATTTTCACCTATAGCGGCTCTTAGTCTATTAGGTATGGCATAACTGGATATGTAACTTGGTTTCTTATATTGAAATGTGAAATATGTCCATTTACTTTCCGTTTTTGGGTAGGCAAAACATGATATATTATGTATCCTGTATTTGTGTGTATTCTGAAGAAAATCATTTGAAAAAAAGTATTCATTAAACCGTTATCTAATACCAGTTAATAAATTTCGTTATACCGGTAAACTGTAATGTGGCAAGTTGAAAATCACATTGGCAACTTGCTTTGAAAACTTTAAGAATTTAGAGAGCCTTCCAAACTTTTAAAATGCTCTACTGAAAAATTAGGCTAGATTATGGATATATCAACTTTTTAAAATGCTACAGATTTATAAATTACTTTAATATCAAAATATTTCTTAACTGTCCTTCTGTCAAAATTTTCAATATGTTTTAAATGTATGGTATATTCTACGAATATACGACTGTTTTGGATTATCGCGACAATGAATATTTTAGTGTGCAACATAAAAGTACGAAAGTATTTTGCTCTAATAATTACTCCAATAAACAACAATATAATTTGCAATTTACTTTCTTTCTTCATATTTTGCACAGTAAAATATTCGTTGTCGCGATAATCCAAGAGGATCGTATATTCGTGGAATAAGGTATACCTATCCATTTTTTTCGAATCCTGAGAAAACTAATAAGTATTTTTGAAAAATTTAAACGTTGAATGATAGACTATGATATTACCGAGGGCAGAAGGTCCCTTACAATAAACTAAGAGTTTCTTTTGAATGAAATATTTGCAATTAAAAATCACACTAAATTTTATGGACGGGGTCGAGTTCGCTCCCAATGGTAAGAATTTTACCTGAACTAAAAAAGGTAGAGTCCGAATTGGCTCCCATAGACAACATTTATTTTACCTAAACATGTCGAAAATATCACCCAGCGTTGTCACTTCTTTCAAATTTTCTCTTTTTGTTAGAAACAGGTACTTTCCTAGAAATATCTATGGGAAAGGAGGAAGACCTAACCCTTCGGTCCTAACTTAACTTTCGGGTATTAGAGTGTAGAGCGCAAACCGGCCGATTTCAGGTAAGAGCGCAAAACGGTCGAGCGCATACCGGCCGACACCGATAATTTGTGTTAAAATTGCCACATATGCCAATGTTGAACTAAAACAAACTCTAAAAGTATTTGTCAAAAAGTATAATTTTCCTAAAAGTCTATATCACTATGTAAATTTCCTAAGCAGTATAAATATTACACGATTTGGCAACAATGTCTAATGTTTCCGCGATTATATGAGAGCCTACCCGCATTCATGCGGGAGCCAATTCGTACCCTTCTAAAATATACCTGAACGAAGCGGAGCGAACTCGACTTCACCCAATTTTATCATTATTTATTTTCACCCCTAACTTATTAAAATAAACATCATAGAAGTTTTCAGGGACTTTCGGCCCTCGGTAATTATATAATGTCATTCTGCGTTTAAATTTTTCAAATATAAGTACTTACTAGTTTTCTCAGGATTCTAAAAAAAATAATATACATTTAAAACACATTGAAAATTTTGACAGGCGACAATTTGCGCCTATCATCTTAACTAAAAATATTCTTAGTATATTACATTATTGCGTTTATTTGTCGTAGTAATTTGTATGTATATTAGCATGGTTATTGAAACTGCTGCAATCGAATTTTAAAAGAACAAAGACTAGTTAAATACAAAGCCGAATTACTGGATGAATTAATGTAAGCGGTTCTAATTGATCATGTATTACAAAATATAAAGCAATTTAATCTAGTATATTGCAGATTACGAATCTATTACAATTATGTTTGCCATCACTGATAATTTCAAATTCAAATTGTTTAATTAAAATGGATCAATATTAATAACATGATTATCAGTGCAAGTATTCATTTGGTTCTAAAGGAAAACTGAACAAATAGCATTGAAGTAGTTATCATTAATGTAAAACGCACGTAGCTATAGAAATGGATTGCTTAACTTATAATATTTGAATATATTATAATATATTATCAAAAATGAATAACCATTTTCAATTTCGTTGCAAAACGAAAGCACAGCCGAACCATATTCTAGTTCAATCAGAGAGTGCCGCAAGCACCCCTACCGGTTTCGAAACTTATTAGTCTCTCATCAGGAGGCACATATGCTGCTCTCCCTGATCCAACCAAAACAAACCCCAGCGTGCAGTCCCGGATTGCAAGGAGCGAAATGGCATAGATGCCCTAGCGGCGACTGCTAGCAAAAAGACTAAGTTTTCACTCTAATGGCACATAAAACAACATAATGCTATTCTACATCCCACCAGAATGAAAACAGTGGGAACCTTCTCTGGTTACACCTCCGAAGGCTTTTACAATTTGCAAGCCATACGGATGCTGAGACTAAGGAAGATAAGGGAATTCTACAATTTACAATTCATGTCCCATCTGCTCAGCGCGGTAAAGTTCCAACGAGAATGGTTCCCTTCATACTCCACACAGAGTAAATGTAAATCAAAAATGAATAACCATTTTCAATTTCGTTGCAAAACGAAAGCACAGCCGAACCATATTCTAGTCCAATCAGAGAGTGCCGCAAGTACCCCTACCGGTTTCGAAACTTATTAGTCTCTCATCAGGAGGCACATATGCTGCTCTCCCTGATCCAACCAAAACAAACCCCAGCGTGCAGTCCTGGATTGCAACGAACGAAATGGCATAGATGCCCTAGCGGCGACTGCTAGCAAAAAGACTAAGTTTTCACTCTAATGGCACATAAAACAACATAATGCTATTCTACATCCCACCAGAATGAAAACAATGGGTACCTTCTCTGGTTACACCTCCGAGGCTTCTACAATTTGCAAGCCATACGGATGCTGAGACTAAGGAAGATATATTATCAATTTATGTTAAACTTTTTTTTTCTTCTTCTTAAATCATTTGATTTTCACATAATAAATGTAACGAAGTACGAAAACTCAAAGAAGTACCATAAAATGTAATAAATGTTAATTTATCTGACAAATTCGTGTTAAAATTAGGTTGTCAAAAATCTAAGGTATTAGCTAAAATATCCAGTTTAGCCAGTATGGTGTTGACATCTAAATATTGGGAGGAGAAAAAACACCTTTATTTATTAGTAGTTGAAAGTTTTATTACCAATGTACACAGATATGAACAACTTTATCAATCCAATGGTATCCCTTTATGGAATTATTCCTATGAAATGTTTCTATATCTAGTAAAGACTCATATATAGTAGGGGAGGAATATTATAGTAGGGGAGGAAAGTATGCCGAATTTGGGTTCACTCGAGCGCTTTGGTGACCTATTGGGTAGTGAAGAGTAGGTTATAAAACCAAAAAAAGTTAAGTAAAGTTCTCCATTTTAGTGGGGACTTTCCATTTTTAATCTAGTTTTCCATTTCCAACAATCGTTTTTTCCGATTATAGCGCCATTTATGCATAATTAAAAAAAATGTTTTAAATAAAAGTGACTTATTTTTACGTAAGAAATCCGAATCTGCAATAAAAATGGGGCTCCTATTTAAAATTTTAAAGTAACCCCCACCCCATCTCCGTGGGGGGTCGTGTTTGGTGCCATTCGATAGATTTTTCAAACATATTGAATAAGTGTATTTTTCAGTTTTTCGATCTGATGTTCATTTCGCGGAATATCGCGGGATTCGTAATTAAAATTTAAAATTTACCCCCCACCCCTCTCCGTGGGGAGTCCTGTTTGATATCATTCGATAGATTTTTGACAAATATTGAGCACGTATTTTTTAGTTTTTAGATCTATCGTTTATTTCACCAAATATTCGCTTTTTCCTTGTGAAACTTTGTGACTCACCCATTTCCTTACGCCCCGCCCAAATCGTCAGATTTTTGAAATGTACGCTGAAATCTGACGATTTCGAGTTTTTCTATTTCGAGTTTTTCTAGGGATACATTTTCTTTTTCGGCTCCCCCTTAATGAACTCCCCTGTGCTTAGAGCCAATATATGGTAGAGGTACATCTACAGGGTACCAGGTTTCTCCCCATATGATAATCTGACGCGCTTGAGTTATCCCCGCTGGGCTCCCCTACCATTGGATACTTGTGTCAAAACAGTAATAGTATACAAAAAGGATATTATCGGGATTGTACAGTCATGTGGAAGGAGTTTGAAAGAGTTTATACTGATGGATCGAAATTGGATCATGGAGTTGGTTTTGCTGTTTATTACCCTTCTAAAAATCTTAAGCGAATATACAAACTACCAAAAAGGTTGCAAATTTTCAGTGCAGAGCTTATTGCCATATAACTAGCAATTAATATGTGTTTAGAACAAGATGATACATTTGTTATATTATTCACAGACTTTAAAAGTTCGGTAGAAAAACTTAAAAACCTTTGTTTAAATCATAATTTAAATTATATACTACTTGATATTTTGGAATTGTATCACCATGTATTAAATAGGGAAAAACAAATAAACAGGAAAAACAAAATAATGAAGTTCATTATGATACAGGTAGTGAAATCATATTTTATATATTATAGTATGAGAATAGAAATAGTTATTTATGAAACAGTTCGTGAAGTATGCTTTTTGCGAACGCACGCGATTTTTAGAGCACGAGCGACAACGGAGCGAGTACTTCACGCACAGTTTCATACAATATTTTATCTACGATAAACAAATAAAAACAGCTGTAACTCTTCGTCACTGGAATTCATTTCTATTCTACAATTTTTAGAACTTTGACATTTAAAAATTCTAACTACTTTCAAACCACAAAACTGTCAAAACGTTTGTTGTAATTCATTGCTCATATTGTCATCACCATGACAACGCGAAAGTTAAGGATTGTGACCATGATAACGCGAAAGTTACAAACAGTGCGAAAAAGTAAATCCCATTTAAAATACATTGTTACTTCACGCACACTTTAAATCCTTCACGCACTGCTATCTATAATGACAGTTTTCACAAACTAAAAACTTATACATAATATGACAGAGCAGATAAAAGTTATTTAAAAAACGTACATACCTATAAACCTACTCAGTATTTTTAAAGACTAATGATATTACGGCCTGGACAAACACGCAAGCACATTAAAGTACAGTAAAATTCTAAATTAAAATTATTTTATATTAATCGCGTTCCATTTTTTCTATACATAAAATATATTGCTAAATATTCAAGAATGTGTAAGATATATTATCTAAATTATATTTATATTATATTTATATTATCACAAATTTTGTTGGCTGTATCATTTAATTATGCAACACACAACACACAACACTGTGTTTAGAACAGCTTGGTCCATTTATCGAGGAAGTTTTCTTTGTATATCGAGAGCTACTTCCGCAATATTGGTTAAGGAACAATGGTTTCCCCAAGATTCAAGAGCCGACATAAACTTCTTCTTGAAAATCTGGTTACAGTAACATTCAACTTGCTGGGAAGTGCACTGAAATATATGATCTAATCATGAATAGCAAATAGTTGCAGACAGGCAAGTCAGACATATTTGCTATTAAATTTGGAGACGATGTGAGCTTTCAAACGTTTAACACGTTAATAGAAATCTCGACTGATATTTCATCGTAAATAAAGGTAATCGGCTGTGACTTTCGTTGTTTTTAGAAGTAGATAAAATATTTTTGAAAAATAATTGAAGAGCTTATTGCAACATAATGGTAAGCCACAATTCTACAGAATTCTCTTTTATTGCATTATGTATTTGAAGAAACCTATGTTAAGCCATATAAAAATTATTTGGTGATTACTGCAATAGATGGCGGAGTTATTGCTGTATCGTGTTTATACAATCGCCCATTTCTGTTCACTTTTTCGCGTAAAACGTGGTAAGCCACATTAAAATGGCGCCGACATCAGGTGCACGTGCTGAATTAAGAGCGGTTTTAAGCGAAAATAGCAGTTTAAATGTCAATTTTATTGATGATAGGGATGACAGTGTAGCAGACAAAGACCATAAGCCCAGTGGCGATGATTTTCCGTCTCAATCTAGTGAGGTAAGCTTTATTTTCTGATTTTTTGGCTTACCATGTTTTTGCACAAAAATATTCATATATATTACATGGAACAATATGGTATGCCATGTGGCTTATCGAGTTATTGATATAAAATTTTTGAAATATTCGCAAATTCTAGAGTGTAATACAGTCTCTTTTTGTTGTTCTAGGATGAATTGCAGGAACCAATACCCAGGCTTTTTAAAGATAAGGAGGTTAATTCAGAGAAGAAAAAACCAACAATATGGAGACAACGAAATGAGGAACACTATGATCGAAATGAAAGAAAAAGAAGCCGTAATTCAGGACAGCAGTATACTTCTAAGAAAACCAAGACGATTATTAGTTCACGTGAAATTGGCGAAGAAAATTCCGTTTTACGGAAAGGCAGACCTGCAATAATAGAGTTGTCAAACATTCCCAAGAAATATAACGAACCTCTGAAAATTGCGAAAAATAAACTGGACAATATAAAAAGTTTGTTTATATCCCGCCAGTGTACCACACTTTTTATAATCAGTTAAACGCAGCTTCTGAAGTTAATGGAGAAGTGGAAATTGTAGAAACATAACTTAGTTGATTTTTTTGTATTGCGATTTTTTAAATTTAAGAATATGTTAAGCCACATTTTTTTTTAATAAACTTATTTTTTTAATATGAATATGTGTTTTTTTTGTGAAATAATAAATGTACATGTATTTTAATAACTAATATAACTAACTAACAAGCGTTCAGGTTTTTACATTTAAACCAATATTTTTTAGATTTTTTTAAAACTTTAAACATTGATATCTTGGTTTTATTATTTTGTGGCTTACCATTATGTTGCAATAAGCTCTTCAATTGTTTGCTTTTTATCCAATCACTGGGTGAAAAAATCGTGACAAGACGTCTCGTAATGCGACATTTCGTAACTCCACACATGATAACGGACAACTCGTAACGGGACAGTTCGTAACTATACACATTGGTAACACTACAATTCGTAACGTCAAAATTGAATTATTCTGTTTATTTTTGTTAACGTGGCAACTAACTTATAACAGTTACGATTGAAATTACGTTTATTATATCACTTTAACGAACTAGCATCAAGATAAACATGTTTGACACATTATTTCATATTTCGTGGAGAAATAAATGTTTAGAATTATCTTTTAAAGCAAATATAGTAGGAGTGTAAATTACATTATTTATTATAGTAAAAACATTATTATTAAATTGTTTTTATTTGTTTCATTATTTTTTACACTTAGTTTTACTACTTTATCCCGGGAGCAGTCGCGCCGTTAGAAAAAATTTAACATTTTATCCTTTTCCGTTATAACTTAATGAAACATTTTGCAACATAACTTTCCACTCGTAAGTGCCTCGAGGAAGATTATAGCAATGCATGAGATTTTTTTTTAATTTTTTTTTAAATGTATGAGAAATTTAATTATAGTAATGCATGAGATTTTTTTTTGAAGTGAAAACTTCTTTAGGGACCTTGTGCGATTTTTGGATAGGGGAAAAACATTGAATTCGCGACCGTCATCGCGACCCTCATCGCGACCGTCATTGCGACCGTCATCGCTTATGCTATATATTATGTGTATGTATATATAAATTGTGTAGAGGTATTTAAATTTAAAATAAATGTAAAATCTATTTTAGGATGGGAAAAAGGATTGATTTCGCGACCATCATCGCGACCGTCATCGCTTCGGCGAAATAAATTTTGTACAGATCTAGGTATATTATGTGGATGTATATATAAATTTTATAGAAGAATTTAAATTTAAAATAAATGTAAAACCTATTTTAGGATGGGGAAAAAAGATTTATTTCGCGACCGTCATCGCGACCGTCATCTCGGCGAAATAAATTCTGCACGTATCTATAGTATGTGTATGTAGACATAAATTATAGAGAAGTATTTAAATTTAAAATAAATGTAAAACCTATTGTTGGATGGGGAAAAAGGAGTTATTTCGCGACCGTCATCGCGACCGTCATCTTTTCGGCGAAATGAATTTTGTACGTATATTTATTATGTGTACCTATGTATGTATAAATTGTGTAAAACTATTTAAATTTAAAATAAATGTAAAATCTATTTTGGGATGGGGAAAACGGATTGATTTCGCGAGCGTCATCGCTTCGACGAAATAAGTTTTGTACGTATATTATTATAATGTACGTATAATAATAGTAATATTATTGAAGTGGGAACTTCTTTAGGGACGTTGTGCACTTTGTAGATGGGGAAAAAGTATTGAATTAGCGATCGCCATTGCTTCGGCAAAATAAATTTTTGAAGTGAATACTTCTTTAGGGACGTTGTGCACTTTTTAGATGGGGAAAAAGTATTAAATTAGCGACCGCCATTGCTTCGACAAAATAAATTTTTAAAGTGAATACTTCTTTAGGGACGTTGTGCACTTTTTAGATGGGGAAAATTATTGAATTGGCGACCGTCATGCCGACCGCCATTGCTTCGACAAAATAAAGTTTTGAAGTGAAAACTTCTTTAGGGACGTTGTGCATTTTTGGGATGGGGAAAAAGTATTAAATTAGCGACCGTCATTGCTTCGACGAAATAATGTTTTGAAGTGAAAACTTCTTTAGGGATGTTTTGCCCTTCTTAGATGGGGAAAAAGTATTGAATTAGCGACCGTCATCGCGACCGCCATTGCTTCGACGAAATAATGTTTGTTTTGAAGTGAAAACGTCTTTAGGGACGTTGTGCCCTTTTTAGATGGGGAAAAAGTATTAAATTAGCGACCTTCAATGCTTCGACGAAATGAATTGTTAAAGTGAAAACTTCTTTAGGGACGTTGTGCGCTTTTTAGATGAGGAAAAAGTATTAAATTAGCGACCGTCATCGATTCGGCAAAATAAATTTTTGAAGTGAAAACTTTTTTAGGGACGCTTTGCACTTTTTGAATGGGGAAAAAGTATTAAATTAGCGACCGTCATTGCTTTAACGAAATACATTTTTGAAGTGAAAACTTCTTTAGGTACGTTGTGCTCTTTTTAGATGAAGAAGAAGTATTGAATTAGCGACCGTCATTGCTTCCACAAAATAAATGTTTAAAGCGAAAACTTTTTTAGGGACGGTATACACTTTTTAGATGGGGAAATGTTGAATTAGCGACCGTCATCGCCTCTGCAAAATAAATTTTTGAAGTGAAAACTTCTTTAGGGACGTTGTGCATTTTTGGGATGGGGAAAAAGTATTAAATTAGCGACCGTCATCGCGACCGTCATTGCTTCGACGAAATAATGTTTTGAAGTGAAAACTTCTTTAGGGATGTTTTGCCTTTCTTAGATGGGGAAAAAGTATTGAATTAGCGACCGTAATTGCGACCGCCATTGCTTCGACGAAATAATGTTTGTTTTGAAGTGAAAACGTCTTTAGGTACGTTGTGCCCTTTTTAGATGGGGAAAAAGTATTAAATTAGCGACCTTCAATGCTTCGACGAAATGAATTGTTAAAGTCAAAACTTCTTTAGGGACGTTGTGTGCTTTTTAGATGAGAAAAAAGTATTAAATTAGCGACCGTCATCGCTTCGTCAAAATAAATTTTTGAAGTGAAAACTTTTTTAGGGACGTTTTGCACTTTTTGAATGGGGAAAAAGTACTAAATTAGCGACCGTCATTGCTTCAACGAAATAAATTTTTGAACTGAAAACTTCTTTAGGTACGTTGTGCTCTTTTTAGATGAAGAAAAAGTATTGAATTGGCAACCGTCATTGCTTCCACAAAATAAATGTTTAAAGCGAAATCTTTTTTAGGGACGGTATACACTTTTAGATGGGGAAATGTTGAATTAGCGACCGTCATCGCTTCGGCAAAATAAATTTTTGAAGTGAAAACTTCTTTAGGGACGTTTTGTACTTTTTCGATGGGGAAAAAGTATTAAATTAGCGACCGTCATCGCGATCGTTATTGCTTTGACGAAATAAATTTTTGAAGCGAAAACTTTTTAGGAACGTTATACACTTTTTAGATGGGGAAAAAGTGTGGAATTAGCGACCATCATCGCTTCGGGGAAATAAATTTTTGAAATGAAAACTTCTTTAGGGACGTTGTGCACTTTTTAGATAGGGAAAAAGTATTGAGTTTGCGACCGTCATCACTTTGCCGAACTAAATTTCGTACGTATATCAACGCATGAAAGGCTATCCTTCCTAACCGACATCTATACAAATGTGCAGGAGAGCTGATCAAAAATTTTTTTTATTGAAAAATTCTTATAAAATCTTTACTTTTTATCATAGATAAATACTGGTTACAGTTTAGGCATTATAATATTGTGGGCTTTTATCTAAGAAGTAATATTTAAACTTAACACTTCAAGTTTACCATTTAGAGTTGGTTAGTAAAAGATTACCCCAAAAAAATAACAGGTACAACTATCTATGCGCCTGAGCCTACAAAAAAACTTTCAAGTATATTCAGTTACATACTTAAGCTATTGTATATGCAAATAGGTAAAAATGTATTAATAACGAAAAAATATTTTTGAAAAATGGGAAAAAAAACTAAATAATTAAATTTTAGTCAGGTCCTTCAAGAAAAATAATCTAATTACTTATTATAAAGTAATATTTGCAACTCTATCCGACATTTTTGAAGGGAGTGAGTTTAACAAATAAAACGATTTTTGTTTTTAATCAATATTTATATTGTATTGCAGTATTTTTTTGAATTAAAATTTAAGAACTTAAACAAAATTTGGTTTTTATAATTAACACTGGGTACGAATAAAAAAAATCTTCTAAATAATTGTTAAATAACATACTTAAGTAACATCAAGAATTTGCTTAAACAAGAAAGAGATCTCAACATATTATTAATAATTATTACTCCAAATAAGGCACAGTGCACAGTTTAACATCACAAAACTCATCAGAGTTAAAAAAGTTTCTTTAAAAATTCATACATAATATTATGTTCGTGTGTACTGTTTCATTAACACTTAACTATGGTACTAAGATCCAAAACTCTAACTATTGGAAAAATAATTGGTAAAGAACACATTAAATGCAAAATTAACCAAGTGTACTTAGAGTAATATCCTATGTAAGACAATTACTAATATCCTATGTAAGGAGTAATATGCTATGTAAGGAACTCTATTATTCAATCTCAAACATATAACAAATGATAGCAAACACACAAAACAAATAATAGTTAAAAAATTAACTTTAAATCGTATTTGGTCAAGACTCTAATACTGGAACCTCAAATAATTAAACTTATAAAAAATATGCTACTTAGGGGGCCTTGCGTAACGCTTCCTAAATCAATTTATGCCTAAACGCATTTAATAATGTCATTGCATCTTTTTCTAATCCAAACAGATGACGGAGAAACAATAATTGCATTTTAATGCATTTACCCATAAATTTATTTAGGAAATGTTACACAAGCCGACCGTATACTTGTTATTAATCAGCCTTAACACTTTGACTTCTTATACTTTATAACATCAAAATGAAAGCAACCACAAATTATAATATACTCGTAATACTAATATTAATAACATAATATCAAAACAAAACTGTAGCAAAAATAAATTAAAAATCGCAATCAGGATCTTCTACGTCTGATTCTGGTAACACATCTTTCATATTCGCATCCCGTGGAATGTTCAAATATTCATGATGAAAACAAGCTGTAATGACTTGGTCAGTACAAAGTTTCTGAAGATCGTGATATTTCTTTTGGAAATGGGCAGTAGTGATTTATAGCAGGACATAAGTGGGACCCTAGTCTTAGGCTGGACTTCAACCAACATCGAATAATTTGGCAACAGAATTCATAGATGTTTTTATAGAAACAATGTGTTTGTCTTTCTTAAAAGTTGCAATCCGAACTTTACTTATTTTGCCAGTAAGATTTCCTTTAAAATATTTGTCTCCAATGTTATCCCATTTTTTAAATTTATCATAAGATATTCGCTCAACATTAAATGGTGATGGATTCTTTCTAGCAGTTGAGAAAATGGTGAACCATTGGGAAGGTGCATAAACAGTTGTATGTTTAAGGTTATTTTCAATGATGGCGTGAGACGTATCTACTGGCATATAAGTGTGCCCAGTTAGTAGGAAATTCAACTGAATTGTTTCAAGATTATTACATTCCTGCAAAGTTTGATGAATCATTCCCATAACATTGCGGTTCCGGTTTTGCCCTGGACAACAATCGCAGTATAACAGCAATCGTTTAACATTTCCTCTGGCATCAACAGCTTTAATGTAATTATGCAAAATTGTTGCTACTTCATTTGCACCTCGTTTACCATTAGATTCGTCCCAATAATAACAGAATACTTTACGAGTGTCATTCTTGTAGAAACATAGGTTATAAACAGCCAGTTTTCTACTATAGTATAATAGCATTGAAGGTGAATATGGCGTATTCAAGACCTTTTGAAGATCAAAGCTGACGCATAATGTAGAAGAATCATCTTTATGGATATTTTTATGACTTTTGAAACGGGCGTAACTTTCTTCTTTTTCTTTCTCATGCTGTTCTTTTTCTTTCAGTTTATCAGGATCAGTGTTTTTTTCAAACATAAGGCATTTCTTGCACTTATCTTTCTTTGGTACATGAAAGCCGACGTTAAACTGCTCATGAAATATTTTGCGAAAAATTCTCTCACTCATAATATCCATACCTTGATTAATGACATTATTTTTATAAATTCCGTAAAGAGTTGGTATGTTCTTGAATTCTTCTGGTAAATAAACTTTACTGGAATCTTGGCGGCCATAGTGCGATGGTAAAGCAGGCAAACTTTTTATAAAGTTTATAACGGCATCCAGAGTAGTTTGTTTGGTTTTATTTGACGGCTCCATCATTCCTCTCATGTCTTCCTTGGCACATCCCCACTCTGCATTTTTAACAATACTATAAATAGTTTTATCTGAAACATTCATAGTGGCTACTAACAACTGTAAGCATACATTTCTCTTACCTTCTCCTTCATTTATAAAATATTTTATAGTACAGTTGGGTTTTTCAGACTCACTGCGCTTGCGCTTCACACCTACTCTTTGCGCCAATGATACCAACCAATCTCGTCATCGAGTTGTATCCAGTTTCCAGAAATGGTTAAATATGCTTTCTCTTCTTTCTTCTGGGACAGATCCACAGTTATTCCCATATTTTTTTCCTTGACATGGATTCGGGAGAACTTTCTTGGCTGGTACTGTCACTCCCTTCTTAGTTGTATGTTCTTTCCCAGCTCTCTTCTTCTTAGATCTTTCTTTTCTTTCATTATTTTTTCTTTCCCTCAATCCAGCGTCACCTACAGTTTCTTCTTCTATGCCCGATCCATTCGTTGTTGGTTTTCTTCTTCTGAAATTCTTTTTCTTTTTTCTTGTTTTACCCGTTGACTCTGCATCATCTGTTTCCTCGTCGCTTGCACTTGCGCTCGACTGACTCGTTCCGGATACGAATGCAGTATGCAGTACGTTATGCATAACCGACATTCAAAACATGGTTGCGCCTCCTAAGCGCCTATTATTCGTTTTGAAATTCAAATAAAATTATCTAAGCGACACGTTTGGCACAACATTAAGGCAAGTAAAACTATCTAAGCGACATTCGGTTCCAAACTTATTAGTCAGGTAAAATTATCTAAGCGACATCAAGTTGGTATCGTTTTTTTATGTAAAATTATCTAAGTTCTTTTTTATACCTATTTCGCAACAAGCAAAAATGTCTAAGCACAAATGATGTCAAATACATTTTTAGGAACAAATGTATAAGGACACGTTTGGATCATATTTCTGTTTGTAAAAAAATCGGTAAGCGACTATGATAGCAAAATCTAGAACAGGAAAAAATACCGTACTGCTTGGTGCATATGATTTTACTTTCAGTAAATTTATCTAAGTTAACGGTTAATATAATTTTAAGACAGGAACAAATTACTATTCGTTTTTTTTTTTATAACTCAAACTGTCCAACCAACTATAGAAAATTAGGACATTTTTGTTGCTTAGTCAGTTGAAAATGTGAGAATACTTAAGATTCACGTACTTCCTAAGCGACAACAAATCTCAACGCAGCGCTACGAGACCCAGACCAATCGACGCGGATTTTTATGGCGAGTCTAATGATATATATTATATGTCGTTTTACCAAATCTTGTCGGTTAGGGAGCTTTGCCTTTCATGCGTTGATATATTATATTATGTGTATGTATACATATGTAGCATAGAACGTACGCAACGCGTATATAATATAATTATAGCACTTCTTTTTGGATGGAGAAAAAGCAGTGAGCTTGTAATTTATATACTATAAGAAGTTTTCACTTTTGTCGGCACTTCCATGAGTGCTTTAAATTTTTTTTATTTTATTTTTTTTGTGAAATTTATGGCTTCGGTGAGAACCAATTAGCTTTAAAATTGTTAGAAATAGATATTTTTAATATAACAAGTAGGTACATAAAAATATTGTAAAATACAAATTTTTTGTAAATTCGTATTTAAACTCGTATTGTGAGATTTTTTTCTCTACGCGTGACTACTTACGTGACAGAAGTGAAATGTTCATTTTTCAACAAAATAACCATAGTTTTAGACGATTTTTCGCAAATAACTCAAAAAGAAAGTATTTTGTCGAAAAAATATTCTGAGAAAAAATATAGCCTGTAAAAGAGTGAAAAAATGGTGTATGTATTGGATCTCTAGAAGTAGTAGAAGCAGAGTTATGGCTAATAAAAAATAGGTTCATATTCGTCAAATTCCAAATAGAACATTTTAACGTGAAATAACCAAAAAATGAAGCATTTTTGGGGAAAACTCATTACAACTTTTTAAAAGTGTTTAAAAGAGAAGAAGCTTTATTTTTGTTGTATAAAAAAATCTAGCATTAAAAGTAAACAAATTACGCTAAAAATAAAGTCGGTCCCGGGAAAATCACCCCCTAATTAGCATCTCAAATAAACTTAATCGTTACCAGTTCACAAGTTGCTTTACTGGTGTATGTAATTTTTATATAATCTGTATGTTTTATCGGTTCAAAGTCCTTATTTTCAAGAGGCGGTAGTTGAAAGGGCTTGAATGAGTCACTAATTACGAGTGTATGCAGGATATTCAGAAAAGCAAAGCCAATTTTTTTACTGTTTGAGATTTTTGGTACCTCTAATAATTTGTAAGTTAGTTATTTTGAAAAAAAAACACTCTTTTTTCAAAATAAAATATTTTTAAAATTTTAGTACCTACATATCAAATTTTTTCGAAAGCAAGCACGTTTAATCTATGAAACTTACAGATCATAATATAAGCACAACATAAATAAAGCAACTGGTAAAACGGTAACCATTAATTTCATTTAAGTTGTTAATTAGGGGGTGATTTTCGCGATTTTTTTTTGCCAAAACAAATGGGACCAGCTGTATTTTGAGCGTAACTCGCTTATATTTGATGCATCTTTTTTTTATAAAAAACAGAAATACTTTGTTTTTTTAAATACTTTGAAAAAGTTGCAATCAGTTTCTACAAAAATGCTTAATTTTTTAGTGATTTAACAGTTTTTATTTCACATCAAATTAAAGAAACTAACAAAGCCAACTAAGCCTAGTAAGATATATCTCGACCCCCTTAAAAATACTCAAACGCGCGAGCAAATATCACAGCAGATAAATAGTAAAATGCACAGAATATCAAATATACCAAACTAAAACAGAACTATTAACGAATGTTGGTACAATATTCAAAACTCGATTTTAGAGGACGTAAGGGAATCTATAAAAACACTTACAATGTTGGCAAAAAATGACTGGATGAACCAAGAAATTCTAGACCTGATGGAAGTTCGACGAAAATACAAAAATATATTTATTATCAAATACCGTGAAATCCACAAACTCATAAAAAGAAAAATTAAACAGGCCAAAGAATCCTGGCTCGAGAATTCATGTAAAGAAATTAAAGACTTCCAAAAAAAGCATGACAGTTTCAACCTCCACAAGAAACTTAAATATACCTCCGGAATTAGAAAACAGAAAAATGCTCACGTACTTAAAACCGCAGACGGAAAAATTTGTGATCACGAACAACAGTGCAAAGAATGGGAGAGACACATCAGTGACGGTTTTGACAATGCTTCTCGAGAAAATGCTCCAAATACTCCCTGTGACAACCAATTAGACAACCAATTAGACCAAGAGGTCCCAGTATACTGAAGTCAGAAGTCATAAAAGCAATACAACAAGCCAAAAACAATAAAGCACCTGGACCAGATCAAATTCCTGTTGAGCTACTTAAACTTTTAGATGAGGAAAACATTACCTACTTGACTACTTTCTTTAACAAAATTTACAACGAAGGAAAAATACCAGATGATTGGTTGGAGTCACTGTTTATAACATTACCAAAGAAAAGCAGGCCCACCAAATGCAGCGATTTTAGACTAATCAGTTTGATGAGTCACACACGTAAGATACTTTTACGTATTATACAAAACTGAGTACTCCTGTGCGAAACTAGAATGGGTAATAAGCAATTTGGATTTAGAAATGGTCTAGAAACTAGAGAATAGAAATATGCTTTATTGTCATGAAAAATTGTACAATTTTATCGACAAAGCTTATAAAAAGTCAAGAAAACAAAACAATAACAATCCAATTTACTAAAATTACATAAATCGTCAATATATATACAATAATAACAATAATAATGAAGTTAAACAGAAGTAATCAATTGCAAAATTTAAGTAAATTGCAAATGCATAGTCTACCTAGTAATTAATAAGTTTAAAAGTTAAGCTGCTGCATATGACACCCAAATATAGACAAAAAAAATAAAAATACTACTTGTGCAAAGGGTACTGTAATTTTTCTTAGTTATTGATTAAGAAAATCTTCTACTGAATAATATGGTTTTTCAGATAGGTAGGGTTTTGTCAGTTTACGGAATTTGGGGAAAGATGCTGCAGATTTAAGTTGTAGAGGGAGATGGTTGTAAAGTTTTTTTGCGGAATATAATATAGATTTCTTTACTAACTCAGAGGAAGGGGTCGGCATACAGACGTCAAACGTAGAATTTCTAATGAAGTAGTCATGATTAGGTCTTGGTGGAAAGACATGTAGATGTTTACGAATTAAGCAAACAGTTTCTAAAATATACAAAGATGAAAGGGTTAAAATTCTGTGATCTTTGAAGTAACTTCTGCAATGTGTTGTTCTTCTGAGGCCAAACAGATATCTAATTGCTCTTTTTTGTAATTTGAAAATAACATCGAATTGGGCAGCTGTACCAGAACCCCAAAAAGGAAGACCATAACGAAGATGTGACTCGAACAAAGAAAAATATGTTATTTTGGAAGATGCTAAATTGAGTTCATTCGAAACAGATCTTATAGCATAGCAAGCTGAGGATAGTTTCTTCATTAACAAATCGATATGGCGGGACCATTTAAGGTTGCTGTCTAAAAAATACCAAGAAATTTCACAGAATCAACGGTACTGATCTGGCTGTTATTAAGAGGTAAGGGTTGAAGGACTCATTTATAAGACAATGCTACTGTTTTATCTACGTTAAACGAGAGTAAATTAGAGTCAGACCAGGTTTTTATTGTAAGTAGATCGGAAGTTATAGTAGCATGAAGAGTTGCAATATTTGAGTTGCTCCAAGTGATACTGGTATCATCAGCAAAAAGAAAGATTTTTCCATCGATTTTTAAACTAGAAGCACTATTTTGTATGCGCGTTCTATTATAAAAAAGTTGTGAATTCCGAAAGAACGTTTATGTTTGTTTCATCGACTTCGAGATGGCATTCGACCGAGTACAACATGATACATTTTTCGATTGCCTGTAGGCAGCAGGACTACGATATAAGACTGCTGAAATACTTATATTACAATCAATTAGCCTCTATCCAAATTGGAGACAGTCGTACTGAAAAACTGCCGATAAAACGTGGAGTACGATAAGGTTGTGTTTTATCACCCACCCTTTTTATTCTGTACTCTGAAGAAATCTTTAGGGAGGCTTTTGATGACAGACAAGGACAAGAGGGAGTAAGGCTAGCCGGAGAAGTAATCAACAATATTAGATACGCTGACATACAGCCATTCTTGCTGAAAATTTACAAGATCTTCAGACACTACTGAATCTAGTCAGTGGAGGAAGTTATCGGAGAGGCCTTAAAATCAACTTTTCAAAAACAAAGTGGATGGCAGTTGGAAAGATTAATATAGATCAAGGTCAGCTTTCTCTTGATGGAGATGAGTTAGAAGGGGTAAATCATTTCAAGTACCTTGGCAGCTGGTTAAATGTAAATTGTGACTCTGATGAAGAGATAATAACTAGGATCGGAATATCACGGAAGGCTTTTATGACCTGGAAACCAGCCTTATGTGACAGAAACCTGTCGATGAATATTCGAAAGGTGCTGAAATGTTATGTGTGGTCTATCCTATTGTATGGTTGTGAGACATGGACGTTAAAAACCACAATGCTAAACAAAATAGAAGCACTCGAATTGTGGTGCTATCGACGAATCCTAAAGATATCGTGGGTTTCGCACACTTCCAATGAAGGTGTTCTTCAAATACTGAATTCAGAACGTCTGCTCATAAGCATCATAAAGAGGAGAAAAACAGAATACTTCGGCCATTTAATTAGAGGACCTAAATACCATCTGCTTCGCCTTTTAATACAAGGAAAAGTGGAGGAAAAGAGATGGATTGGTCGAAAGAAACTTTCATGGCTGCGTAATATTAGACAATGGTGTGGCTGCACAGTAGAAGAATTATTTCGCGCAGCAGCCGATAGAGAGAGATTTCAGGAAATTGTAAACATGATGACGGCCAACGTCATCACGGCACTTAAAGAAAAAGAAGATTTCACATTGAAATATTCTATTTAGAATTTGGTGAATATAAACACATTTTTCTTTAGATACAACTTTGCTGCTACTAGTTATATTGACTTCATACATACACCATTTTTTTACTTTTTTACAGTCTATATTTTTTCTAAGAATGTTTTTTTCGATAAAATACATACTTTTTGAATTATTTCCGAAAAATCGTCTAAAACCGTGATTTTTTTTGTTGAAAAATGTAAATAGCTCGAAAAATGTTGACTTGGTTAAAAAACTCTATAGAAAAAACGTTGTTTAGAATTAGTCAGATTATCGAATTCGGGACTTATTTGGAACGTACGTTTTTTAACCTCCAGAAGGGTTGAATCTCACCCCCAGGGGTGTAGAGTAATTGGCACAGTAACACTTTTTTTCTTTGACATGTTAACTATGTGTTTGCCAAATTGCATGTCCATCCAAGCAGTTTTTTAATATTTATAGCAAAAGCCGTTAACGAACGTACTACAAGGCATCCAAGGCAGTTGTCCATCCAAGATCTGTGTAAAGCGTGAAGTAGTTTTATGTGAAATAAGTAGAAAATCATTTTCTAAATGTCGTATTTAATATTTTTAGCAGATGGTAGTTATAGTGACACTAACCACATACAGTAATATTTTTATAATTACGTATTTTTTATGGCAAATAAGCCACAATTTTACTAAAAAATGAATTTATTAACGTTTCGAAGCCCAAATCGGGTTTCGTTGTCAAAATACAAAATACTATTAAAATAAACAAACATGTTGTTGCTAAGTAAAAAAAAATTCTTCTAATAATTTATTTAATCTGACTCATTTATATTGGCAATTCAGACGTATATGACGTATATTATACATTTTAAAGTAGAAGACTTTAAAATGATATCGCCAATATTTATGAGTTGCGTTCCTGGGACGACTTTACTAAAAGATAGTTCATTCGATTACATGAAATCAATCTCAACTCAAGAATATCCGTCGCAAAAAAATCATAGCATGTGATCTGTCTTTAAAAAGACAACCAAATGCAACGATGACAGTAAAATTCTCGCGTTAGAGATTCCATAGTAAATCACGAGGGAAAACCAGGAAAAAACCTCGTGATACTATCCCAGATACTATACTATCGGTAGAATGCAGTAGGATGTGGTTACCCATACTGAAAGAGGAAGTCAATAGAAAGAAAATACCACGATTAGTAAGTCAATAACATATCGAGTTAGTACAAATTTTTATATTTTAGTATTACTTCTTGTATATCTATGTAATATTAATATTATTTATAATTTAAACATATTAAAGTCAGAATTTGGTATTAGTTTTTTGAAGGTAGATTAAATGTAAGACCAAATACTTACGATGTCGGGATAGTATCACGAGGTTTTTTCCTTGTTTTCCCTCGTGATTTACTATGGAATCTCTAACGCGAGAATTTTACTGTCATCGTTGCATTTGGTTGTCTTTTTAAAGACAGATCACATGCTATAATTTTTTTGCGACGGATATTCTTGAGTTGAGATTGATTTCATGTAATCGAATGAACTATCTTTTAGTAAAGTCATCCCAGGAACGCAGCTCATAAATATTGGCGATATCATTTTAAAGTCTTCTACTTTAAAATGTATAATATACGTCTGAATTGCCAATATAAATGAGTCAGATTAAATAAATTATTAGAAGAATTTTTTTTTTACTTAGCAACAACATGTTTGTTTATTTTAATAGTATTTTGTATTTTGACAACGAAACCCGATTTGGGCTTCGAAACGTTAATAAATTCATTTTTTAGTAAAATTGTGGCTTATTTCCCATAAAAAATACGTAATTATAAAAATGCCACAAGGAAATAGCTTCAGAACAACATTAATATTTTTGTATTGTTGGATTAAATTTTTGTAAATAAATATTTAATTAATATTTAATAAATAATTCATATTCTTTATTTCTTTAATTTTGTAACTTCATATGCACGAACTTTGTTTATAAAAGGCAATGATTTCATAACTCTACTTTTCTATGTAAATCTGGATATCTGGTATAAAATTCGAACGGTCCTTGGACTTAGCACAATCCCTAAGTTCAAAGCTTCTTAAAGCTCCGCTGTGTTAATTGCTTGGTTTACCGTGTATACCACAATTATGCTTAAGTTTAGGCATTATAATTATTGTGAATTTTGTATACAAAATATTCAGCGAAAAACATATCACAAGAATATACTGGGTGTAACCAAAAGATAGGTCATAAATTAATTCACATATTCTCGGACCAAAAATAGTTCGATTGAACCTAACTTACCTTAGTATGAATGTGCACATAACAAAGTTAAAGCCCTTTGAATTTACAAAATGGAGATCGATTTTTTCCTATGTCTCAAAAACTGTTAGGGATTTTATATTGAAAATGGACATGTGGCTTTCCTATGGCAAGAACGTCAAAAAAATAACAATTAGTACACAACATAAAAATATTATGGGGGTTTGGTTCCATTAAACCCCCCCCCCCCAATCTTTGTGTACCTTTTAATTAAAATATGATTGTGGTATAATTGGTTGAAACCAACGTTTTTAAAACTTTTTTGGCTCTTTGTACTTCTTCCTCCAGCCAGTTTTTATGGATATGCGGCTTCTTTTTAATTTAAATTTATTTTTCTGAATACCTAACAATGTTTTCTTTTTAATGTTGTAATATTTACAATCTGTCCTCAACTAAGAACAATAGGTAAATTATTTGACAAAAATTGAAAATTTGACCTGTAGAGGGAGATCCAGTGATCACCCTCTTTACATAAATTAAATTAAAACGAATTAAAATAAGTTTAGTTATCACAGATTATTCGAATCTTCTTGCTAGGTCCACTACTTTGAATCTCTTCAGGCGTCGTACATCATTGTGGTCATCAGTGAGGTTGCTGGCCAACTCGTTTGGATGAGATTCTAGTCTCTTGGAATATTTTTTGTAATATTCCGTTATTACTGTTTTTATGGATGGCACATTGAGGTCTTGCTCTATCACATAGTTTGGCACGTACCAAGGGGCATTCAGCATTGTTCTAAGGACTTTGTTCTGGAATCTCTGCAATATTTCTAGGTTAGTTTGACTGGCTGTCCCCCAAAGTTGGATACCATAGGTCCACACTGGTTTTAATATAGTTTTATATATCAGCAGTTTGTTTTCAAATGATAGTTGAGATTTACGACCGATGATCCAGTACATTTCTCGAAATTTTATTCCTAGTTGTTTTCTTTTTGTAAATATGTGTTTTTGCCAAGTTAATCTCCTATCAAGATGGATTCCTAGGTACTTGACAGTATCAGTTTGTGGGAGTTGCGTTTCATTTAGTGTTACAGACGGACATGTTTGTCTTCTCTTGGTGAAGGTTACATGGATGGATTTACTCTCATTCGCCTTTATCTTCCATTTTTTAAGCCATATTTGTATATTATTAAGGTCTTTCTGAAGGGTTCTGGATGCTGTATTTGGATCGTGGTGAGAGGCTGGTACAGCAGTGTCATCAGCAAAAGTTGCACACGTTGTTTTGTTACTTGTGGGTAGGTCAACAAGGTTAAATTTTTAAATTTTCAAATTTTCATATTTTTACCAGGTCACTATATAATCTTCATAACTTAACCATTTACAAATGTGTGGTGTATTTTACAGACATTCAAAATATTTCTATAAAAACTGGCGTATCTAAAAAGTACTAAGAAGCAAAACAGTTTTAAAAACATTGCGTTTAACTAATGGTACCACAATAATAATTTATTAATTATTATTTTATTAAATTATGTACGATTTAATTAAAAGGTATATAAACATTTAGGCGAGCGGCAACAACCTCTAAAATTACGTTATACCGACCACGAAAAACTGATGACCAATTTTATTCATTCTTTATGTTTTTAAGGTCGCTGAATCCGAATATGAAGTATATTTTTTTCTAAAATTGGTCTAACATGTCCAAAAACCAAATTTAATGCAAAAATGCAAAAAATTAATTTTGATGATTTTTCAAGTTTACCTTGCTGTATATTTGGTCGCTGTATATATTTCCTTTTGAAAATTTTAATGTGTCATCTATAAAGTTTTAGATGACAAGGAGGTTTGTCCAAAATGTTTAGACACACTAAAAGAGGAGTTGTTAATTTTTAAACACTTTGTCGTCAGATTACGTTACTTTCATGTTTACTTTTTAGTTTATAATTTTAGCGAACACAGCCCTAAAATATAATTCATGAAGAAGTTTTCTAAAAAATTTAGATCAAAATATGCGATAGGAGAAAATTTATGTAACTTTATAGACATTAGCTCACCTCAAAAAACACTTATATTTCGACATACTAACCAAGGTGTGGTGAATGGCTAATTTTGGTCATACTTTATATCTTGGATAGTGCTGAAAACGAAAATTAGGTTTTATTTTGAATTTTACGTGGGAGAACATTACCAAAATCGCAATTTTACTCTAAAAATAAAAAAAATACATCACTTTTTTTGCGTTTAACTCGCTACAACTACATTTCATTTTAATACATTTTTCTGAAATTTTGATAGTACCTATATATTTCTCACCTTTCTAAAGACAATGGGCACTGTTTCAATATTTCTGTCTTATTATAATAAAAGTTATGAATTGTTTAAATTATAAGGTGCAGATTCCTGAATTGCAAAGTTTAATCGCAAAAGTTGAATGACAAAATTTAAAATTTAGCTTTTTAATCAATTTTATGTTCAAGCATAGCGTACAAAGAACAAAATGTTTGATAGAAACAAAAATGGTGCAACTTTTAATTAAAAAAAAATAAGATTTATTTTTTTTAATTTTTCGGGTAAAATTGCGATTTTCTCAATGTTCCCCCATCTAAAATTTAAAATAAACCTCATTTTCGTTTTCAGCACCATCAAAAACATAAACTAAGACCAAAATTAGCCATTCACCACACCGTGGTCAGAATATTGAGATATTATAAGCGTTTTTTTTTGGGGGAGTACCACTCGTCTATAAAGTAACATAACTTTTTTTCTGTTGCATCTTTTAACTTGAAATTTTCCAGAAAATTTTTTATGACCTATATTTTAATGATGTGTTGCTTAAAATTATAAACTAAAAAGTTTGTCACTTAACTTTTATAAGTAAACATGAAACTAACTAAATTTGACGCCAAAAACACACGACATTTGAGAAAATCTCAGACAAATTCCATTGTTATCTAAATTCTTAAAAGATGACACAGTAAGTAAAATGTTCATGAGGAAATATTCACAGCGACCAAAGATACAGCGAGGTAAATATGAAAAATCATCAAAATTGATTTTTCGCATTTTTACCTCAAATTTAACTTTTAAACATGTTACACCAAATGACGGATATTTTGAGTTGGGATTGATTTCATGTAATCGAATGAACTATCTTTTAGTAAAGTCGTCCCAGGAACGCAACTCATAAATATTGGCGATATCATTTTAAAGTCTTCTACTTTAAAATGTATAATATACGTCTGAATTACCAATATAAATGAGTCAGATTAAATAAATTATTAGAAGAATTTTTTTACTTAGCAACAACATTTTTGTTTATTTTAGTGGTGTTTTGTATTTTGACAACGAAACCCGACTTGGGCTTCACAACGTTAATAAATTTATTTTTTCGATTTAATTGTGGCTTATTTCCCACATAAAGAGTTAATCATAAAAATGCCACAAGGAAATAGCTTCAGAACAACATTAAAAAACCAAATCTAGATAAAAATAAATTTCATATTCGGATTCAACGACCTTGAAAACATGAAGAATGACCAAAATTTACCATTCACCTATCATGGTCGCTTTTTCAATTTTTAAGTCTCATATTAGGGGTGTGCCGCTCGCCTAATTTGGAGCTTTAAGGGAACAAAATCACCATCAAATTTTTATGGGGTGCACAAGTTTCACTATTGATTTTTAAGATGTTTCTGTTATGCCAAAGCTACATGTCCATTTTCAACATAAAATCTTTAACGTTTTTTGTTATATTGGATAAATGGATTTTCATTTTGTAAATTCAAAGAGCTGTAGCTTTTTTATGTGCACGTTTGTACAAGATGAGCTAGGTTCAATCGAACTATTTTTGGTCCCAGAGGATAATGGTTTTATTTATATAATCAACTTTTCTAAATGGGAAATAAGTCACAAATTAAATAAAACAATTATTTTATTAACGTTTCGACGTTATCAAAACGTTTACAACGTTGTCAAAATACAAAATATTAATAAATTAAACAACAATATTGTTTTTCAGAACAATAGGCTATTGATTATATTCAAAATAATATAGCTAAAAGGAACTAAAGCGTTAACGGCGTTTTATTATTTCATATGGTCAATGGACATCTACATATGAAAAAACCGCGGAGAGCTACTATTTAAAGCGGTGCGTTTTTTAAAAATGGGTGAATTAGTCCCTGGGCACAGGTTACATTAGGGTGACTTCTATGCACTTTTGGTACAAACATATCTACATAAAAATTGTTCCTGGTTAAATTTCCTATCTAAATATCATTTTTTAAAGTCAATGATGCTTTTTTTTTACAAAAATATATTCAAAAGAAAAAACACAAAGAAACCCAAAAGAAAGAAATTTTGTTTTTTGTCCCATAACTTTTGTCCACGAGGTTATAGGTATAGACATTGCTTTACAGAAGAAAACCTACATATTCCTTCTTTAAAATGTTGTTTGGTAGAGGTGATTAGGATTTACAGATTTCGAAATATTATTTTTCAAAGTTCGCCACTCACAGCAGTTTTGGGCAATTTTCATTGCTATTTCGCAGATATTGTTCTGTAACTTTTTTCTACGTAACTTTAGGTATATGCAATGGTACACGTAATGGGAACAGAAATCAATTACCTTTAAAATGGTCTACTGTATAACGCTGTACGACTTTTTTTAAAGAGATTATGGTTTTTCAATATTTTATACTTTTAATGATTTTCTATAATATAATATAAAAATAAAATAATATTATTATATAATATATTATATATTATATGTATATTATATATTATGTATTATATATTATATATTATATATTATATATTATATATTATATATTATATATTATATATTATATATTATATATTATATATTATATATTATATATTATATATTATATATTATATATTATATATTATATTATATATTATTTAATACTTAATATAAAAGAAATATAATTTTTTACATTTTTTACGATTATGTATTTTTGAAATTTCTCATTATAACTTTTTTTCTTGTACATGAATATACTATAATGTATTGCTCAATAAAGTGGACTTACTTTCTAATCTTTAAAATGGTGTATCATCTATGTTTAAATACATAATGGAAACCGAGTGATTCTTTGATATTTTTTACCTCTATTATTTGAAATGATTTCTTTTACAAAAATAACATAAACATTAATCTTAGAAAACATCACTTTAGTGATTTGCCATTTAAAAAATTTTCAAAATCAAAGTCCATCTCTTCGTTCGCATTAGCTTCAATATCTTCTTCTGACACCTCAGTTATCTTAGAGTTCCCAAAATTAGTACCCATGCACATGCACCCTTTGCAGAATATTGAACAACTAATTCCTATCTTTTGTACATCCTTTGGTACATTTACATGCTATTTTTTCAAGCAAAGCTTGTGGTGCAGAAGCTTTGACAGTAAATGTTGGAATTAATACATATTTTGAAGTTTGCCGGCCGAGTCAAGTGGATCCAAAGTATTACCTATAAAAAATAAGATTCAATCATAACACACAATCACATAAAAAAGTTATAATGAGAAATTTAAAAAATAATCCTAAAATCAAAAATCGTTGCAACTACATTTTGAAAAAGCATATCTTATTCAAAAGTAATCCTATATTTTTTTTATAATACACCATTTTAAAGTAAACAGAATAAGCTTTATTTTTTATTATATTACAATATAATATACCTAAATGTAGAAAAACAAAGTTATAATGGGAAATTTAAAAAATGATCGTAAAAAATATAAAAACTCGTTAAAAGTATAAAGTCTTGAACAAGATAACCTCTTTAAAAGAAGTCGTACAACATTATACGGTAGAACATTTTAAAGGTAATTGATTTCTATTCCTCTTACATGTACCATTGCATATGCCAAAAGTTACGTAGAAAAAAGTTACAGAACAATATTTGCGAAATAATAAGGAAAATTGCCCAAAATTGCTGTGAGTGGCGAACTTTGAAAAATCATATTTAGAAAACTGTAAATCCTAATAACCTCTACTAAACATCATTGTGAGAAAATATGTAAGTTTTTTTTCTGCGAAGCAATATCTATACCTATATCCCCGTAGACACAAGTTATCGGCCAAAAACAAAATTTCTTTCTTTTGGGTTTCTTTGTGCTTTTTCTTTTGAATATATTTTTGTAAAGAAAAGTATCTTTGACTTTAAAAAGTTATATTTAAAAAGGAAATTTAACCAGGAACAATTTTTATGTAGACGTGTTTGTACGAAAAGTGCATAGAACTCACCCTAATGTAACCTGTGCCCAGGGACTAATTCACCCATTTCTCAAAAACGCACCCCTTTAAATGGTAGCACTCCACGGTTTTTTCATATATAGAGATTCATTTAACATATGAAATAATAAAACCTCGTTAACGTTGTAGTTCCTTTCTATAGTATATACATAAGCAATAGCCTACAATATTATTTATTATTTTTATCACAAATCATTTTTTAACAAAAAATAAATAAATGATGTCTGTAATATATTATCTAGTAGGTATATGAATTTTATATCAATTTGAACAATTACAATGAAGATACTAAGAACGAGAAAATAGAACCGCCTTACCACTCAACGATCTATACCGTTTAATGTGCTTGTTAACGAATTTCTCAATTATCCAACACAATAGCAGAATTTCCTACTTAAATATAACAGTGGAAATAATTTCACTCCCAAAGTACTCCGTATAGCTGTGGAAGTTTCCTTTACAGCACTTAACGAACAAATCTAAAACTTTAGAGAGTCATTTTCATTAGGATACTTGCAATTTTCTGCAACTTCTTGCAGTTGTTCTGATTATATAATTATGAATGGTTTAATGAATATAATGGTGTAGATGAACAGTATGCACTTGAACCAATCATTTCTGCAGGGGCGGACAAAAGTAACTGAGGTCACATCAAGCTCGGTTATTAATTTACAACAAAAAGAGTAAAATATGAGATAGAAGAAAATGGTAAGAAAATTATGTTTTGAGAGAAGGAGGTAGTTAACGTGAATGACTAATAGTACAAGTAATTTGGACACATTTATAAATAATCATAAAGACGTAAATTGGTAAAACTAAATAACCGCGCGGTATAAGCTAGGGATATTGGCAATAGACTATAAAAAACTCATAAATTTAATTAGACAAGGTGAAAACGGCGGGTTCGAAGGGAAAAATATTCCCATGAGATTTTTTTGCATAATCACATTAGTGAGATATCCCAGAATAAGGTTCAAGAAGTCGCCCACGTGAAAAGTGGGCCAATTTTTTTTAACAATTTTTTTTAATCAAATTGCAAGAATCAATATTTTTGGCCCGAACAATTTTTTCTTTAATTTTTTGGACCATTCTGGACAAAAAAGGTCTCTTATAATTTTTCTCTAAAGTTGATCGTTGTCGAGTTATAAGCAATTTAAAATTGAAAAAAACGAAAAATGGCGATTTTCAAGGCTTAATAACTCTGTTAAAAGTTATTATTATGAAAGTCAATATATGACTAAATCAAAGTTTAAAGCCCCTCCTACAAGATCCTGAAGACATTTTTGTCATTATTTTATTACTAAGCTGTTATTTTTAAGTAATAATAATAAGAGCCATGCACGTGTGCGGCCGCTGTAAATTCTGAGTGCGAGAGAGAAGCCATTCCAGCAGTCCAGTTGTGCATCTTACTCGCACTCACATTTACAGCGGCGTCAATACGATGTAACCGCTTATTGTTATTAATTAAAAATAACAGCTTAGTAGTAAATAAATGACACAGATTTCTACAGGATCATGTAGCGGCGACTTTAAACTTTGATTAAGTCACTTTCTGACTTTCATAATAATAATTTTTAACCGAGTTATTAAGTCTTAAAAATGGCCATTTTCGGGTTTTTCAAATGTTAAATTGCTTATAACTCGAAAAAGATCAACTTTAGAGAAAAATTATATGAGACCTTTTTTGTCCAGAATGGTCCCAAAAACGTAAAAAAAATTAATCCGGGCCAAAAATATTGATTTTTGCGATTTGATTAAAAAAAAATTGTTAAAAAAAAATTGGCCCACTTTTCACGTGGGCGACTTCTTGAACCTTATTCTGGGATGTCTCACGAATGTGATTATGCAAAAATATCTCATGGGAATATTTTTCCCAACGAACCTGCCGTTTCCGCCTTGTCTAAATTATTAGTATTTTTTACATAAAAATATTATAGTTAGTTACAAAAAATAAAATTACCTTTAAAACTGTAAGTATGTAATATAGAAAAAAATTATTATTTAAAGCAAAACAAATAAATTTTGCCTTAAAAGATAAATAAGGGGGTAATAAGTATTGTATTCTGTCTCAATGCTATTTAAATGCATTAATTTTTTTCGAATCCTAAAGAAAACTAATAAATATTTTTAAGACAAAGTCCCTTAGAATAAATAAAGAGTCTCTTTTGAATGCAATATTTGAAATTAAAAATTACACTAAATTTTCTCTTTTTTCACCTCTGTAGCTTATTAGTACATTCTTTCACGGTTTTTGCTGTATATTTTAAAGAACCCCTTGGACTGACATGAAATTTGGCATACGCATAGCAAACATGTCAAAGAAAAAAAGTGATATGGTGTCGATGTGTACTTTTGCCCTGGGAGTGAGTTTCACCCCATCTCGGGGGTGAAAAAATATATGTCCAAGATAAGTCCCGAAATGGATAAACTGACTAATTTTAAGCAACTTTTGTTCTATAGAGTTTTTTCACCAAAGCAATACTTTTGTTATTTTCAAGTGAATATGTTCATTTTTCAACAGAATAACAACGCTTTTAGACGGTTTTTCGCAAATAACTTAAAACGTAAGCATTTTGTCGAAAAAATATTCTTAGCAAAACTATAGCCTATCAAAAGTGAAAAAAAACGGTGTATATATTAGGTCTCTATATCTAGCAAAAGCAGAGTTATAGCTAATGAAAAATAAGTTCATATTCGAAAAATTCTAAATAGAATAATTCAATGTGAAATATCCAAATAATGAAACACTCTTGGAGAAAACACATTGCAACTTTTTTAAAGTGTTTAAAAAAAGCTTTATTTCTGTTTTTATAAAAAAAATTTCTAGCATCAAATGCAACCAAGTTACGCTCAAAATAAAGTTGGTCCCTTTTGTTTTGGCAAAAAAAAATTAGGAAGATCACCCCCTAATTAGCAACTTAAATGAAATTAATCGTTACCGCTTCACAAGTTACTTTACTTATGTTGTGTTTATATGATGTGAGTTTCATCGATTCAAAATGCTTATTTTTGAAAAAATTTGGTTCTGGAATAAAATTTAAAAAAAAATTTAATTTTGAAAAAATGTAGAGATACCAAAAATCTTAGACAATAAAAAAAGTCAGCTTTACTTTTCTGAATATTTTGTATTTATTTGTTATTCTGTAAGAAAAAAATTGGTTAAGATTCGGTGTTTCTAAATTTGCATACACTCATGGTAAGTGACTCGTTCAAGCCCTTCTAACAACAGCTCTTTCAAAAATAAGGACTTTGAACCGATGATCATATGATCAATACGTACGCGAGTAAAAACCTAATGAAATGGTAACAATTCAGTTCATCTGAAATGCTAATTAGGGGGTAATTTTCCCGATTTCATACCAAAAAAAAGGGCCAACTTTAATTTGAGCGTAACTTGTTTACTTTTGATGATAAAAAATTAAAAAAAGTAAGCATTTTTTAAACACTTTAAAAAAAGTTAAAATGAGTTTTCCCCAAAAAAATGCTTCGTTTTTTTGGTTATGGCACGTTAAAATATTCGATTTGGAATTTGACGAATATGAACCTATTTTTTATTTGCTATAACTCTGCTTCTACTAGGTATAGTGACCTAATAATATATACACCATGTTTTTCACTTTTTTACGTGCTATATTTTTGGTAAGAATTTTTTTCTCGACCAAATACTTACTTTTTGAGTTATTTGCGATAAACCGTCTGAAAACGTGGTTATTTTGTAGAAAAATTAACATATTCACTCGCAAATAACTCGAAAGGTATTATTTTTCTGAAAAAACTTTATAAAACAAAAGTTGCTTAGAATTATTCATTTTACCCATTTCCGGACTTATTTCAAACATAAATTTTTCACCCCCAAAAGGGGGTGAAACCAGTGGCGGCTCGTGATTTTTACAATAGGGGAGGCTATACCTAACTGTAAAATATCTAGACAAATTTGCACTAGCAAAAAATGCGCAAAAAATGTAATTTAAGGCCCCATCTTTTGACCATTTTTTATTTACATTTCATAATATCATCCTAATTCATAATTTCATATCATATCATTTTAAAAATAGTTAGTCTAATAGTAAAAGTTTAATACCAAAGTTTGTGTCGTTTATTTGTTAACAATTCCATTTATTTGTAAATAGATACCTATGCATATCAAAATAAATACAGATTTGAAGTTTTGCAGTCCATACATAATGAAGCTTCAAATTTTTTAAGATACTCAACTGATTTTTTTTTTAATTCTAAACGCGGCCTACTTCGAATTCAAAAACACGATAAATTACCGATATTTTGCTTTGAGTTAGAGATATCGGAAAAAGTTATTTGAGCAAGTTGTTTCAAATATTATTATAACCCCACATACCAAATTTCATAATAAAATTCGCACTTTTAGATTTTTCATTATTTTTAGTCAGGACCCTAAAATTCGTTGTCCCGAGACGCACCCAACCACCCAACGGAGCTGAAAAGCTACTCTGCCTCCGTTGGTATATCTCCGGGCAGCGTGTGATGGCGCCGTAGATGCCACTGTTAGGAGACCGAGTCTCCTTAAACGCCTGCTGCGCTGCACGGAGCATTAGCAACGGAGAATGCTGGGCTTCTCGGCTCCGTTCGTGCATCTCGGGATAACCCAGGGTCCTGCCTACAATAATAATGTAATAAAACTGAGACGCGATCATGCGTTCTAATGTTAATGCTTCGTACGTATGGATAATTAGTGATAATATGGAATTTACACGTTGTATAATAGTGGGAGGAATTGTTGTTTTCGCGATTCATGATAAACAAAACAGTATAGAGTGTGTAAAAAATTTATGGGGAGGCTGAGCCTCCCTTGTCTCCTCTGACGAGCCGCCACTGGGTGAAACTCACCCCTAGGGCAAAAGCACACATCGGCACAATATCACTTTTTTTCTTTGACTTGTTAGCTATGTGTATGCCAAAAATCATGTCAATCCAAGCGGTTCTTTAAAATTTAGAGGTTTTGCAATATTTTACCTTTAAAGAACGTACTATATCAAAATAAACATTATCGAAGTTTCAGGGACGTTCGGCCTTCAGTAATAATGTAATCCTTCATTCAGCGTTTAAATTTTTCTAAAATACTTATTCGTTTTCTCGGGATTCGAGAAAAAAATGAATGCACTTAAATACCATGTTGGGCGTTTCACTACGAGACAAGATCCCAAACCGTCAGCTGTGACAAAGATCAGTAGTGGCTGATACGGTAGAGAGAATAGCAACACTGAAATGGAGATGGGCAGGTCATGTGGCTCGAATTACAGACAAGAGATGGACAAATCGGATGACAGATAATAGATGGACAAAGGGGATACTGGAATGGAGACCAACAGATGATGCCTACTGAAGCAAAGGTCGTCCACCAACACGTTGGACTGATGATCTAAAACGTGATTGTAGGAATTAGATTCAAGAGGCACAAGATCGAACTGTATTGAAAATTTTGAGGTAGATCTATGTCCAGCAGTAGACAAGCGGATATTGAATATTGATGATGATTAGATGTTCACCAAATGTAAATGTCACCGGCATATTGGCAGCATCACAAGACGCTTACACACTAAAATCTATAAAGATCGTGCAAGTGGTTTTCGAGATAGTTGAGGCGTTCCACATAAAACTCACTCTGTATGTGAAATTTTATCCTTAGTTCTAAATCTTCTTCTTCTTTAAGTATCGTGCCCAAATTTTAAGCGTGGGTAGGGTAGCTTCCATGACAATTTGCCGATATCGTTCTCATCTTGCTTGGCATGTAATAATGCATCTGCTGATAAACCAGTCCATTGACGACGGTATCGGAGCCATGAATATTTCTTCCTACCAATTCCACTTTTTCCGTCGATCTTTGCGTTGAGTATTAGCTGCAGTATCCTGTTTCTGATACCTCTCATTATATGCCCCATATATTCACGTTTTCTCTTTTTTATCAACTTCATTAAGTCACCTTTGCTTTGACCTACTCTGTTTAAAACTTCTCTATTTGAAATGCGTTGAACCCAAGATATTCTGGGCATTCTACGGTATGACCACATCTCGAAGGCTTCTAATCTGTTCATCATGTTAACCTTGATAATCCAGGTTTTACAACCATAAAGTAATATAGGATACACATAACATTTTACGAACTTGATTCTTGGTTGTAGATTCAGCTGAGAATTGCTCAGAATAGATCTAAGTTTCATAACTGCCCCTCTTGCAATTTCTATACGAGTTTTAATTTCTTCATCTGGATTTAGTGTGTCATTTATCCAATATCCTATGTATAAAATTGTTAACTTTTGATATCGGTTTATTACTGACAATTAGTTGCATAGGCCGACGTCTTGTTTACTAACCACAAGTAACTTAGTCTTTGTTATATTTATGCTAACTCCGTTATTAGAGCATTCTCTAGGGACTCAATCTATAAGGAATTGAAGATCTTCGACACTTTCAGACATGATCGCGGTGTCATCTGCATATCTGATGCTGTTAATAGTTTCTCCTCCAATTCGAACTCCACATTCCCCACATTGGAAATGTCGAGTTCTAAGTCTACGTTCTATTTATTATAATACCCTTTAATGCAACCACTGCCTGGTTACCACAGATCTCCATACTGAAGAAAAAAATATAAAAAACGACCGAAAGGTCATTCAAACTTCCTGAAAGTGTTTTGCAGTTTTTCACAACGAAAACAACCTTTCTCAAATCGTGCTCGTATTGACGCAAGTCACTTGCACGCCACGGCTCAGCTCGAGTGGGCAGTGCTTAATTACAGCTCATGTACTGCTGAACCGCCAGTGATCGCACGTAGCTTGCTGGCAGCGTACACGCAGCTTGAAAACACTCAAATGTGCATCGATCCTAAGTTGTCCTCAAAATTGAGGCGTTGCATATTATATGTTATAGTCAAAGCCCGAATTTCAGGCACTCCTAGGTTTGACTAGGCAATCCTCAGGTCTGACTGATGGTCTTAGTCAAAACCCGAAATAAATTACAGTTTCGGCCTTTGACTAGTCAAACTTAGGAGAGACTAAGTTGGTCAGGCAAAGGTCGAAATTTAATTTTATGAAATCGGGGTTTGACTAGTCAAACCCCGGTGAGCTATTAAAATGTCGTAATTTGTTAGATTAGGTTTAATAAAACGTAATTTTTTAATTTTAATGTTTACGATTTTTATATTGTCGTAATTAAAATAAAAAAATAGTGTTTGTTCTCACACGTTAAGCTATTATGGCATTTAGAGTTGCACAATACGTTAGACCTTTTACACTTTTATAATTTTGAAGGCATTTCTTATTGCAGTAGCATTTTATAAAGTCTTGTCCTCCTTTAGAATCGTTTGTACTAATTTCTCTTAGAGATACCTTAACGTCTGGAACATCTTCGAAATTAAGAAAAAATCGTGTTTATTGTTCCGTATTTAGTCCCAACTATATATTAATCTTTAGTGGTTTTATCTTGTATGATACCCAAAATATTTTGAGCATCTCCGTAATTTGGTTTGACTTAGTATATGAATTTTATTTTAGCACAAACAGATGGAATGGGAATGCCATCGTCATCTGTGATAGAAGATATCCTTATCGGAGAAAAAACTATGGATCGCCATAACATTAACAAAGCTCCTGGACCGTCGTCACTAGGAGGGGAATACAATTGTCAAACAATTCAGATTACTTCTTCATATATGTAGTTTGTTGTATTTGCAAAACGAGAGCTATGACGCACATACGTGCATAATTTTTAATCAGGTGGTACATGTTGTGTGCGCTGACAGCACATTTGGTGCATACTATGAAGGTTTGGAAAGAAAAGTTACATGCATGCGTTGTGCGCAGACAGAAAAATTAAAATAAATAAAGGAAAGGCGATTGAAGGTCTTTATGCCCGGGCTAATGCTACGAAACAATTAAGTGAAAAAAAATTTCCTCCAATTTCTATCGGAAAAACTGTAACAATATCTATCCTCAGCTTTGATAGAGCCAAAAGAGATGCTTGAAATATTTTAGGTATTATACAAGATAAAACAATTGACGGTTTATGTAGAGTTGGTTTGAAATACGGAACAATAAACATACTTTTTTCTTCTTCTTCTTCTTCTTCCTCGAAACTCCTTATGCCCCTCAGGGGCGTCGGAGGTTTTATTTATCCTCTATCCATATCTTCCATTTTTTGCGGTCCTTACACACTTTTTTCAAGAAATCAAATAAGAGAATGAAAAGAGAATTTTCTTAATTTCGAAGATATTCCAAACGTTACGCTGAATGAAGACGCGTTGTTTAATCCCCGCTTAGGCATAGGCCTCTTCAGGGTAGACGTTAAGCTGTCTCTAAGAGAAATTAGTACAAAAGATTTTAAATTTGCACTAATTTTAAAAATAAACACAAATTTTTTTATTTTAATTACGACAATATAAAAATAATAAACAATAAAATTTAAAAAATGACGTTTTATTAAACCTAATTTAACAAATTACGACATTTTAATAGCTGATCGGGGTTTGACTAGTCAAACCCCGATTTCATAAAATTAAATTTCGACCTTTGCCTTATCAACTTAGTCTCTCCTAGGTTTGACTAGCCAAAGGCCGAAACTGTAATTTATTTCGGGCTTTGGCTAAGACCGTCAGTCAGACCTGAGGATGGCCTAGTCAAACATAGGAATGCCTGAAATTCGGGCTTTGACTATAACACATACATAAAACTCAGTTTCTTTATAAAATTTTATTTTTAGTTTTAAATCATCTTTCTATTTATTGTAGTGTTTACTATAAAGATTGCCTGGATTACCACACAGATAAATTTAAAAAATATATAAAGCGACTGGAAAGTCTTTCAAAGTTTCTGAAAGTTTTTTGCAGTTTTTCACAATGAAAACAACCTTTCTCAAATCATGCTCGCATAACTAATATCGCTGTTGTGCAAGGTATGAAAAAAGTGTCTTAAACTTTAGGATAGTAGAAAAAAAGTCCTCCGTAAAATTTACGACTTTAATATCCTCGGAAAAGGCGAAATAACTTTTCTCTAAACTGCTATTGTTTTTCAGTTAGGCATATTTTCCAATCAGCTGCAACGAATTGACGTCCTCTTTTATAAGAAAACGACATGATTTGCGAAAAGGAAAGGAGATAAATGACTTTAAAACTGTTGCAAAACGAGCTTCACATATAACACTGAACAAAAAAACAAATAAAAAGAGTGAAAATGGAACTCTTTGGAATGCAAAGGGGCTTATTGTCGAATTGTTCAGCGTCGGACTTCGTAGGGACTGATTATTTATTTTTTCGGGATTTATGGTATCAACAAAAGGAAATGTTTTTTCAATGTGATTGAGGCAACAATGAAACCGAATAAATCAAAGTAAACATTTAGGAGAAAGGAAAATTAAATTCCAACTTTAAGTGTTTGCTTGGAAAGAAGACTGATTTTAATGTTAATTTTCTAACTTCTGTTTTCTTCGATTTCCGTTTGCCTTCATTTGTATTATGTTAATGAGAGAAAAATTTCTGAATGCCCAGTAAATGTAAGAAAAGTTACTTGTGGTCAAATTAAACGTATGAAAAATGTTTCATATTCAGTTAGTAAAAACTGACAGGCCGAAGTTATTAAACAGTAATAGACAGGGGCGGCCCGTCAGGGTAGGCAAGGTAAGCGCCGCCTAACCTCTCCAAATGTACAATAATAAATTATTTATTAATATAAATTACTTATTTCAAAACTGTAATTTATAAATTTTGATACAATACGTAAGTATCTAAAAAATCTAAAATAAAACAAAGCTACTTTTTAATTCATCTCTGAAGTTGTAATAATTATTGTACGCTCCCCGTAGCGTAGCATTACTACGACGGCTTTACCGTAGTGACGCTCTCTAAAAAGTAGCCGAACATAATTCGCATTTGTCTCACTCTTTACGCTAAGCACAGCGGCTGTATTGTCGCTTGCCTGGCCGTGCATTTTCGGGCTATAGGTAGGCTAGATTTTTTTGAGCCTTTGACATTGGTTGTGCCGAGCTGCATCTCGGAACTGCCAATTGCATGTTTTAGGATCTTGACTACCAATTCTGAAAAAAACGAAAAGTTCGAATTGTGTCATGAAATTTGGTATGTGGGGTTAGAATAATATTTTTAACAATTTTTCTAAATAACTTTTTGCGATATCTCTAACGCGAAACAAAATATTGAAAATTCGTCCTATTTGTGAACTCGCAGTAAGGCTGCGTTTAAAATTTAAATTTCAGTTGACTATCTTAAAAAGTGTAAACCGTCAAAATGAATTACTGCAAAATTTCAAATCTGTATTTATTTTGATAGCTGAAATATAAGGGTGCCTTCATCTTAAATGCGACACACTGTATACAGGGTGTTTGGTAAAGAATGGGCTATAGCTTAACACTAGATTCCTGAGGTTAAAATATATCGATTTGAGCTAAGTTACCTTAGTACGAAAGTTGATAATAACCGAAATACAGGGTGTCAAAGTTAAAACTTTTATTTTATTTATTCTTGAATATTTCCTAACAGCCATGGGATAATAACACAAAATTTGGTAAGCGGGGATTTTTTGAGACAATAAATCTAAATTAGCCACCAAAAATGATGTATTATCCAGAGGGCGCCACATACGCCTTTCAGCGCTCATTTAATAGGTTCAATTTTTTTATTACCCACTCTACATACTTCCAAATAAAAAATTTTATGCTGTTAATATTTTTACTTAAAAAAGGTATACTACATTCATCTCACTAAACTCAACGAAACGCATTTTAAATCTGCGAGGCAACATAAATTTTTGCATATTATTGTAGTTACAGTTACACCCGAAAAATAACTTAAAATCATAAAAATTTACAAAAATGTATCTCAAATTTCTTCAAATGGAATTTGCGATGCAATTACATAAATATGAGAACTGGCACAATTATTATGGTTTCAAGTTTATTTTTCGGGTCTAACTACAATGATATGCAAAAATTATGTTGTATCGCAGACTTAAAATGCGTTTATCTCGAAAACAGTTGAGCTTAGCGAGATGAATGTAGTATACCTTTTTAAAGTAGAAATATTAAGAGAATAAAAATATTTTGATTCAAAAACTACGTGGAGTGGGAGATAAAAAAATTGAACGTATTAAATGAGCGCTGAAAGACGTATGTAGCGCCCTCTGCTACCCCGCTTATCTACCAAATTTCGTGTTGTTATCCCATGTCTGTCAGGAAATATTCAAGAATAAATAAAATAAAAGTTTAACTTTGACACCCTGTATTTCGGTTATTATCAACTTTGGTACTAGGTAAGTTAGCTTAAATGGACCAATTTTAAGCTCAGGAATGTAAGGTTAAGCTATGGCCCATTCTTTACCAAACACCCTGTACCTATATAGGTATTTACATATTATTATACACTATATGTGTCGCCTACCCGAATATTGAGGTCACGAGCCGCCACTGGTAATAGATCTTCTTCTTCTCGTAGCGCTAAAACCCAGGGTGGGTCTTGGCTGACTGCAAAACCTGCTTCCATCTCGAACGGTCATCCATGATAGTTGGGTCAGTGGGTAGTCCCATTGTTCTTAAATCTGACCATATTTTATCTCTCCAGAGTATTTGTTGACGTCTTAGGAACCTTATTCCTGTTGGGGCTTCCTCCCTGATTAATTTGGTTAAGCGGTTATTAGGGAGTTTATGGCCATGGCCCGTCTAAGGGTAAGAACACAACAAGTCGGTCGAGGTGGAGGTGTATTCGAGGTGGATGCTACTAGTTAACTCGCGGTTGATGGCGACAGCACATAGCAGGGAGGTCACCTGCGCTGTCAGTCGAGCTGGAACCACCATCAAGTAAAGTAGTTTAATGAAATTTGAATGACAAAAAGACTGTGCTTTTGCGATGTTGTGTCAGTCAAGCGATGATAGTGATGAAATGGCAGCTGTAAATTATCAGATCCTCATTTTCATACTTCAAAAATTTACTGTATTTAATTACTTTAAAAATTCAAAAATAAACTGAATACAAAAAAGGGATTGTCTAAAAAGTATCAACTCAGATAGCGCAGGTAATGACAACTTGGCTTCGAACGAACCAATCACAGGGAAGCATCCTTGTAGGCCGCGCAGTAGACATCCATGTAAAACAAACTAAGGGTAAGAACAAAACAAGTAGGTCGCGGTGGAGGTGGATGTGGAGGTCGCGGTCGATGTCGATATCTATGTAAAACAAACACATTGTAGTAAATGGCAGAGAACAGAGCAGGTAAGTCGCGGTGGAGGTTAAGCGCGATGCCATCCAGGAGGTTTACATCGATGCTTTTGAAAATAAAATGAGTTTGTTTTACATGGATGTCTACTGCGCGGCTTACAAGGATGCTTCCCTGTGACTAGTCCGTTCGAAGCCCAGTTGTCATTACCTGCGCTATCTGAGTTGATACTTTTTATATAATCCCTTTTTGTGTTCAGTTTATTTTTGAATTTCTTCAAATTTCATTAAACTACTTCACTTGATAGTGATTCTAGCTCGACTTACAGCGCAGGTGACCTCCTTGCTATGTGCTGTCGACATCCACCGCGACTTAACTAGTAGCATCCACCGCGAGCTACACCTCCACCTCGACCCACTTGTTCCGTTCTTACCCTTATTTTATTTTCAAAAGCATCGATGTAAACCTCCTGGATGGCATCGCGCTAAACCTCCACCGCGACTTACCTGCTCTGTTCTCTTCCATTTACTACAATGTGTTTGTTTTACTTGGATATCGACATCGACCGCGACCTCCACCTCCACCTCCACTGCGACCCACTTGTTATGTTCTTACACTTAGGGTCGATTTCTCATACCTGCGTTAATCTATGGTTCAGTTGAACCGGGTTCACAGGTGATCTCCGGTTCTGTTTGGAATGCATTTCTCATTGCGCGTTCATGTCAGTGCTCGTTCTACAGCTTTGGAGAAATGCCAATAGATGGCAAAAGGCAAAAAACTGTCGCCATTTTGAACTACCTTTTTTATGCTGTTTTTGAATAAAGTTAAATTTAAGTATTTGTTTTTAATAACAAATTTAAGTACAAATAATGTTATCGTTTATCGTTAGGCTTAATATAATAAAATAGGATATATTTATATTATGACAGCGTTTCGTGTTAATACAACGCATGCGTAGTCCATGAAATCATCTGAATTGAGTTCTGAAATCTTTGAACGGCCGAATTCCACCGTTCAAGCATCGTTCAAGTTTAAACTGCCATCGGTTGAACGGGAATTGAGAAAGACGATTTTGACTTTAAACTGACGTTTACTAAAAGTTCAGGTTAAACTGGAGTGGAACTCGATATGAGAAATCGGCCCTTAGGCGTTGATATTAAATTTAATCCCTTGAACGACGTCGCTAGCATTATACACCCGTTTGACCTCAGCGTTTGTTCTCAATCGGTATTGGTTAGTGTTCGGGATGTAATAAGCTCCATAAATTCTTTTGAGGATCTTTCTGTCAAAACATCAAGTTTTCTTTCCATTGCTTTTATTAGCGTCCACGTCTCACACCCATACATGAGCAGCGGCCTAATTACTGTTTTATATATCCTGATGTTTGATGTTCGTGTTAAACTCTTAAATTTAATAGTGTTGTGGAGGCTATACACTATACATACATCTGTTTGCTACCTGAATTCTTCCTGTCATCTCTTTCGTGATATCATTATCTGCGGTGATTGTCGCTCTATTGCCCTATTCCAACTTGTCTGTTTTGTCTGTTAATGCACATATATTTGGTTTTCTCTTCATTGACCACTAGACCAGTTTTTCTGCTTATACCCTTAATTTATTGAAAGTCTCCTTCACTTTGGTGACTGTGTTTCCTACGATGTCAATGTCATCCGCGTATGCAAATCGTAATTTTGGTTCGTTCATTGTCAATACAGTCGAACCCGCTTATTGGAATAGCCTTCGTGCCAAGCAAAAATATTCCTATAACCGGGATATTCTTATACCCGATCATTGATGGCTGGTAGAAATAAGGGTACCTACTGAATAGACCTACACAATAATAGTACATACTATGTGTGTACCTACATTTACATTATATTTATATGGTTTTAGGTCGTTTTATGTCAATGATACAGCAGTGTAACTTATTTTATTAAAAAACCAAATTACATTTTCTGTGCATAAATCCATTTAGTCCAGAAAGCCACTGCGCATCCGCTAGGAAAAATATTCTAATTCGGATTTTTTGCACAATCTTACTCAAAAAGGACTCCTTTTAACAAATTTGCATGTTGCCAGGACCAAAAGGTGGTCAAAAATTTTTTAAACGTTTTTTTTTTGTTTTTTTTTTCTAAAATTTTTTTTTTTGCATGGAAAAAAGTTTTTTTAGGTTTTTTTGGATCATTCCAAACAGAAAAGGTCTTTAGTGACTTTTCTCTAAAAATGATAGTTTTTGACATATAAGCGATTAAAAATTGAAAAATTGCGAAATCGGCCATTTTTAACCCTCAAAAACTATGTGAAAAACTGAAAATTTGAATGTTGCCAAGGTAGGTACATATTCTTTAAACATCGATTGATGAAATCCCGAAGAGTTCTTTGCAATACAATATTCAAAACTCCTTTGTTTTTTAATTGCTAATCAAGCGTGCGCGGCACTATTTTCCACCGACAGTATGGTGCAAATGAAAGGAATAAATTCGTTATTTCATAAACTGGCGACTTTAAGGAAAAATCCCGAAACAGGTCGATTTTTATTTTTAAGTTATGATATTGTGGCATATATGGTATACTAGTGACGTCATCCATCTGGACGTGATGACGTAATCGATGACTTTTTTAAATGAGAATAGTGGTCGTGTGCTAGCTCATTTGAAAGGTTCTTCAATTATCTATTCAGTAATATAAACATTTACATAATTATTTATACAGGGTGTCCAAAATTTTTTTATTAAATTAAATTATTTGACAAAAAAAGAAGTAGGACACCCTGTATAAATAATTATGTAAATGTTTACATTACTGAATAGAGAATTGAAGAGCCTTTCAAATGAGCTACCACACGACCCCTATTCTCATTTAAAAAAATCATCGATTACGTCATCACGCCCAGAGGGATGACGTCACTAGTATACCATATATGCCACAATATCATACCTTAAAAATAAAAATCGACCTGTTTCGGGATTTTTCCTTAATCTCACCGGTTTACGAAATAACGAATTTATTCCTTTCATTTGCACCATACTGTCGGTGGAGAATAGTGTCGCGCACGCTTGATTAGCAATTAAAAAACAAAGGAGTTTTGAATATTGTATTGCAAAAACTCTTCGGGATTTCATCAATCGATGTTTAAAAAATATCTACCTACCTTGGCAACATTCAAATTTTCAGTTTTTCACATAGTTTTTGAGGGTTAAAAATGGCCGATTTCGCAATTTTTCACTTTTTAATCGCTTATATGTCAAAAACTATTATTTTTAGAGAAAAGTCACTAAAGACCTTTTCTGTTTGGAATGATCCAAAAAACCTAAAAAAACTTTTTTCCATGCGAAAAAAATAATTTTAGGAAAAAAACAAAAAAAAAACGTTTAAAAAATTTTTGACCACCTTTTGGTCCTGGCAACATGCAAATTTGTTAAAAGGAGTCCTTTTTGAGTAAGATTGTGCAAAAAATCCGAATTAGAATATTTTTCCTAACGGATGCGCAGTGGCTTTCTGGACTAATTAATAAGCATGAGATGTGTGCAATATGTAAACATGTATATATTATCTTATTTAAAATGCATACGACAAAATTCCTTCTCATTTTTTTTAACTCTTTAAGTTACACAAATTAGAAAAAATTACATTGAATTGGCCCTCCAGAAATCTTCTTATAATATTACAAACGGTTAGGACTTGCCAAATTGGATGGAATATCCACAAAATCGAAAATATCTTCATCTTTTGCCTCATCTTTCGCTTTAAAATTGAGTTGGGTGGTTTCATTGTTTTGTTCTAAATCTTCAGTACCTTCGAAAACCGATAAATTATCGTCAAACGAAACAACTCTTAAAAATATTCGTCTTTTATTTTTTGGAATTCTGTGTTTTGATGAATTGACATATTGGCAGGCAAAAAACGGATTGTTAAAATATTCAAACTCATGTCGGGTTTATGAATGGACAGGGCGGTTATTAATAAAAGAGAACATTTCTATTCTTATCTGCCGTTGTATTGTCGAAGTCAATAAACCATTAACCAATAAAATTTATAACTGCAAAGGTAGGTCGCAATAGAAATTTTTACAAGTTTTGTGAGACAAGTTAAAGTAGGTAGTCTATGGCCTGTTGTATTTCGTAAAAGGGTCCAACTGGTGCGTAATAAAGTATTTATTATCTGAAAAATATAATAACCCGGACATAATTTTAATTTTTTTGGAAAATATGAATAAAAAGTTGTTCGTCCACTTGAATAATATTCGACAAAGCGATATTAATTAATTAAAATGTATTCCTATAAAAGGATAAATTTATTAAGGAGTAAATAGAAACGTTTCGGGACCTCAAATTTCTATTCCTTAAACCGGGATATTCCTATAACCGGTACTCTAATAAGCGGGTTCGACTGTAGTTCTGTTCTAATTTATGCTGTTCTTACTACTTTCTCCAGGTTTCTATTAAAAAATAGAAGTGAATCCTCTCCTTGTTTCAATCCACTGTTTATTTGAAATGATTCTGAGAGTTTTCACCTATCATTACACTGGATTTACAGCCATTTATACATATCTTAACAAGCTGGATAAGTTTTCTTGGAACTGAAAGTTCTGCCATTGGATTCCCCATCTGATTAATTTTAATGTTGTCGTACGTTTGTCGAAAATCTATAAAGCGATTATGGATAGTTCTGTTGAATTCCCATTCTTTTTCAAGCAGCTAGCTTAGAATAAAAATCTGAACTATGGTCGATTTTTTTTTCTGAATCCGGCTTGGTATTATTTCCTTGTGAAGTTTTGTACAAAGGTGATACCCTACTTAAAACCTTCCGTTACTCGCGCCAACTTATTGTGATCGAATACTCGCGCACGGTGCAGAAGACCGGGTCCAAAAATATGGGTCAGCAATATTTGAAAAAAATTTTTTTTTGCAAAACTGTGTACAATAATATTATTTAATGAATATATGATCATATAATTGTGTAAATATGCGTTTGTGTCAACATTATATTACTTTAACAAAAAGTAATTTTGTTAATCATCATCTTCATACGTTTCCTCGTCAGTCGATACTTCCTCAAATAATTTTAATAATCTTTGCTTCTCCTTTTCGTAATCCATATCTAAATATAAATAAACAAATATATAAACATTAAAAATAAGAAAAAGACCTTTAATTACCTGACTAATTAAAACTTACTACTTTTAATTACCTAACTAATTAATAGGTCTTGCCTAATAATAAATGTACAATACCCTTTTTTACACTGCACGTGGACTTCACACACAGTTGATTGATGACTGAAAAGGTATATGCAGCAGCAATTGAAAATATGCACTACAATCAGAGTTACAGGCAGTTATTTAGAGGCCCGGTCTCATACACCGTGTGCGAGTAACGGAGGGTTTAGGATGTTCGATAGGATCTTGTATGCTTTATTAAGTAGAGAGATGCCTCTGTAATTAGACCACTTGAATCATGATCCACAACATTACACTTAAAATAAAGAAACTCAAATAAATAAAGAATATATTGATGCAAGAAATAAATAATTTCTGTGATTGGATATTTCTAGAGTATAATACTTAAAGTAAACAGCAGCTCTTTTAGTCCAGGAACCGAAGCTTTTCACCTCGCCATTTTTACAGAATAGATGGATTTTCTTGAAAATTTGAGAATAAGTAGTGGATAGTCCAAGGATCAAAATCTATATGATACCGAAAGGCGTTTTTATCATGGGGGGTGGTTGCCACCCATCTCGGGTGTAGAAATTTTTTTATTATATTTTTACCGCAAAATTTGATAAAAATATTTATTCTAAGCAAAAAACGTTCTATACATTTTTTTTTTTGATAAAATTAATAGTTTTCGATTTATTCGCTATCGAAAGTGTTAGTTTTATATAAAAAAATCAATGTTTTTCAATAATACTCATTTACGATTAACTCAATTTTTGACGTAGAAATTTTTTTTAAACCAACTTCTTGGGAATTAAATAACCTACAATTTCATATTTAAACAATTTTTCATATCTCTGATGCTGATCCTTTTATTCTGAAGGAAATGGCATTTTTACCAAACTACAAAAATTCGTTATTCGCTTTTTGCTCCAGTTTTTTAAAAACTAATCATTCTAAGCCAGTCAAACTTCTAGAATATATTAATAATATATAAATAAAGAAGAATGAATAGGACCAATCACTAAAAACACCGCTAACTTACATTATGATGGTTCCAATTGGATTTCTCCTTATTTTTTCAAAAAAATATATTGATTTTTTAAACGTAGCTTTTTATTTTTTATCTTAGAAAGCTTGGTAAAAAAGAGTTTTGTAGGCTATTACAAGATCTATAAGCTTATTAAAATTAAATCTTTTTAAAATCCTTAGTCGCAAAAAGAGGTGGCTTTGAAAGGGTCGTAAAGATGGTTTTTGCATGCTATTACAAGTCTTATTACAAGTTTTAGGTGTCAATAAATATCTCACTCAAAATTTTGTTTTAGAAAACAATTTTTTGCAGACCAGAAAAATGTTAAACATTTTTTCGTATTTCTGACGCTAATCTTTCTATTGTGAAGAAAAATCCATTTTTTCCAAACTACAAAAATTCGTTATTCGCTTTTAACTACATTTTTTTAAAGCTAATCATTCTAAGCTGGTCAACTTCTAGATCCTATTAATAATGCATAAATAAAGAAGACCAAATAAGGTCAATGACTAACTTTAATTAGGGTGGTTATTAGGAGGTTGCTTCCTATCACGTTTTCGCTGAAAAAAAAAAATAGGGACTGACATCATTCTTTTCATTACAAGTGACTTAATTTTTGAACTACAGACTTTTTTTATTTCTGAAGTCTGAAGGTAAATATTTTTAAATACATTAAATTAGTTTTAAGAAGTTTTCCTCGAAAACTGCATAGTTTTCCCGTCTTTTGACTTTGAAACTACAATATTTAGCATTTGACGAAGAAAAGCTAACATATATGTATAATAAAGTGTATCTCAATTACTGTTGGTCTTAAAGAAAATAAAAGAAAAAACGGTTTTGTTTATTTTTTTAAAAGGTTCATTTTTGTCAAGTAAAGTTGTTTTGATAAAACGAAAACTTTTGGAGTTATTAGCAGAAAACCTATTAAACACATTGGTTTTTTTTTCTTATATAAAACTATCACTTTCGATAGCGAATAAATCGAAAACAATTAATTTTATCAAAAAAATGTATAAAACGTTCTTTTGCATAGAATGAATGTTTTACCAACATTAGCGGTAAAAATATCATAAAAAATTTCCATCCCCGAGATGGGGTGGCAACCACCCCCATGGTAAAAGCGCCTTTCGGCATCATATAGATTTTCATCCTTGGACTATCCATTATTTATTCTCAAATTTTCAACAAATCGATCCATTCTGTAAAAATTGCGATTTTTTGTCCTATTTTAATTGCATATTTTAATTTAATCAACAAGAAAATATTCTACCCAATTATGAATTTTAGTACTTCTACCACCACTACAATGAAACATAAAATACGGCTCTGGAGGGAACAAAAATCAGGAAAAATACTGCTACTATTCTTTTTATTCCTTTTTGACAATAGCTTAAACGGGTCGGTTTTTATTAGGGGTACACTGACAATACCTTTTAATAGCATTGTTCAGTTATTTGCGAGTTTATACTTACAATTCGGAATAAAGGGTTTTTATTGTTGGGCTGTAAAAATTTGAATAACATTAATTTTGGTTTTGCATAATAATTAATTTATGAGGCCGGGATTATTTTTGTTAACAAGTAAGATGATTTTTTCAATCCTATTAAATATTTTGTCAGTGTATTAAATCAATATTGTAAGTGCATTAGACAGTTGTATTTATTCACATTTTTATGAGAGTACTTTGTAAGCATAATGTATCAAAAATTGACCAAAAATGTCTGACCAAAGCGAAATTACAACTAAATAGTAGAATCAAATAGAAAATTGGGGTATATTATATTAGGGTGGTCCGATAAGTACTTAGCCTCTAAGAAGAACATTTTGAAAAAGTGGTGATTTATTTCTAGTCCATGTGATGAGACCGCTCCCGTCTGAAAAAATTTATGATTCGGTTTCTTCTTGTATTCCTATTCAAAAATTTCCCCTTTAAACAAATCTGAAGGGTGCCGGGCGGAAATTGTTTAAACAATTTTTTTAAACAAATACAAAAGATCACGTTTTTTTGCCCTGGCAAGGTTACTTGTAATTTTTCTTAAAAATTGATGGTTTTCGAGTTATAGAGGGTTCACCAGTGAGCTAATTTTGTGCAGACCGTCAATAAATTCAGAATATACCTAGTGTTTGACAATTTTGAAAATGTTTGGCCAAGAAATTGTGTACTATGTTTGGCTCAACTTGTGTGCGAAGCCGCTTTATCAAGAATGAACTTTATTAAAAATCGGTAGATATCTCACTTAACGGATGAATATCTCAATTCCCTAATGACTCTCAGTTGCACTAAACTCACTTCAAACTTCAGACAGGTTGTAGATAAAAAAATGTCATTTTTCTCTCTGATAATTTAATTTTGTAAAGAGTTTTCCCCCTTATTGTTATACTTACTAATCATTAATTTTGAAATTAAGTAATCATCATCATCATTCTCTTTGCCTTAATCCCTATGCGGGGTCGGCTTCCCTAATTGCATTTCTCCATACAATTCTATCTTGAGTCACATCAATATTAATCCCCTTTACCAACATGTCCTGCCTAATCGTCTCCCCCTACGTCTTCTTTGGTCTTCCTCTCCTACTCCTTCCAGGAATCTGCACTTCAGCTATTCTTCGTATTGGGGGATTAGAGTCTCGACGTTGAACATGACCAAACCATCTCAACCTATGCTCTCTCATTTTGGCATCAACTGGTGCCACACATATACTTCCCCTAATATACTCATTTTTAATTTTATCCTTTTTTGTCACTTCCCCCATCCATCTAAGCATTCTCATTTCCGCCACATGCATTCGTTGTTCGTCTTTCTTTTTCACTGCCCAACATTCAGTTCCGTACATCATAGCTGGTCTTATGGCTGTTTTATAGAATTTTCCCTTCAACTTCATTGGAATTTTCCTGTCACACAGCACACCACTCGCTTCCTTCCACTTCATCCATCCAGCCCTAATTCTACTGCATGCATCTCCATCAATTTCTCCATTACTCTGTAATACCGATCCCAGGTACTTAAAACTATTGCTTTTTACAATCAGTTCACCATCCAAAGATACCTTGTTATTTGTAGTAAGTCCATCTTTAAATGAACATTGCAAATACTCTGTCTTTGTCCTACTAAGTTTTAAACCTTTTTCCTCCAGAGCTTGTCTCCACTGTTCCAGTTTTTGTTCTAAGTCTCTTTCACTATTTTCTACTAACACGACATCATCAGCATACACTAAGCACCATGGAATGTTACCCTGTAGTTTCGCTTTTATCTGGTCCAAAACTAATGAGAATAAATACGGACTAAGCACCAAGCCCTGGTGCAATCCTACTTTCACATGAAATTTATCAGTCTCTCCCACACCTGTACCAACACTAGACGTTACTCCCTTATACATATCCTTTACAATCTTTACATATTCACCAGGGACTCCTTTCTTATCGAGTGCCCACCACAGAATCTCTCGAGGACCTCTATCATATGCTTTCTCAAGATCAATGAATACCATATGAGCGTTTGTTTCTTTACTCCTGTATTTTTCCATCAACTGCCTTATAATGAAAATTGCATCTGTTGTTGATCTGCCCTGCATAAAGCCAAACTGATTCTCGGATATTTCGGTCTCTTCACGTATCCGTCTATCAATTACTCTTTCCCATATTTTGATGGTGTGGCTAAGCAGTTTTATAGCCCTGTAGTTTGTACATTGTTGTATATCTCCCTTGTTTTTGTAGACAGGTACTAGTATACTGCTTCTCCATTCGTCTGGCATTTGTCCAACTTCCATAATCCTATTAAATAAACCTGCTAGCCACCTTGTTCCTGTCTCTCCCAATACTCTCCATACTTCCAGGAATATCATCTGGTCCTACCGCTTTTCCTTTCTTTATTTTTTGAAGCGCTTGAGCCACTTCCTCGTTTGTTATTTCGGTGACCATTGCGGCTACTGTCTCCGTTGACTCTACAGGCTGTCTGTCAAATTCTTCATTTAATAAGCTGTCAAAGTACTTTCTCCATCTGTTTTGACATCCTTCTCGTGAACTAGTATTTTATTATTTTCATCTCGGATACATCCAATCTGATTAAAATCTTTTGCTTTCTTTGCTCTCTGTTTGGATATTTTATATATCTTCGTTTCGCCTTCCCTGGTATCAAGTTGATCGTATAGGCTTGAATACGCTTCTAGTAAATAGGGTATACAGAATTTTGAAATTTTGAATTTCAAATTACTTTTGAAATTTCGAATTAATTTTGATATTAAGTAAGCTGTTATATAAAATTGTCATGTGCATTTTTTTATATTCACTTCCTCTCTACTATATGTTAAGTAGGAGTACTTTTCAGATGTGCATTTAATTAAAATACTTTTCAGATTTAATAAGTTTGCAACAAACACCTTGCATTGAAACTAATATAGAAAAGATAACATGTTAATTAGCATTTTGTACTATGATTATTTATTTTAAATTCCTCAGTTTCCTTTCTACAAAATGGATGTCTAAAAACTTCATTAGCATTCAAAATATAAATTCCTAATTTTTAAAATATTCTTAGTAACCATTTACAATACTGCTGTTTTCAAAATATACTGATAATAACATCAAAACAATACACAATGAATTTATATTTTATTTATTGTACCAGGAAAATTTACAGAAGGGTATACAGTAACCAAAAAACAATCAGATATTATTAGTTTTCCTTTCCCTATTAGTCCATATGTGAGGCCACTGTCGTATGAAAAATGTTTCTGACTCGATTTCTTTGCAGATTCCTGTTCAAAAATGTCCCCCTTAAACAAAACAGAAGGGTGCCGGGTGAAAGAATTTTTAAGAAAATTCAAGATTACTTTTTTGCATCGAAAAATGTATTTTTGGGTTTCTTGGGTAATTATAAACAACAAAGGTCTCTTGTCATATTTCTGAAAAGTTGATAGTTTTCGAGTAAGCGATTTGAAATCCGAAAAATGCGAAAATATGCACAAAGAAACCGAATCAGAACAGTCAGACACAGGCAGCATAAATCCGGACCCCGGAAGTGTCATAGGTTTTCGAAGCGGACCCAGTGGCGGCTCGTGACCTCAGTATGCGGGTAGGCGACACTATACTCTATACTCTATACTCTACTATATACTCGTATACCTATATACACAGTGTGTCGCATTTAAGATGAAGACACCCCTATATTGCGGCTATCAAAATAAATACAGATTTAAAATTTTGCTATCTACTGCGAATTTACAAACAGGGCGAATTTTCGATATTTTGCTTTGCGTTAGAGATATCGGAAAAAGTTATTTGGAAAAGTTGTTCCAAATATTATTCTAACTCCACGTACCAAATTTCATGACATATTCGCACTTTTAGTTTTTTCAGTATTTGTAGTCAGGATCCTAAAACATACAATTGGCTATCCCGAGATGCAGCTCGAGACAACCATTGCCGAAGGCACAAACAAATGTAGCCTAACCTAGCCCCAAAAAGTTCCCGGAAATTCTCGTTCACTAGGGCTAGACAAGCCACAGCCACAGTTACAACAGCGCTGTGCTTAGCGTAAGAATGAGAGACGCATATCATTCTGTTCTGTTCTTTAGGTTAGGCGGATTTTAAAGTGCCTGACCATAGGGTAGTGCCACAGAATATGGAACAATAGGGTAGTGCCATAATTTAGAAGTCAGTAGTACTACTACGAGGAGCGTACAATAATTACAACTTTGAAGAGAAATTAAAAAGTAGGTTTTTTATTTTAGATACTTACGTATTGTGTCAAAATTTATAAATTACAATTTTGAAATAAGTAATTTATATTAATAAATAATTTATTATTGTATTGTACATTTGAAGAGGTTAGGCAGCGCCTACCTTGCCTACCCCGACGGGCCGCCCCTGAGCGGACCCTCGGGGAAACTAATTGGTGGCCCCTGTTATAGGCTATTTAAAATCTGAAAAATGCGAAAATACGTATTTTCGAGGCTTAAAAACTCATATTTAAATTAGTATTTTTGAAGTTGCTAGATACTTGAATTGAAGACTAAGAATTCATCTTCAAGATTCTGTAGAGTGATCGCGTCTTCCCTTAATTTATGCCGTTGTTTTTTAATTGTTAAATATGCGTGTTTATCCGATTTTTTTGCAGGTGCGGCGCCCTCTATTTCAAAAATCTCTTATTTTCCTCCGAAAAATATTTTTTCTAGATTCTTTGGAATATTCTAAATAAAATAAGTGTTTTGACAATTCTCTAAAAGTTAATAGGTCTGGATCCCGCGTATGAAAAAAACGTTGATTAATAGCATTTGACACGGTTAGACCACGAAACCGGCACATTTATTTTGTCCGACAGAACAGACTTAAACTCTCCGAACAGAGATTAAACTCTCACGCAAAAATCAGACACCTATTTATCACTAAATGGGCGTTTTAATGAGTGGAACATGTAGAATATGTCAAATGACAGGAATTATGGCAGGTGATAAATAGCAGTCTGATTTTTGCATGAGAGTTTAATCTCTGTTCGGAGAGTTTAAGTCTGTTCTGTCGGACAAAACAAATGTGCCGTTTTCGTGGTCTGACCGTTCCAAATGTGTAACCTGTTCCACAATTAAAACTGCCCCTGTTCCAGTGTTCCCATATATCAAAGTTTATCCGACTAGACACCCTTAAGCTATTAACAAATTTTCAGTTTGCTATTAATCAACTTTTTTTCATACGCGGGATCCAGACCTATAATAGTTTTAAAGTTATAAGCGATTTAAAATACCAAAAATGCCATTTTCGGATTTTAAATCACTTATAACTTTAAAACAGTTTACTTTTGAGAAAAATGTCAAGTAACTTATTTTATTTAGAATATCTCAAAGAATCTAGAAAACATATCTTTCGGAGGCAAATTGGAGATTTTTGAAATAGAGCGCGCCGCACCGGCAAAAACATCGGATGGTCCTGCATTTAACAATTAAAAAACGAGGGTTTAAATTAAGGTTAGACGCAATCATTCTTCAGAATGTTGAATATGAATGTTTAAACTTCAATTTAAGTATCTGGTTACCTAAAAATACTAATTTAAGTATGAATTTTTAGGCCACGAAAATGCGTATTTTCGCATTTTTTAGATTTGAAATCGCCTATAACTCGAAAACTATCAATTGTTGAGAAAAATTAAAAGAGACCTTTCCTGTTTAGAATGAACCACAAAACTTAAAAATATATGTTCCAAACCAAAAAAAACGTGATCTTTTGTATTTGTTTAAAAAAATTGTTTAAAAAATTTCTGCCCAAAATTTCCACCCGGCACAATTTAGATTTATTTAAAGGGAACATTTTTGAATGGGAATCCACAAAGAAACCGAATCAGAAATTTTTCCAGACGGGAGCGGTCTCACCACATGGACTATTCTGAACGTAGTAATATTTTAGCTCGATGCACTTGACACAGCCAGGCTGGGTCAAATGCTTTATCGAGGTCTGCAAAGTGGGCTTCCTCGAAGGCGATGAACTCCCCATTTGACTTAAATTTCTGCCCGGTGAGTGACTTTCTCAACTATGGAAACAAAAAGGATTCGGACATGATCAAATCTGGAGAATAAGGTAGGTAGGACAGCAGTTCGTTGACCAATTGGATCAGTTTGGTCATGGCGACAGCTAATGTGTGAACCAGTGCGTTATCAAGGTGGAACAGCATTTTTATTTCCCACTTTGTTTTTTCCGAAATTTGACATCTAGTCAGCCCAATAATGACGCACAGTGAAGCCCTGTGGCCGTTTTGTCCTTTTCCAGGGAGATGATATGGATCACACCTTATGAATCTCAGTAAACGGTGTCCATCACCTTTCCGGCAGTGAGGACAGTTTTCGTCTTCTTCTGAGTAGGTTCGCGGAGTTACGTCCACTGTATGGACTCTTCGTTAGTCTCTGTTGAGTGCCGGTGAATCCATGTCGATGGTCATGAAGTAACGTAGAAACTCTTTCGGATTAGCCGTAAACAGCCTCAGACACTGCTCTTATGCGGTCTCATGGTAGAGTTTGTCAGCATGAGTGAGAAAACGCTGCACCAATCGCACCGTACCGACAGCTTTATCATGGCCAAAATTTTATTCAGAATATGACCAGTACAATCTTTTGATATGCCTACTGTCTCAGCTATCTCGTGAACTATTAGTCGGCGTTCTGCAAATACGAGATAGGGAATTCCTTTCACGTTATCCTCCGTGGTAGCCGAAGTTCTTTGATTTCTCTTCTAGTTCTTCCCATCAAGTTTATATCATCTGCGTACATGGGGAAAATACACTCCTCAAATTTTGAAGGCGGTTGATCATCTTTTGGAGGAATGCCCGATCAATTAGTACTGTGGCAATGTGTCCGATTTTTTAGTCGAGACTAAAGATTTTTTTTTGCTGGAAAAATGGCTTTGGTAGAGTGTTTGTGATTGATTGCAGATTCATAGTCATAAATTTCTTATTTCATAACTTAAGTACTACAATATTATTTTTTGATACAACATTATTATATTATATTTTTTTTATTATATATTTTAATAATTTGTAGTAATCACTTTTTTTACTTATATTTTTGTGTTATTTTGTTACTTTTTTTTTGTTAATTTTCTTTTCTTTTTTTTGTTTTTATTATTTATATATTCTTTTTTTATATATTATTTTTTTCTTTTTAATTTTTTCAAACCAAATTAACAAATTATGCCTAGTTTATAACTTTTATTTACATAATTTGACATAACTAACTATTTATATGGGAAAAAAGCCACAATAAATAGTTAATTTCCCATATAAATAGTTAATCATAAAAATACCACAAGGAAATAGCTTTAGAACAACATAATTTAACATGTTTATAAATGAGATGAAGAATTTTCATATCATTTGTAAATATTAAAGTAGTAATAGGTCTGGATCCCGCGTATGAAAGAAAAGTTGATTAATAGCAAGCTGAAAATTTGTTAATAGCTTAAGGGTGTCTAGTCGGATAAACTTTGATATATGGGAACACTGGAACAGGGGCATTTTTAATTGTGGAACAGGTTAAAAATTTGAAACGGTCAGACCACGAAAACGGCACATTTATTTTGTCCGACAGAATAGACTTAAACTCTCCGAACAGAGATTAAACTCTTATGCAAAAATCAGACTGCTATTTATCACCTGTCATAATTCCTGTTATTTGACATATTCCACATGTTCCACTCATTAAAACGCCTATTTGGTGATAAATAGCAGTCTGATTTTTGCACGAGAGTTTAATTTCTGCTCGGAGAGTTTAAGTCTGTTCTGTCGGACAAAATACATGTGCCGTTTTCGTGGTCTTACCGTTCCAAATTTTTAACCTGTTCCAGAATTAAAACTTCCCCTGTTTCAGTGTTCCATATATCAAAGTTTGTCCGACTAGACACCCTTAAGCTATTAACAAATTTTCAGCTTGCTATTAATCAACTTTTTTTCATACGCGGGATCCAGACCTATAAGGTTTATTGGGAAACAACATTTTAAATTTTTTAATTCCTTATAAAGGTCGTTTATGTTATTTATTTGTAAATGACATTGTAATATGACATGAGTTAGATCTCCGATTTTGCCACAAGTACAATTGGGAGTATCTGCCAAGCCGATTCTATGCATGTAAGATGGAGTAAGAGCATGATTTGCTCTCAGCCGATTAATGGTCTTTACAAAATGTCTATTATATTCTGTGTAAAACCATTTTCTTGAGGATATCCTAGGGTTACAATAAGCAAAATTTGAGCCAGTATTACATTCTCTGTAATGCAATTGTCAATTATTTTTAAGTTTTTGTCTGTTAAAAGTATCAATATCTGAAGCTGGAATTAAATTTTTGTTTATTTTTTCTCCGATTGCCATTTATTCCCGAATGACCCTTAAATCCAAGCAATTGTTACATTTACTCCTAATTGTATGTAAAGAGAAATCCCGACATACAATATCTGCTGTCGAGATTCTCTTTAATTTAAGTTTGAAGCAAGTAGCTGAGACACTAGCCAAGTAGCAAGATAAAGTGAAGTATCTGATTGTGAATGCACTGTATGATCCAGGATCCAATGTGTCACTGATAAATTCAAAAATATTGAAAATAAAACAGAAGGAATGGAATAATAAACATTCAGTTAATCTAAACACAATTAATGGTAGTTCAAAAACAAAAGGTATGGTAACATTAAAATTAAAAATTTTAGACGTTGAAAATGAAATGAATGTTTTTGTTATAGAAAATGAAGAATTTAAGTATGATTTTTTAGCTGGTTTGGACTGTTGTTTAAAATTTAATATAAGTCATAATGAGAGACTAGAGATTATACATAACAATGATAGAAATATAGAATCACCAGAAAAGGGTAAATATGTCAAAATTCCTGATGTACTAGGTGATATAAATAAAAAAGAATATAAAATTAGTTTCAATGAAAATTTAAATATTGATCAATTTGAAATAGAAAAAAATCATCTAGATTTAGATAAACAAGTTAAAATTGAAGAAATAATTGATAGATATGCCACGGTATTTGCCAAGGATAAATATGATGTTGGTACAGTTAAAGATTATGAAGCCCACATTGATCTAATGGTAGAAAAATACTGTTACAAACGCCCCTACAGATGCACAATGGAGGACAGAAAAGAGATAGAAAATCAAGTAGCAAAATTATTGGAAAAGGGTTTAATTGAAGAATCATATAGTCCTTTTGCTGCTCCTGTTACATTGGCATATAAAAAAGAAGAGGGGAAAAAATCAAGACTGTGTATAGACTTTAGAGAACTTAACAAAATAGTCACACCTCAATCACAGCCTTTTCCATTGATAGAAGATTTAATAATAAAAACAGTAAACTGTAATTACTTTACAACATTAGATATTAACTCTGCGTTCTGGTCAATTCCAATGAAAATTGAAGATAAACATACGACAGCATTTGTAACACAAGAGAGACACTTCCAATGGACCTGTCTACCATTTGGATTGAAGACATTACCAGCCATTTTCCAAAGAATACTGAGTAACATAATAAGAAAATATAAAATGTCAGATTTTGCAATAAACTTTATTGATGATATTATAATATTCTCTAAGACATTCACAGATCACATTTCACATATATCTACATTATTGGAAACAATTATGAAAGAAGGGCTTAAACTAAAATTCTCAAAATGCTCATTTGCGAAAAATAGCGCAAAATATTTGGGTCATATAATCGAAAAGAATTCGGTGAGACCATTAAAGGATTACCTGACCGCTGTAAAAGATTTTCCAGTTCTGGAAAAGAAAAAAAATATCCGTCAATTTTTGGGAAAAATAAATTTTCACTAGTAATACCACTAGAGGTCAAATTATTTCCGGAAATTTTTTTGAGATCATGAATATTTTGAAAATTTCCCGAGTCGCAGACGAGGGAAATTTTCTAGAAATATTCATGATCAAAAAAAAATTTCCGGATATTAATTTGACTTCGCGTGGTATTCGGTAAGAAAATTCCACACCAAATTTGCATTTGAAAATCCAAAGCTGCATGAACAGATTAATAGCGCGCCATAGCTTTGTCAGCAATTATTTAGGCTTTCAAATTCGTAATTTCTACTCATTGTAGTTGCATGGGAATACCATTTCAAGATAGAAAATAGTATATTCTTCAATTTTACATAAGTTTTGAGTAACTACAAGTGATAGAAAATTTTTTTTTGGCGTTTTATTTTAAATTATGTAAACAAATAAAAACCAGTCTGTCAAAAATGTTCTGTTATTATAAACGTCAAAAAATTTCCACTATAATTCGCTGTTGGGTACCCCACGAGCAAAAAATTTCCGATAAAATACCTCCGTTGCCATGGTGATCTGTCAAAATAACGTATTTTGATTGGTTCAAAATTACAGGTGTGGAATTTTCATCAAAAATTTATACCACACAGAGCAGTTATACTTGAACCGCTATATAACCTATTAAGGAAAGATGTTAAGTTCATCTGGACAAAAGAATGTCAAGAAGCCTTCGATAAGATAAAAAATTGGTTGTGTTCACAACCAATTCTGAAGATATTTGACCCAAACGTCCCAATTAAAATCTACACAGATTGGTGTGGGAGCTGTGCTAAAACAGGACGATGAAAATGGTAATAGTAGACCAGTGGCATATTTTTCAAAAAAATTAACAGAAGCACAAAAGAAGAAAAAATCAATATATGTAGAATGCTTAGCCATAAAAGAATCTGTAAAATATTGGCAACATTGGCTAATGGGCAAAGAATTTAAGGTATATTCTGACCATAAACCCTTAGAAAATATGAATTTTAAAGCTAGAACTGATGAAGAATTAGGTGATTTGGCTTACTACTTATCACAGTACAACTTTAGGGTTAAATATAATCCAGGGGCAACAAACCAAGAAGCGGACTGTCTGAGCAGAAATCCAGTATTAGAACCAGAGGAAAATTTGGACGATTTTCTTCAGTTTGTAAACCACTATTATAGTGATTTACAAATGAGTGAATCCATAAGAAAAATTAACTTAATAGATATCGCAGAGATACAACAAGATCAAAGAGATTTACACAATAGTAATTTGACATTTAAGAATGGAATCTATTATAGAAAAATAAGAAAAAGAGACAAAATTTTAATATCAGAAAATTTTAGTATAGATCTAATAAAAAGGACACATTACACCTACTGCCATTTAGGACAAACACAGATGATAAACAAGATAACTCCATTTTATACAGCAAAAAAGCTTGTTAAAAAATATAAGGAAAATACGCAATAACTGTGAAATTTGTTTGAAAAACAAATCAAGAAGAAAACCCAAATATGGATGGATGTCACATTTAGGTCCAGCAAAACGACTATTTGAAATAGTTTCTATAGACACTGTTGGAGGATTTGGTGGATGTCGGTCAACAAAGAAGTACCTCCATATATTAATTGACCATTTTACAAGGTACGTATATATTTTAACATCACAGAATCAAAATGCAACGGACTTTATAAAATTGACAAAAATGGTAACAGACAATTACCAAGTCGACATAGTGTTAGCAGATCAATACCCTGGAATAAACTCGAAAGAATACAAACAATTTCTTAAGAATAATAATACAAAACTAGTATTCACTGCTGTTGATGCACCATTTTCCAATGGGCTGAATGAAAGAGTAAACCAAATGCTCGTAAATAAAATAAGATGTAAAATAAATGAAACAAAAAACAAAGTTGCATGGTCAACAGTTGCACAAAAATGTGTAGCAGCCTACAATAAAACAGAGCATATGATAAAAAGGTTTACTCCAAAATATCTAGTAGAAGGTGAAAACACAAACATACTACCTGATGAAATAAGACCTACAGTCACACAAGAAAAATTAAGTAAAGATAGAAAATTAGCATTGAAATATACATTAAAATCACATGAATGCAACAAAAGAAGATTTGATGCACATCGAAAAGACCTACAACTAAATGTTGGAGACCAAGTATACGTGGAAAATGGTAATAAATTAAACAGAGCAAAGCTAAACGAATTGCGAACTGGACCGTACACAATTAAGAAGAAACGGTCGAATTCTATCTACGAATTGGACACTGGACACAGTAAAGAAGAGTCAAACCTGTTCCTCATTACAAAACTAACACCGTTGTTTGAAGAATCCAAAAATGACCACACAAATACCTGTCTAGTTCTCACCTGAAGGGGGGGAGAGATGTAAAGAGAAATCCCGACATACAATATCTGCTGTCGAGATTCTCTTTAATTTAAGTTTGAAGCAAGTAGCTGAGACACTAGCCAAGTAGCAAGATAAAGTGAAGTGACAGTGACAAAATGTCATGAATAAACTTTCTTAAAATTACTTAATGTCATAAATGATTAAGAATTTTTTAACGTAGAATAATTAGCTTAAATTGTTGTTTCTTTGTATTTTCAGGTAGTATAATTTTAAGTTTGTAAATATTGTAAAATTAATTTACTTTGTATTTTCAGAGCAACATCAATTTAGTTTAAAAAAAGTCAAAAGTCCCAAGTCCCAGTCTATAGTGGTGTAAAAAGTAACATATTACATGTATCGTTTCAAACAGAGTTTTCAAACAGACTAAAGAGTTAATCGACTCTATTTGTCCACTAAATGTTTGTTTATAATAATTAGGTATGTTTAATAATTGCCTGTAATGTGCTGTCTTCTTAATTTATTCACAACTCCCTTGTAATGTAACATTACACTTCTTCTTCTTACGGTGCTTTATCCAAGGACGTTGGCCATTACATTTGCCAATTTAATCTTATTTGCAGCCATGTGGGAAGACGAAAAACATCCTGGCTTAAGAACTTACGGGAATGGTTCGAATGCAGTAGTGCAGAGCTATTTAGAGCAGCAGTCAACAGAGTCCGCATTGCCATCAAGATTTCCAACCTTTGATAGAAGATGGAACTTAAAGAAGAAGAAGCAGCCGCCCTGAATAGTTCGATAGAGGTCATATTCGTCTATTGTCGTAGGTTTTTAAGCCAAGAGTTGCGTCTTCTTCCTGGTCCCCTTTTGCTATTGATTTTGCCTTCGATTATAAGTTGGAGCAGCTCATACTTTTGATTTCTTACGACGTGACCAAAATATTGTGTTTTCCGTTCATTTACTATAAGCATAAGCTCTCTTCCTTGTTCATCCTCCGCAAGACTTCCACATTTGTCGTATGGCTCATGTAGGGTATTCTGAGCATTTTACGGTAACACCAGAGTTCAAATGCTTGGATTATTTTTGCATTTTATAAAATACTGTATCCAAACGTGTCTTTATCTCTAGTGAGTGGTCCCAAGTTTTATCAAGATTACTTCCAAGGTACGTTTTTATTGTTACTCTTTCCAGATCTATTCCGTCGACATTGACGTTCACCCTTCTGTTTTGGTGCTTGCTGATGACCATCGCTTTTGTCTTCTGTGTATTAACTTTCATTCAAAATTATCTACAGGCTGTCGTTACTCGGTCCATTAGGCGTTGCAGTGCATCAGCATTATCTGCTGGAATGACCGTGTCATCAGCGTATCGCAGGTTATTTATACATTGTCTGTTTATAATTATATCGTCCGAGGTGCATTACAAAGCTTTCTTAAATATTATGTTCTTATATAAACCTTGAACAGCAAAGGTACATCTCTGTCTTACTCCCTCCTCGATATTGATTTGTCCAGATGTTTCGCTTTGTATTCTGATTATAGCCTTTTGTTCTTGGTAGACGTTTGAAATAATCTTTAGTCTTTATCGTAGATTCAACACCCCCATCGAACAAGGTTGTAACTCATTTTTAGCGATTTTACAGGGGAGGCAAAAAACAAAAAACAGAATTTTTAAAAATTTGTAACGAAATGGTTAGACTCTTTTACACTAATGTGACATGATATTTATAACATAGTAAGGGATTACTGTGAGATGAATGCTTTGTAATTTTATTAGCTTTATTATAGAAAATCTTGACTTTGATTGAGATACAACCTTGAGATTAAACACGAGTCTTCTTCTTAAAGTCGGAGGTTGGATATCATAATGCCTATGGTCAGTTTGTTGGCTGCTCCTCTGAACAGTTATAATGAACTACAGTTAAGCCATTCCCTAAGGTTCCTCAGCCAGGAGAAGCGTCTTCTTCCTATGCTTCTTCTTCCTTGAATCCTTTCTTGCATAATAATTTTCAGCAACTCGTATTTTTCTCCTCTGGTAATGTGACACAAATATTCCAGTTTTCTAGTTTTTATACTCGTATAAACATAAGTCATCATTCTCTTTGCCTTATCCCTATGCGGGTTCGGCTTCCCTAATTGCTTTTTCCACTCAATTCTATCTTGGGTCATATCAATGTTAATCCCCTTTACCAACATGTCCTGCCTAGAGTTGCACAAGTTTGACTTGAATGTTTGAACTTGACTTAAGTTTGACTTAATTTCAAGTCAAACTCAAGTCAATCCTTCTGCCAAATATTTCAAGTCAAGTCAAACTGGTCAATCGTACAGGTTTGAAAATTCAAACTGTTTGTCAAACTAGTTTGAAAGAGTTTGAAAAATAATTTATTTGGTAGATAATAATTATACTTTTTTGTCGAGATAGACATGTTAGTTGCCAATTAAGATAAGAAAATTAATAATACAATGAGTGCCACATAAAAGTCAAAATTTTCAAAATGTTTTAATTTAAAACTTTTAAATGTAGATTTTTATTTTTTTCGAATCCTGAGAAAACTAATAAGTATTTTTGAAAAATTTAAACGCAGAATGAAAGATTACGTTATTACCGAGGGCCGAAAGTCTCTTAGAATAAACAAAAAGTTTATTTTGAATGAAATATTTGCAATTAATAATAACACTAAATTTTCCTTTTTATGTTCACCCCTGTAACTTATTAAAATAAACATTATAGAAGTTTTCAGGGATGTTCGTCACTCAGAAATAATGTAATCTTTCATGCTACGTTTATTTTTTTTTAATTTTTATTAGTTTTCTCAGGATTTGAAAAAAATTAATACATTTAAAACACATTGAACATTTTGATAAGCGACATGTTACGCCTATGCTCTTAAGGGTTACAATAAAATAAGACTATTTGGTTTTTCAATGGACAGCTCAAAATAAAATGATTTGGAATTTTTATGATTTTCTTTTATTAAAAAAGGCATTATTAGGGCCAGTTGGAAAAACATGTGGTCCCAAGCTGCTAGTTCATTCGAAAATATGTACCATAATACAAAAGTTAGTATTGCTGTATATTTTCGTTGATATTTCTTTAAAATTCAAAACTAACCATAGGGTTATTAGAACTGGACCCCGCGTACCAAAAAAAGTTGATTAATAGCAAGCTGAAAATTTGTAAATAGCTTAATGGTGTCTAGTCGGACAAACTTTGATGTACGGGAACACTGTAACAGGGGAAGTTTTAATTGTGGAACAGTTTAAAAATTTGGAACGTCAGATTACGAAAACGTCCCATGTATTTTGTCGGTCAAAACATCCAATTGATTTGTTACCCTTTCATTAAACTCTCATGCAAAAATCAGACTGCTATTACTAACCAACATGATTCCTGTCATTTGACATGTTCTTCGTGTTCCACTCATTAACATGCCCAGTTGGTGATAAACACCAGTCTGATTTTTGCATGAGAGTTTAATGAAATGGTAACAAATCAATTGGAAGTTCTGTCCGAAAAAATACATGGAACGTTTACGTAGTCTGACGTTCCAAATTTTTAACCATTTCCACAATTAAAACTTCTTCTGTTCCAGTGTTCCCATACATCAAAGTTTGCCTGACTAGACACCGTTAAGCTATTAACAAATTTTCAGCTTGCTATTAATCAACTTTTTTTTTGATACGCGGGATCCAGGTCGATATGGTTTTATCTAGAATTTAAATTTTTTTCGGATACAGGCTACAAATGTTGGGTTTAAATTTTAAAAAAATTAATGTATAAATATGCATTAAGCTTTCTTAATAATTATCCTAACTGGCGCGTTTATTGGGTTTTATTTGTCTGTCTGCGGTTTAAATATCGTATCAGCCAATACATTTCTGTTTATTGAAATTAAAAAAAAAAAAATTTTGGATCTTGTTGGGAGGGGGAGGGGAAATTTCCCCACCCCCTGCTGATCCGCCACTGAACAAATGAAGGCGTAGGAGGTCTCATAGTTCATAGTCTCATTTAAAATTGAAAATAAACACGTTGCGTAATATTCAAACTTCTCAAACCGTTTGAAGATGTTTGAATTCAAGTCAAACCTAAAGATATCGAAATCAAGTCAAGTCAAACTTTTTTATACAAAAAGTTTGATTTTCAAGTCAAGTCAAGTTTGTTGAGTAAAATCAAACTAGTTTGACTTGATCCATCTCTAGTCCTGCCTTATCGCCTCCCCCCAGGTCTTCTTTGGCCTTCCTCTCCTACTCCTTCCAGGAATTTGCACTTCAGCTATTCTTCGTATTGGGTGATTAACGTCTCGACGTTGAACATGACCAAACCATCTTAACCTATGCTCTCTCATTTTGGCATCAATTGGTGCCACACCTAGACTTCCCCTAATATACTCATTTCTAATTTTATCCTTCTTTGTCATTCCACTCATCCATCTAAGCATTCTCATTTCCGCCACATGCATTCGTTGTTCCTCTTTCTTTTTCACTGCCCAACATTCAGTTTCGTTCATCATAGCCGGTCTTATGGTTGTTTTATAGAATTTTCCCTTCAGCTTAATTGGAATTTTTCTGTCACACAACACACCACTCGCTTCTTTCCACTTCATCCATCCAGCCCTAATTCTACTGCATGCATCTCCATCTATTTCTCCATTACTCTGTAATACCGTTCCTAGGTACTTAAAACTATTACTTTTCACAATCATTTCACCATCCAAAGATACCATTTTATTTGTAGTAGCTCCATCTTTAAATGAACATTCCAAATACTCTGTTTTTGTCCTACTAAGTTTTAAACCTTTTTCCTCCAGAGCTTGTCTCCACTGTTCCAGTTTTTGTTCTAAGTCTCTTTCACTATTTCCTACTAACACGACATCATCAGCATACATTAAGCACCATGGAATGTTACCCTGTAGTTTTGCTGTTATCTGGTCCAAAACTAATGAGAATAAATACGGTCTAAGCACAGAGCCTTGGTTCAATCCTACTTTCACATGAAATTTATCAGTCTTTCCCACACCTGTCCTAACTCGTATAAACATAAGTATTCGTAGAAAAAGGTTGTAACTCGCCTAACAACCATTTTACACTCTCCGTGTCAATTACTTTTCCCGTTTAACTATTAAAAGGTTGTATGTTTTGAATTATTTGCAATATAGCTAGGAGAAAATTAGTTTTTATAGTATATTTAAACCAAATATCAACTCACAGTTAACACAATTTTAATTGGAAATTATAAATTTTACAATAACAATAATATTCTATCACTATGAAAAAAACATGGTATAAAATATCTTAAATTTTTCACATTTTTGTTGCGTATCTGTAAATATTTAATTTTAAACTATTTTACTTTATTACTTTACTCTTTTACTATTAATATCTACTTCAAAATTAACATGTGTGTCCTTAAATAGGTTAAAATTTAGAATTTGCTTCCGATTTATTTCAGTTACGGATTTAGGCTTGCCTGATGCTTTGGCATATCGTATCATGGTTATCCATTGGTGTGGAGCATATTATACGACCTAATGTTTCTTCCGTTTTTCTATAATACTTATTGAATCACTCTCGTTTTGTGAATGTGCTATTTCAAAAAATACATGTGTAATGTTTATATTAAACTTTTTCATTACAGAAAAGTACACTATTTTATACTTATTTTGTCCACCGCAACTATCAAAAAGAAAAAAAGTCCGTACATCCTTTTTTACTTTTATTTCGATAAATTTACTTAGTATGAGATGCACCATATGTTTGAATACTTTATAAATTAAACATACGTGCAACAAAGTTGTAACTCATTTAAAAACCTTGTCAATCCTCAAGTATAAAGAAAGTAAATATTTAACATAGGGAGTATTCAGTGTTACTTCCTTTTTCACGCTAAAATGGCACACGCAAGTTAAAATACACCTTTTTTAAATGGAGTATTAGCCAGAATATTGAGAATTAAACTATGTCGTTTATATTGATGTGTGCTCAATTTTTTTCTGAATTCGCCTGTGTTGAAATCTAAAAAATGGTCTAACTTGAGTTACAACCTTGTTCGATGGGGTTGATATTACGTAATGATCCTAAAACACCTATTAGTTTATCATGTTTCACCAAGTCAGAAGCCTTCTGGAAGTCTATAAACACAAGTATACATCAGAATCGACATCTCAACCTTACACTAAGTAAATAAAATAAATAATTAATGATCTATAATTTTGCTACACCGAGTAAATTTTTTTATTCCGTTATTACCTTCATCATAGTATTTGATAGATTGCTGCTTATTTAACTATTCGAAATTTTTGAAGATATTAAGACCATGATTTATCAGTCTACACTTTTATATCACAAAAAAATGTTCATTAAAATCCCTTCAAATAGTTGCACCATAATATTGTTAAAATTTTTTCCTATAAATCCGATACACAACTCATTAAAACATTTTTAATCATCTATACTCGGTTTATCTTTTTTAAGTTGTTTGTTTAACTTCCATAAAAGTTTGATCATCTCACGTTACGGCATTCCGTAAATTCGTTGTTCACCGAAACTTTTCGTTGATGATGAAAGTTTCGGGCTTTTATGTTATTTATTTACTTTATTCTCACTTTTTGTCCAGGAAGTAATATGCCCAACTTGCTTTAAACGGTCTGGTTGAGGATAAATGAATGACGTTTTTAAATGTGCGAAGTCTTAAAGTAGAAAGGATTTACATTTTATTTTCCTTATATCTAATATACGACTCATTAAAACAACTTTAATCATCTATAACTCCGTTTATATGTTTATCCTTAAAAGTTGTTTGCTGTCTAGCCTACATAAAAGTTGGATGCAGACGATAGAGTTATTTTAAGTGATGGCATAAATGGACTACAATGCCTTTTAAATACCATTGCCACAATGGGAAGAGAGTTTGGCCTAAGCATTTGTTAAAAATTGGATAATAATTTCAGTGCTTTTTGGATAAGCTTGTTTGTATCTTCAATAAAGCATTTCCTTTAATTGCAATTAAGACAAAACATCGCAAACCCTGGACTACTAAAGGTATCCGAATATCTTCCAAGAATATGCGTTCTCTTCTCTATATCAGGAAATTTACTACCAACGTTTCTATCACTGAATATATCACCAAGTACTATCTTAAACTTATAAAATCAGCTAAAAAAGACTACTACCATAACCGTTTGGGAAGCTCAAAAAGTGTTGCAAAAGAAACTTGGTCGATAATAAACGATCTTCGAAATAAAACCCACACTGCTAAAACAATTTCCCTTCCAGACCCTGAAAATCTAAATGAATACTTTGTTAATGTGAGTAAAAACATTACATCAACTATTTTGCCACAACAAGATCCCATTGCTTATCTCCCTAATTCAAGAAAGGTCTCGAATTCATTCTTTATAAAACCAGTAGATAAATCTGAATTGATCCAAACAATCAATAGTATCAAAAGCAAATCCTCCTGTAGTACTGATGGTCTATCGATAAAAAATTTTTCTAATCTCCCAGAAAATGTGTTAGAAGTCCTCATCTCACTAATTAATGATTCCTTTGGGAAAGGTAAATTTCCAGAGTGCCTGAAGACAGCCATCATTATTCCTCTTCATAAGGGTGATGAAATATCTAATACCTGCAATTATAGACCTATTGCACTACTACCGGTACTCTCCAAAATTATTGAGAGACTCATAAAAGCCCGACTTATGTCCTTTCTAGTTGAAAACAACATTTTATCACAAAATCAGTTCGGTTTTTAAATAATAAATTCACCACTGATGCCATCTTTTCTGTACTACATGAGGTTTATCAAGCACTTAACAATAATCTTCACACTGCCACCGTTTTTTGTGACTACGCCAAAGCTTTTGATTGTGTAAATCATAACATTTTGATAAGAAAACTAAATTTCTACGGAATTCGAGGTATTTCTTTAGATTGGTTCCAATCTTACTTGGATGATAGAAAACAACTGGTTCGAGCAAATGATACATACTCTAGTCTCAAAAACATTGTATGTGGGGTACCTCAAGGTTCAGTATTGGGTCCTCTACTTTTCCTTATCTTTACTAATGACATCAATAGTTTAAAAATCGATGGAAAAATCTTTCTTTTTGCTGATGATACCAGTATCACTTGGAGCAACTCAAATATTGCAACTCTTCATGCTACTATAACTTCTGATCTACTTACAATGGAAACCTGATCTGACTCTAATTTACTCTCGTTTAACGTAGATAAAACAGTAGCATTGTCTTATAAAGGAGTCCTTCAACCCTTACTTCTTAATAACAGCCAGATCAGTACCGTTGATTCTGTGAAATTTCTTGGTATTTTTTTAGACAGCAACCTTAAATGGTCCCACCATATCGATTTGTTAAGGAAGAAACTATCCTCAGCTTGCTATGCTATAAGATCTGTTTCAAATGAACTCAATTTAGCATCTTCCAAAATAACATATTTTTCTTTGTTCGAGTCACATCTTCGTTATGGTCTTCCTTTTTGGGGTTCTGGTACAGCTGCCCAATTCGATGTTATTTTCAAATTACAAAAAAAAAACAGTTAGATATCTGTTTGGCCTCAGAAGAACAACACATTGCAGAAGTTACTTCAAAGATCACAGAATTTTAACCCTTCCATCTTTGTATATTTTAGAAACCGTTTGCTTAATTCGTAAACATCTACATGTCTTTCCACCAAGACCTAATCATGACTACTTCACGAGAAATTCTACGTTTGACGTCTACATGCCGACCCCGTCCTCTGAGTTAGTAAAGAAATCTATATTATATTCCGCAAAAAACTTTACAACCATCTCCCTCTACAACTTAAATCTGCAGCATCTTTCCCCAAATTCCGTAAACTGACAAAAGCCTACCTATCTGAAAGACCATATTATTCAGTAGAAGATTTTCTTAATCAATAACTAAGAAATTACAGTACCCTTTGCACAAGTAGTATTTTTATTATCATTTTTTTTTGTCTATATTTGGGTGTCATATGCAGCAGCTTAACTTTTAAACTTATTAATTACTTGGTAGAATATGCATTTGCAATTTACTTAAATTTTGCAATTAATTACTTCTGTTTAACTTCATTATTATTGTTATTATTGTAAATATATTGACGATTTATGTAATTTTAGTAAATTTGATTGTTATTGTTTTGTTTTCTTGACTTTCTATAAGCTTTGTCGATAAAATTGTACAATTTTTCATGACAATAAAGCATATTTCTATTCTATTCTATTCTATAAAAACAAAATACATGGCGTTTAGCCGTTTGACACATCAGGATTAACGGTTATATGTTCATCATTCAATCTGCGTTTGTTCACTGCTGGACATAGATCCCCCTCATAATTTTCCATCTGCTTCGGCCTTGTGTCTCTTGCATCCAATTCCTATGAAAATGTTTTAGATCATCAGTCCAACGTGTTGATGGACGACCTCTACTTCAATAGGTGTCATCTCATGGTCTCCATTCCAGTATCAGCTTTATCCATCTATTATCTGTCATTCGAGCTACGTCACAGTATAAAGAGGGACAGTAGAACCACTCTCCGAAAAATTAGAAGTAAAATCTGTAGTCGCGCATGGCGACCGCGCAATGTTGGCAGTAGCTTTTGCCCCACTCTCGCATTGCTATTCGCATAGAAACGTACGGCTTTTAACAGGGAAAACCCGCATCCACCACTGGTGAATTGCCAATTGCGTACTGCCGGTATTACTTCCTGAGATCAAAGCGCCGACAGAAGAGTGATTTTACTGTGGAACCTATATATACTGTGGCTACGTGATCTACCCATTTTCAACCCTATCTACATTTGCGTCATTATGCATATGAAACAAGGTCTTACATAGCGCGTATTTCAGTAATGACGCACCTACCCTACAGTGGCTCAGTACATTTTTACAGTTCGGTCTTTTTGTATCATCTTTACATAGTATTTTAGAAGTTATTTGCGCAATAAACAGGCATTGACAAAATTTGCAGTTACGTCATTTTTCTTCCGTACCGGACTCTGAATATCTGCCTGCTATTACATTTATTATTATAAATTATCCTAGGTGGCACAGCAGTCGGTCCCCCTCTACTTAACTCATTCTTACAGTTGTGCTACCTATTTGGCCACGTGCAGTCGTATTAAAAATTGTGAAAAGTATTTTGAGTTTTATAGATAATACTATTGACAGTCTTGTGGGTAAAATCTATATTTTGTGTTTAAATAAGCCTTTTGTGTTTTTTTGTAAGAGCGCATCATGAGTGGTAGTTATTGTATTTGTAAGAAACCTCTAGGAAAAATTAATTGTCAGCGGGAAAGTCGAGCCATCTTTACTCGCTGTTGTCGGGGAACGTTTTTCGTCTCTTTATATGGCGGGAATAAAGACGATTCTCTGGAAACCCTGAGATACAAACGATTCGCTAAAACAGTGACAAAAATGCATTTAATCTCTCCTCACTTCCTCCAACACAAGATGCAGCCCGTTTCCATAGACTCCGAATGTATCACCAGATTCAGTCATGGCTTGGTAAACATTGTGGATCCAGAAAATTTGGGGCTGGAAAAAGCATGCAAAATTTTGGATAGCAATCCAAACTTCCAAGCCTCCAGTAAGAACCCCCGAGCTTATGAAATTCATCTTCAGCAGATGCAATGGAAACTGGAAGTGCATGTGGTTGCCAAAAAGCAGACCTCAAATGTTCAGCAGTGTGCGTCTATTGGGGTAGTGAAAGTTGCAGCAGCATAGTGGACATATCAACATTAATTACACTAAACAAATAAACAAAAAAAAGTTGCGACTGATATTAAAATGGCTGTACCGGGGAGTCTAAAGCGTGCTGAATGCGAATTCAAACACCAAAATGTTCCACCACGTATACATTTTGGGTTATCTTTTTCTCAAAGTGCCGCGCATTTCTGCGTAGGCGTCCACAGTACATTGTCTGGTCAGGTGAAATGTTAGATTTGGAGTTATAGAATGCATAAAATATTGCTGTTTATTGTAAAAATTCTTATATACTATATACACATTAGTTCAGAACTAGAAACAAAAACTATAGTAACTCTTTTGTTTCCCATAACACTATTTGGATTAACACAAACACACATTTTATCCTGCAAAGTAAAAAACGAAGATAGCTCCTGGTTACGGTTCCTAAATATTATTATAAGTTGTACTGGCTAGTAAATTCCATTTAAAAAGATCCATTACTGTAATCTAGAACCTAAGGATTAAGCATGTCCTTTGGACAAGTGAAGGTCTGGAACTAAATCATGTAATTCGGCTTGTTGGATGCAATAAGGTGCTATTTCGTCGCTTTCAGGAAAATAATAATTATTATTTTCTGATACATCATCAGATTCACTTTAATCACCATACATTTCCAAATATTTCTCCCAATTTGCCGAGGTCCTGGAAGTAGTAAATCTTCTCCATGAAAAACTGGTTATATTGCTGAGGAAATATCTGGATATTCAATTTTATGCTTGCTCTTCCTTGAAAACCCAGGCACTTTTGTCATGCAGGAGTAACAGTCATTAAAACGGTATAGAACTATATACTATATAAGTTTAAATGTCTACGTTTACTGATTAATGATTACCTTTGGTTTATTCTTTATTTAAATGTTAATGTGTTATTCGTAGACATTAGATATCCAAGTGTTGCCAAATTATGCACAATTTTTAGTAAAAACAATAATTTGAAAAGATCACGCCCCAAGATATTACAAATGACTGTTAAAAAAAATTAGTAAAATACTCACAACTTAAAAATCAAAATTCATTTTTTTTTGAAAAAATCATAACTCAAAAATCTTACGTGTTAGGTATTTTTTACCATCATAATCATATTCAGAGAGCAAAAATTAACAAAAAACAGCATTTTTCATTCGAGTCGCAAATTGGTTGTAAACTAGTGTTATTAAAGAAAATTAATTGGTAGATAAATTACCGACAATGACGATAATCTCTAACTCTCATTATACCACAAAAATTCACCTCCGATACTCATTCATATCTTGACTCGCAGCCTAGACCATCAAAAAAGATGAAAAACTAATAACTATGATATATCTTTTTCAACATATAATAATAATAGTACATTATATACCGCGGGACTGAAGTAGTACATTTAATCCTGAAGGTAAAGTTTATGGCCCGACCGCAGGGAGGGCCATAATTTACCTGAAGGATTAAATGTACTTCAGTCGCAAGGTATATACGATACTTTTCGTACTTCCGGTATGATTTTATTAATTATTTCAATAATTTCAATCAGTTTTTTCTCTCTTCAACTCATTTAATAAACTGTCTTTAAAATAAGTTACCATAGTAACATTGCGTTGTGACAGTTATAATTTAGAAACATTGTCATTACTAGTGTCATTGTAAAGAAACATTGTTATTGATAATTATTGGTATCATGAGTGAAGAAGGTGTATCTGATATTGATAAAAGAGCAGCCGAAGTAGGTGAAGAATTGTTACCACCGAAATCTAGAAAACTATACGAGCAGCAGTACGATGCTTTTAAAAAGTGGTGCCGCTTAAAAAATGTGAGACAACCTACTGAAAATGCGCTGTTAGTCTACTTCGATGATAAATCAAAAGCGGTTTGTGCCTCAACTTTCTGGGCACATTACTCAATGCTGAAATCGGTTATTAACATTAGAGAAGATATTGATATAAGTAAATTTCCAAAATTATTAGCTTTTTTGAAGAGAAGAAATGAGGGATTTAAGCCAAAGAAGTCAAGAATTCTCACGTCTGAGCAGGTAGATCAGTTCTTACGGGAGGCTCTGGATGATAAATATTTAATGCTTAAGGTAAACTCGTCAGTTACCTGCTGCATTAACCCAGGAAAGACTGGTCAATATGACGAACTGTCACAATATTAATTTGAATATTAACGTTAATTACCATTCTAATTAATTATATTTTTCAATAAAATATCCCTTAAATTCGTTTGTTTGTGATTTAATCGTTCCGGGAGTTTCGTCAATATTTAATCCCGGAGGGATTAAATGTGACACTTTAGTACCTGTCACAAGGGAGTGAAGTTGTCACTTTAGGCCCGGAAGTACGAAATAGTACATTATATACCGCGGGACTGAAGTAGTACATTTAATCCTGAAGGTAAAGTTTATGGCCCGACCGCAGGGAGGGCCATAATTTACCTGAAGGATTAAATGTACTTCAGTCGCAAGGTATATACGATACTTTTCGTACTTCCGGTATGATTTTATTAATTATTTCAATAATTTCAATCAGTTTTTTCTCTCTTCAACTCATTTAATAAACTGTCTTTAAAATAAGTTACCATAGTAACATTGCGTTGTGACAGTTATAATTTAGAAACATTGTCATTACTAGTGTCATTGTAAAGAAACATTGTTATTGATAATTATTGGTATCATGAGTGAAGAAGGTGTATCTGATATTGATAAAAGAGCAGCCGAAGTAGGTGAAGAATTGTTACCACCGAAATCTAGAAAACTATACGAGCAGCAGTACGATGCTTTTAAAAAGTGGTGCCGCTTAAAAAATGTGAGACAACCTACTGAAAATGCGCTGTTAGTCTACTTCGATGATAAATCAAAAGCGGTTTGTGCCTCAACTCTCTGGGCACATTACTCAATGCTGAAATCGGTTATTAACATTAGAGAAGATATTGATATAAGTAAATTTCCAAAATTATTAGCTTTTTTGAAGAGAAGAAATGAGGGATTTAAGCCAAAGAAGTCAAGAATTCTCACGTCTGAGCAGGTAGATCAGTTCTTACGGGAGGCTCCGGATGATAAATATTTAATGCTTAAGGTAAATTTGTAAATAAATAATAAAATTTAATAAATATTAACGTTAATTACCATTCTAATTAATTATATTTTTCAATAAAATATCCCTTAAATTCGTTTGTTTGTGATTTAATCGTTCCGGGAGTTTCGTCAATATTTAATCCCGGAGGGATTAAATGTGACACTTTAGTACCTGTCACAAGGGAGTGAAGTTGTCACTTTAGGCCCGGAAGTACGAAAATAATATTATTTTGTCTAGAAATTGTCCGTGGATTAGGCCTATTTGGGATACCACACAAAAAAGACGCCTCCAGACTCTACCTCATAGGTGGTCGGAAAAAGGATCAAAAATAGCTTAATAATAGCATAGGAATGTTAAAATCATAATATATAAAATATATGGATAGAAAAGTAAGCCCAAGGTTTTGTTTTTATTGTATTCCTATGAGAATTCGAGAATATGGTGTCAAGTTTGAAGCGATGTAAAACCTAGATAAATAAGTAAAAGTAAACAACTTTATAGTGGAGATTGTTCGTTGAAAGATCATCTATAAAATCGCTTTGAGCTTTGATGTCCTTTTATTGTAAAATAAACAGAAAAAAAGTTATAACCTCCAAAAGGAAACTTCTTACAAAATATTCTCTTATTTTTGTTTATATCTTTTTTGTTGGTCACTTGACAATAAAAAGTAATAAATATAAAACTGTAGAAAATTTAATTTGCTACATCTTATGTGTAATCAAATTTTCTGTATGGTTGCTAGTTTAGGAGATTTTGTACCCAAAGCCCTTTGTACCCTTTTTTCCAAGGTGGCGGCCGGTGGACAAGGGTGGCGACCTCAAAAACTTGAACTTAAGCTTCTACTGAACCCCCCCTCCACATTAAAAAATAAAACAAGCCTAAATGTAACATTTCAATGGACTATTTGTAAAATATTTTTAATTTTTTTATGAATATTTTGCACCTACTTGTAACCACATTATAAGCTCTGCTTTGGATCGACATGATTGAGTAATAATAATAATCATTCTTTAATCTGGACGACCTACCTCTCATTTCTATTTATCTAACAGAATAGTAGTAGTATGTATACTTTTATTCTTGTGCTTGTGTATTTGAATCGATATTCGATTTTGTTTCAGGAAAGCCAGAGCCGGCGATAAAATGGTGGCGTGAAGGTAAACTCATCGAATCCACCGAAACTCGTTCTGGTTTCGAGAAAGTTCGATCCAATCAGCTTATCGTTCGTGGCTTGCAACGGTCCGATCAGCATGCTGCTTTCACATGCCAGGCTTCCAATAACAACATTAGTCAACCTGTTTCTGCTACAACTTCAATAGAAATACATTGTAAGTATAGAACTGATTGAAGTTGACAGTAAAACATTTTTTTGAAGTTATACTTCTTTAGGCGCAATTGAGAAAAATGTCGAGAGTGAATTTTTATAAAAGCAACAATATGGAGTACGCGCATACCGACAGTATGAAGTTGATGAACTCTTTTTAGTTACGTATGTTTCAATGCAAATAAAGTGTAAAAAATATATTGGTGCTTTTTGTAAATATATTTATCACAATTTTTGGGAATAGGAGAATTAGTATAAGAAAATTAAAAATTTGTGTAGAAAATCTGAAGTTTTTTTAGATTTTCTACGATTCATGCAGGGGAAAGTTATGTGCGGGGAGGCTAGAGTTCATAAAAAATGACGTATTAAAGTTATTTTTAAATTTTGGTATCATTTTAAGTATTAAAATTAGTTTAATATTTAAATTAAAATACAATTATTAAACTCAAAAATGAATAACCATTTTTAATTTCGTTGTAACACGAAACTACAGCCGCATCATTATTCCAGTTCAATCAGAGAGTGCAGCAAGCACCTCTACCGGTTTCGAAACTTATTAATCTCTCATCAGGAGGCACATATGCTGCTCTCTCTGATCCAACCAAAACAAACGCCGGCGCCGGCGTGTAGTCACGGATTGCAACGAACGAAATGGCATGGATGCCCTAGCGGCAACTGCTAGCAAAAGACTAAGTTTTCAATCCAATGGCATACAAAACAACATAATGTTATTCTACATTAATCTGGTGGGATGTATCACCATCTGAATCAAAATAAATCACTTTCAAATTATCATCTAATGAAATGGTACATGTTCTAAAGCATCCTCTTGATTTCATGGATGCTAAAACATTTTTTACTTTTTTCAGACGAAATAGTTCAGAATGATAATCTTGAAGTTGCTTTTCAGCAGGCATTTCATAATAGAAAGGTGACTGTGTTGGCTGCAACCACTTAAATTTACATACATTCTTCTTACTATCAGTACTGCTTGCTTCTTCTATAGCAATACAAATTTTCATTGATGTAATATTCATCCTTAATTTGTACAAATAACGGTTTGAAAATCTATTTTTATCACTATTTTGGCTTGGTCAGCTTAAGTTCTTGATTTATAAGAGTAGTTTCATACTTCTTATTCGTGTAAGAGATAGCCGTATGAATTCATCTAAAAAAGAGTTTATTTACAATATGTACAATAAAGATTATAAACATTAATACAACAATACTAAAATAACTTAAAATTACAAACCTAAAAAAGAGAATCAAGAACATGCTATTTCTTACTCTGAGTTTTTGACAACTGTCAAATAATTATTTACAAATGTCATTCAAACTAAAATTACACAGTCATGCCACCTAAAACTATAAATAACTTAAAATAACTAAATGTGGTTTTATTGAAAATAAACATAGTTTTATTTTTTACATTTATTTTAACGAACGTTTGAAGCTCAGACTATTTTCAATCTGGTTGAGGTTTTCTAGTCACTTTGTTAAAGGTTTTATAAAAAATCTTGCAGTAAATATAAATTACATAAGGGCTGTTGCAATTAATTGACAAATGATGACTATAATATTTGCTTTTATCCCTGTGTGCAATCGGCTTTTGTGATACAGTTACTTCTAAGTTTCTCCTTTGGGTCATATCAATATTAATCCCCTTTTATGTGCTTTATCCAAGCGTTTCCAATAAAGTATTTTTAACCTTCTATAAGTCCCTCTAAGACCTTGTATGTCATTCATTCTGCTTCTTCCTTTATATAATCAATTAGACCATATTCATACCTCGGTATAAAGTATGTATATCGTGATTACAGCGAGCACATGCGAAGAATTACAAACTATGCTGGAGAAACTCAAAGAGAACTCCCAATACGTCGGCTTGAAAACGAATACAAAAACAAAATAATAATAACAGACCAGACGACATGTCGGTAAAGTCAGCAGCACCACTTCATAAGACCAAATTCAGACTAAGACTATATTTTATTGCTAATTTATTGCTAATTTATTACGCAAAGGAAAAATTTATTGCTGTAGCCGTTTCCGAGAAACAGTGGGTGCTGCTAGCTTTACGGTAAAGCTAGCAGCACCCACTCTATATCTCGGCAATGAAAAGGAGTACAGGGATCATTTTAACGGCATATTTTATTGCTATTTAATTGCTCTTGATTGGTATATTAACCAATCCTGAAAAGCTATCCCATCATCCCCTAGCGTAAAACTCACCCCCAAAAAGATGATGAAAATCGAAAATTCGACACCAAGGAATTAATTGCTAATTTATTGCTAATTTATTACGGAAAGAAAAAATTTATTGCTGTAGCCGTTTCCGAGAAACAGTGGGTGCTGCTAGCTTTACGGTAAAGCTAGCAGCACCCACTCTATATCTCGGCAACGAAAAGGAGTACGGGGATCATTTCAACGGCATATTTTATTGCTATTTAATTGCTCTTGATTGGTATATTAACCAAACCCAAAAAACTACCCTATCATCCCCTAGTGTAAAACTCACCCCCAAAAAGATGATGAAAATCGAAAATGCAACCCCAAGGAATTAATTGCTAATTTATTGCTAATTTATTACGGAAAGAAAAAATTTATTGCTGTAGCCGTTTCCGAGAAACAGTGGGTGCTGCTAGCTTTACGGTAAAGCTAGCAGCACCCACTCTATATCTCGGCAATGAAAAGGAGTACGGGGATCATTTTAACGGCATATTTTATTGCTATTTAATTGCTCTTGATTGGTATATTAACCAAACCCAAAAAACTACCCCATCATCCCCTAGCGTAAAACTCACCCCCAAAAAGATGATGAAAATCGAAAATTCAATCCCAAGGAATTAATTGCTAATTTATTGCTAATTTATTACGGAAAAAAAAAATTATTGCTGTAGCCGTTTCCGAGAAACAGTGGGTGCTGCTAGCTTTACGGTAAAGCTAGCAGCACCCACTCTATATCTCGGCAATGAAAAGGAGTACGGGGATCATTTTAACGGCATATTTTATTGCTATTTAATTGCTCTTGATTGGTATATTAACCAAACCCAAAAAACTGCCCCATCATCCCCTAGCGTAAAGCTCACCCCCAAAAAGATGATGAAAATCGAAAATTCAACCCCAAGGAATTAATTGCTAATTTATTGCTAATTTATTACGGAAAGAAAAAATTTATTGCTGTAGCCGTTTCCGAGTAAATTGCTCTAATAATTATTTCAATAAGCAACAATGTAATTTGCAATTTAGTTTTGTTCTTCATATTTTGCACAGTAAAATATTCGTTGTTAAGATAATCCAAAACAGTCGTATATTCGTGAAATGGATAAACCTAAATAGACCATATTATAATAAGTTAGTGCTGGGTTTGTTCTGCATTTCTGTCAAAGCGTGAAATTTGCGCAAAAACAGTTACACAAGATATTATGCGTTGCTCCAATTCTACCTAAATGTACTGCCCCATAATATAAAATCCAAAAAAAAAATTGATTAGGCTAACTTTGTTATAAAGCTCATTCACAATAATTCTAAGAATTGACTTATGCAGAATTTAAGAGTAACCCGCTGATAAAGTCGAAGCAATAAAGGGATTTCAGGTAAATATAAGTATTGAAATGGGCCGGCTTAAGAAATTTTATATTTCATTTGGTATTAACTTAACATTACATATTTATTTTAAATAAATATCTAGATAAATAAGGGAAAAATACAGAAACTGATAGAGTATTAGAATTAATTAATTATTATATTTTTCTGTGTGGATTCTTTATTAAATATATCCCAATTTTGAAAGTAATTAACAATTTTTGTTATGTTATAGGTATTTTCCTAAGAAGTGCGGAAAGTAATACTTTTCTGCACGCGATTGCGCGAAGCGGAGTTCGGCAATCAGTCGAGTGCGGAAAATAGACTTTCCGCAAGAGTTAGGAACAATATTTTTTCTACGAGCGTTTAAAAAATGACCAAATCTTAATCAATTAATTGGGTCTATTGAATAAAAAGAAGTATTTGCTTTTACTTCCTCGTATTTAAGTATTTACTTAACGGTAATTGAATAAAGCATTAAAGAAATGACTTTATTCAATTAGTATTAAGTAAATACTTAAATACTTGTAAGTAAAAGCAAATACTTCTTTTTATTCAATAGACCCATTGAATTAATTGCACATTCTGAACAAATGCACTTGCTAGGTTTGTCCAAACAAATGCAGAAAGTCATACTTTTCCGCACGCGACTGCAGTTTGCCGAACGACGCGAAGCGGGAGTTCGGCAAGCAGTCGAGTGCGGAAAAGAGACTTTCTGCAAGCGTTAGGAACAATATTTTTTCTACGAGTCTTTAAAAAATGACCAAATCTTAATCAACTAATTTAATTAATATGAAAATACATACACAAATTAATTCTTTGACAAGGTTGTCAAAACCAAAATTTCAGCATAATTGGTTAGCATGACGACGATCTTGGTTTCCATGACGACGATTCAAAACCACTGTTATTGTCTACTGATTTGACTTTCGAATATTATGTCATAATTATTTTATTTCATCGAATTCTCGCGTTAATTTCATTAAAACATAAACACAATAAGATATATTTGAAATAAATTAGTAAATAATATCTATATATTAGTTTACTGCATGTATTATAAATACTTTAAGACCATATTAACATATCTAAATTAACACGCGTGCGGAAAAGTAAAACGCGTGCGGAAAAGTAAAACGCGTGCGGAAAAGTAAAACGTGTGCGGAAAAGTAAAACGCGTGCGGAAAAGTAACACGCGTGCGGAAAAGTAAAACTTTCTAAACTAAAATGCGTGCGCGAAAGTAGACATTTTTGCACGCTCGTAGAAAAAATAAATTGCAAGTGAAATAATAAAAGAGTGAAATGAAAATTAAAATACAGACCGGACCTGATTCCGAACCACAAAGCGTGTTTAATTTCAGCTCCGATATACTCGCAATTTTATACCAGTATTTTCACAATAGTAAATTAACAAAAGTGATATACCTGTTCAATAAAGTTAGTGTTATAAGAAGACCCAAAAACGTGAGTAGAAGAACATTGATTAGATTGAAATAATATATTCATTTGGAAATCTATCTATATAAAATTTTCATATCAACACTACACCGGACTGGTTTTTTATTAACAACAATTAAAACCAGGGCCGTACTTGAATATGTTTATAATAAATCGTTCAAGTAAAATTAAATGATGAATAATACTTTATCAACTATGGAAACTCCTACCACTTCTCAAAACACTCCAATGTACTCTACTATTGCATCTCAACAAACTACTCCAAAATTACCAGTGAAAGAACAAGCCATCATCTTCAGTTCAATTAATGGCGCAAAATTGCAAGATTATCTTTTGCAACTAGGACCACTCGTCCAACCAAAAAATATTATTTATTCATCAAGAATCTCTAATAACCGAGTATGCGTTTATCTTTCAAGTAAAGCTGTAGTTGATGACTTTCTAAATAAAGCAGGATCCATAAAAATAAATAATGAAGTACTTCTAGCACGTAGATTAGTCACTCCATCGGAACGTCTTCTCTTATCTAATGTTCATCCAACAATACCGCAGGAAATGTTAATTAATATTCTCCAGAACCTAGGCTTGAAATTAATGTCACCAATAACATGTTTGAGAATTGGAGCTACAAATCCTGAATAGCAATCTTTTATCTTATTCTGACAAATCTATATTTAATATCTTAATCAAGTTTATAAATGATTCTAAGATAAAAATTTAAACATATCTATAACAAAATTCTGTGGCAAAAAGACGCTTTGTCTAATGCCATCTCTTTCCACACACACACACACACACAAATCCTGAATATAGCCACATACTAAGTTTTAGGCGTCAAGTATACATAGAACCCCTAGGTAATAGAACCATACCTGATTTTGTCATGGTTAATCATGATAATGTTAGCTACAAAAGATGTCTACATGCGGAGCTAAAGATGTCTATAATATTGTTAAGGATTATATACCAGATTTACCATTACTTATTAAAATGCTTGTATACCCTATTCCACGAACATACGCATGTTTTGGATTACTTCGACAACGAATATTTTACTGTGCAAAATAAGAAGAACGAAAGTAAATTGCAAATTACATTGTTCTTTATTGGAATAATTATTAGCGCCATTTACTTTCGTACTTCTTATGTTGCACAGTAAAATATTCGTTGTCGAAGTAATCCTAAACAGGCGTATGTTCGTGGAATGGCCCATAGACACTCATCCTCATTTTACTGACTCAAAATTAAAAAATCGAATCACACGACTACGCAAAAAGCTAGAAAGACTATTACAACATGAAGTATCTGAACCCGATAGTGATTCATGTACTTCAACTAAACAATAAATCACTTTCAATAGTATATTACAATGGAATTTAAATGGGTATTACACCCATTTAACAATGTTACAGCTTCTTATCTCAGGATATGCACCAGATTTTATTTCGTTACAAGAAACTCACTTCAAGAATAACTCAACACACAACCTGAAAGGTTACACAGGATTTTGCACCAATCCACCCAATCAGAACTACGCTAGTGGAGGAGTAGCTCTATATATAAAGTCAAATATACCTGTTCAAAATATAAACCTCACAACTAATATCGAAGCAGTTGCTGTAACAATACTTGCCCCTCTAAATTTAAATATTTGCAGCATTTATGTTCCACCAGACAAGACTCTGACTAAACCCGAACTACTTAATCTTCTCCAACAAATTCCTTCCCCTCGAATAATCACGGGAGATTTTAATTGCCATAATATTACATGGGGATCAAATAAAACAACAACGAGGGGAAATATGTTAGAAAACGTTTTGAACACTATGAACTTATGCCTACTTAACGACGGCTCGCCAACAAGATTCAATATGGCTACGGGAACTTCTTCCGCCATTGATCTCTCCATATGTGAACCCTCATTGATCACCCAACTAGACTGGACAGCATTAAAAGATTTATATAGTAGCGACCACTTCCCAATCTTAATAAAGCACACAGTAAATTTAAACACAAATACAATACCAACTCAAAAATGGAAATTAAAAAAGGCAAATTGGATTGAATTTGAGAGAATTGTATCAAACAGAATGGATCAGATTAAAATTTCAGACTCCATTGATGACACACTTAGGAGCTTCAATCAGCTTATACTGGATGCGGCTAATATAACCGTAGGTAAATCTCAACTTTTAAAAAAACGCAAACCAGTTCCCTGGTGGAATTCACAATGTGAAGCCGCTATTTAATTAAGTAAAACAATTTGGAACCGCTACAAAAAATACAAAAATATTGATCTATTAACAGAGTACAAAAAACGTAGAGCTGAAGCAAGAAGAATAATTAAAAAAGCAACAAATTGTGAGCCTGCAAAAAGAAAAAACGCTACTAACTGAGCCACAGGATATAGTAAATGAACTGGCTGATACCTATCAAAAATTCTCATCCAACCAAAGTTACAGTAACGAGTTCCTAACATACAAACAAGAGGAGGAGGCAGTACCTATTACAATTTCCGACGAATTTAACGCTATTAATATACCTCTCAGTTATGGGGAATTTGAAGATGCACTTAATAGCATAAAAGACACTGCACCAGGTCCAGATGACATACCAATACAATTCATTAAAAAACTTCCCATGGAAGCAAAAGAGTTTCTGCTCCAAATTTTCAATATTATTTGGGAACAAAAATCATTTCCAAAAATCTGGAAAAATGCCATTGTTATTCCTATTATTAAAGCAAATAAAGATAAATTACACCCAGAATCATATCGTCCTATATCATTAACGTGTTCCTCATGTAAACTTATGGAAAAAATAGTCAACAGAAGATTAATGTGGAACCTGGAACGCAATGATCAACTGATTATCGAACAATCTAGCTTTAGACCAGGCAGATCTACAAACGACAACATTATCGATCTGGAAAACGCTATTCACGAAGCTTTTAAAAATAACCAAAAATGTATGGCGATTTACTTTGACATAACTAAAGCATTTGATACAGTATGGAAACACCGTATATTGAGCATTCTAAACAAATTTGGATATCAAGGAAATATTTTAGCCTATATAAACAATTTTTTAACTCAAAGAACATTTCAAGTCCGAGCGAATGGTGCTATATCCCATCTTAGAGAACAACAAAACGGAATCCCACAAGGATCAGTCATCAGCCCTACTCTGTTTTTAATAGCAATAAACGATATAGTAAAGATCATGGCGAAACCTGTTCAGGCACGACTATATGCTGACGATCTGATTATTTACATCAAAGGAAAAAACGTAAATCATATGGCGTCAATATTACAGGAACACTTAAATAAACTAGTAAATTGGTCCTTAAACACCGGTTTTAGTTTTTGTTGTAATAAAACAAAATGTATAATATTTTCAAAAAAACGTATCGAGGATAAACCAAATCTAACGCTTGAGAATCAAAATCTTTCCTATACAAACGAAATAAAATTCCTAGGAATGATATTTGATCAACAGTTAAATTGGAAAAGTCATATTCAGCAGTTAGTTCTTTCATGTCGAAATGGTCTTAACTTGTTAAAGTATCTAGCTCACAGGACTTGGGGTGCCGAAGGTAAAACACTGCTCATGCTATATAGATCCTTAATTCGCTCTAAGATTGACTACGGATGTGTCGCATATGCATCTGCCAGCAAAACAACGTTGAAACCTTTGGATACGCTACATAACACCTCCCTAAGGATTATACTTGGAGCATACAGAACAACTCCGATAAATAGCATACAAGCTGAAATAGGCGAACCCACTCTAATGCTTCGTAGACAGCTGTTAACCTTTAATTACGCTTCTAACATAAATGTACATAAAAGAATTTCAATAAATAACATTTTAGATCCATCCATGACCAATGACTCTTCAAAGTTCAATCTCCCTTATTCTCGCAGAATCCACCATGCAATGGAGCTACTTAACTGGCAGGAATTTCCACCCTTATATCAATACAAAGAAATATCTTCATCTCCACCTTGGACTGTAAAAATTCCAACAGTCAATTGCAGTCTATTACAATTCCAAAAAAATAGCACTAACCCTAATCTCATCTTACAACACTTCAGAGATCTAATTAACTCTCATTCCGATTACACAGTATACTATACAGACGCGTCTAAAACTGAAAATGGAGTCGGAGTGGCATTTGTTAACAACACAGAGACTCACAAACATAAAATTCCAGATACTGCAACTGTATTAACTGGGGAACTTTATGCGATCTACCAAGCAATACTACATGCAAATGCGAACAAGATGAAGAAGATATTAATCGTCACAGATTCTATGTCATCACTACACGTAATAAGGAAAATTTACACGCAGCATCCAATAGCTTTACTAATAAAGGAAGAACTACATAAATTGCATACTGAAGATTTAAGAATCAAGTTTCTCTGGGTCCCATCACATGTTGGAGTAGCAGGCAATGAAGCAGCAGACCGAAATGCCAAAGAAGCCATAAATGATAACAGTATTCCAATGTCGCTTCAATCTGTAAGTATGGATCTAAAAAGCTACTTCATAAAACATATTTTCGAAAATTGGAACAGTAAATGGAAATCCACATCATCAAAGCTTCAGGAGATAAAAAACAACGTTGGACCATGGCAACCACCCGAGGTATCTAGACGAAAGCAAACAATTATTTCCCGTTTACGACTTGGACATACCCAATTTTCTCATGAATATTTGCTGAAAAAAGAAGAACCTCCAATTTGTGATGAGTGCGGGTCACCCCTTACAGTGAAACATGTGCTAGTGGAAAAGTGTGAAAAGTTCAATAGCCATAGAATTAAATACCATTTAGCTAACAATCTTAAAGACATTTTAGACTATAACAACACTAATAAACTATTTATGTTTCTAAAAGACTGCAACTTACTAAACAAAGTGTAATTAACTGTTAAGACCGCGTCCCACCATCAAATAATTTGATCAAACTTGACAGTTAGTGACACAAAGTGACAGTTAGTGACGTCACATCCTGAGTGTTCATTGTGGATAATAATGAAAAATTTTAATTTTAAATAAAGTACAAACAAGTTAGACAACTCAATACAAAAAATTTGATCAAACTAGACTGATAGTGAGAGCACAGATTTTTAGAATTTCAAAAAAACTGCAATTGTGACGTCACTTTGACGTACTTCCGCAGTTTGCTCAAACTGTTTGATCAAATTATTTGATGGTGAGACGCGGCCTTTACTATCCCGCTAATAACCTTCTTAGGTTGAAGCGGATTATTGTAAATAAAAAAAAAATTATAATAAATTAATGTAATAGGTATTATTAGATATTATATTCCATGTAAGAGAAGAAAGTGAATATTACAATAATTTTATAATCAGAAATACGACAATAACCAACAATTATTGACGAAACCGTAGTTTGTGACAGGAGTGTTCATTTTATTTCATAGAAAAATATTATGCAGGGTGGTTTATTGCATTCGCCCCGGTCTCTGTATTACGGGAAACGACTTGATATTTAAAAAAAATTCTTCATAGAAATATACAGGACCAGTGTGAATTATGCAGGGTGCTCCAAAAAAATAGTAATATAATCAAAGTTATATTTTTTCTTATGGAACACCCTATATCAGATAACATTTTTGAATTTTTCTTAAAAAATAAGCTGTACTTTTATAAGGGTTCTTCATACCTAAGTACAAGGTGTTTTGATTTATTTCGAATTTTATAAAAAAAATTATATAAAGGTTTTATAAAAAAGTAAATATTTATGAATCTAAAAATCGGTGACAAATTTTTTCTTGGATCTTTATAATATACTACTCAGCGTATTTAAATAGATATTTATGGTAGCAAAATTTTGTACAGGGTGGTCAAAATATTATATTGTTCTATTAACAAATTCAAGCTGTAATAACTCATTTATTTTAAATTAAACGCCCTACATTTTATTAGTTTATCGTATGGAAAATTTACTTACCTTTTAATCTTTTTAAGGGTTCCTATACCTATCTTTGTACATGGTGGTTAGAATTTTAGATTGTTCTATTAACAAATTCAAGCTGTAATAACCTACTTATTTTAAATGAAACACCCTAGGGATTTATAGATTGTTCGTATATCTCAGAATTTAAGACGTTTAGGGCATCTTAAATAAAGTTTTCTTCTTAAAATAAACCCAAATAAACGCCCCCTTAAATATTTTACCATACTTTTGAAACGCTGTGTATATAAAGATTACAGTGGAACCTCGATAAGTCCGATTAATCGAGAATGCGGGCAATCCGGGATATCGAAAATCCGTGTTAGCCGTAGAATATAGTAAAAATTAATCAAATACGGTATCCTTAGAGATAAGCTCCATTATAATTGCAAAAACATGAAATACATTATGCACAGTACATGTGAATTACGTACAGTTATATACAGTATTGTTCATTCCTTGGTAAAAATTTCAGTCAGTTTCGGTTGTCAATATTACGTTTTTATTGTTGAAATGTTTGTCTGATGAAAATCGGTCCCGGTTAGCCAGACTTCCGGGTTATCGGAGGCCGACTTAACGGGGTTCCACTGTACCATTTGTTTTTTTATTTCTTTATTATTTATTTAATTTTAATATTATATTTTTTATATAATATTAAATATTTCGAGTATCTTATATGGTCGCCTAAGTGCACATTCAGAAATTGGAGAATATAAAATTGGTTTAACCCTTAAATGCATGATTTTTTTTGTTGATGTTACATATCAAAAAAAGGCCTTTAGCGGAAGCTTAGAAATGATGAAAAAATAATAAAAAAAAATTAAGTTTAATTTTAAACACTTGTTTTTGACAACAACAAGTTTGTTGCCAAAATTCTACATTGTGCATACAAGGTCAAGTAAGGATATAAAATCTACATTGTTAATTTACATGAAAATTATAAAAACAATTAAGTATTATTTCTATTGAAACACAGTGCCACACCACATTTCTGACATTTTGTATGTGTAAACCCTTTGATAAAGTTCGCCATGAAAAAATGCTACATATTCTCAAAACTACCGGTCTGGACGGTAGGGACATTAGAATAATCGCAAATTTGTATTGGGTGGCCAGGCTGAATGTGTTAGGGTTGCGAATCAGTGCTCTGAAGAAGTAAAAATCAAGCGTGGAGTTCGACAAGGCTGTATATTGTCACCAATGTTGTTTAATCTTTACGCTGAAACAATCTTAAATGGAAAACGCAAAAGAGGGAATACTCATTAATGGTATGCTTATGAACAATATCAGATACGCAGATGACACCTTGTTGCTGACTGGACCAATTGAACATCTTCAAGCGTTATTGAAACGAATGGTGGCATTCTGCGCGATATATGGACTCAAACTCAATGCAAGAAAAACAAAGTTTATGGTTATTAGTAAACAGGCAGCCGTAAATAATAATAACTATAACGTAACAATCGGTAATGACTCAATTGAACGAGTAAGTAATATTGTATATCTGGGTACTCATATTAATGAAAGCTGGAACCCTAGTACAGATTATTTGATCTGATTATAATATTATGTACCTACAGTTGACTTGGAAGCCGGTCCTGACATCTTGGGTAATTCTGAAAACTATACAACAATAGAGTAGGTATTATATTTACAAGGGATTATTCAGCTTTACAGCTGTTATTAAAATAACTTTTATAATGAGACACTAAATTTCTGGATACAGATAAATTTTTCCATAAGCGTTATAATAACAAAATGAAAACTGAAACAATGAGAAATTTCAAATACAGCAGCAATACATGATTTTTTTTCAGCATAAATAAAAAATCGGTTTATCAATAACACACAGTATTTGTCAAGGAAGGGAATCAAGAATTTGTAAAATGCATTAAATGTGACCATATCTATGTGTTCCGTTTGTGTTATCTATGTGTTACTACGTTTTCAAGCAATTTTTTTGCTCCCATTCATGTTTTTGTCTTGAAAATTGTACATTAGTCGAGTTAACCGACATTCCAGCAACAGTTAGTTAGGTACCTTAAAAAACAAAACATACCAAATTAAAGGCATTGTTGAGTTTGTTCCTCCTGAAAACGAAATAACAACTGGACATTATATTTCCCACTGCCGACGAAATAACAATAAATGGGAAATTTACGATGATCTTAAAACTTCGGTGGGGTCAAACAAGACAAAAGCAAATCTTTTGTTTTATTCTTGATTATAGACTATTTTTTCTAACAAGTTTTCTTCAAATGATCAGTGCTATACGACTCCCGAATCATATCGTTTCCATAAACGTTTGTGGGGCACTACAGTTTTAGGCAAAATTGTAGCGCAACATTATATCTTGTATAACCTATTTTGTTTATGCAGAACATATTACACGCTTTGGCAAAAATGCAGAACAAACCTAGCACTAACTTGTGGTTTATTCAGATTTTCTCTAATCGTTTGGATTCTATATGGGCAATACAGCTTTACGTAAACTTGGAGCGCCACATTATATCTTATATATATTTTTTGTTTATACAGAACAAATTACACGCTTTGGCAAAAATGCAGAACAAACCTAGCACTAACTTGTGGTTTATTCAGATTTTCTCTAATCGTTTGGGTTCTATATGGGCAATACAACTTTACGTAAACTTGGAGCGCCACATTGTATATTGAATAACTCTTTTATTTTTTTAGAACAAACTTCAAAATTACAGAATAAACTAGAACAAACCTAGCACTAAGTGCTACAGTTATGAAAAGATATATTGGGAACTGGGGCAATACAGGTTTACAGACATATCCGTGCATTATGATCTTCCTGTCCGAAATCCTTGCTGCTCCTCTTGCAGAGTTATTCGTTCGTTTATCTTTGTCGCTATAATTCTTGTTGTCAATTTTAGTGTTGTATTTAAAAGATTTATTGCTCGATAGTTATTGGGGTCCTTCTTATCTCCTTTCTTGAAGAACCTCAGCATGATCGCTCTTCTCCATTCATCTGGTATTCTGTTCGTGGCGATTATTTTATGAATAAGAAGTTGCAGTTGTTGTACGTACACCACCATATTATAAGAGTTCATTTGGTATTTGATTTTATTTGGTGTTTCTGGTAAAGATTTTTCGTTTTCTTTTTTAAAAATTTCTGTCAGGAAGGCCACCCACGTATCCTCTTTTATGTGTTCTATTTCAACTAGTTCTTTCATTTCGCTTCTTTGTTGTCTTATGAAGCGCCTTGTTTCTGTTGTCCATAGAAATCCATCTCTAGTCCTTTTGTGAATCTTTCCCAGTATAATCTGTTATTGTTTTTCTTACCAATTGATGAGTTTCAGTTCTTACTCTTTTATAGTTTTCATATGATTCATTCGTTTTTTCTGACCTATATTTTAGGAAAGCTTTCTATTTTTTGGTGAAAGTTTTATTTAACCTCTAGTGTAAACCATGGTGTTTTCGTTGACCACTTTTGGTTTTTGTTTATTATTTTCGTTCCAGGGGCTTTCCGGTAGCGTCCAGAATATTTACAGAATTGACATGACGGAATTTTGACAGAATTATTAAAAATAATTAGCAATAAAATTGGTCGCCAAGATGGACCCTGTACCCATTTTTCTTGCCGAGATATAGCTTTTACCGTAAAGCTAGCAGCACCCACTGTTTCTCGGAAACGGCTACAGCAATAAATTTTTTCTTTTCGTAATAAATTAGCAATAAATTAGTAATTAATTCCTTGTGGTTGAATTTTCGATTTTCATAATTTTTTCGGGGGTGAGTTTCGCGCTAGGGGATGGTGGGGTAGTTTTCGAGATTGGTTAATATATCAATCAAGAGCAATTAATTAGCAACAAAATATGTCGTCGAAATGGGCCCTGTGCCCCTTTTCATTATCGAGATATAGGGTGGGTGCTGCTGGCTTTACCGTAAAGCTAGCAGCACCCACTGTTTATCGGAAACGGCTAGAGCAATAAATTTTTTCTTTTCGTATTAAATTAGCAATAAATTAGTAATTAATTCCTTGGGGTTGAATTCTCGATTTTCATCATTTTTTCGGGGGTGAGTTTCGCGCTAGGGGATGATGGGGTAGTTGTTCAGGATTGGTTAATATACCAATCAAGAGCAATTAAATAGCAACAAAATATGCCGTTAAAATGATACCCGTACTCCTTTTCATTGCCGAGATATAGAGTGGGTGCTGCTAGCTTTACCGTAAAGCTAGCAGCACCCACTGTTTCTCGGAAACGGCTACAGCAATAAATTTTTTCTTTCCGTAATAAATTAGCAATAAATTAGCAATTAATTCCTTGGGGTTGAATTTTCGATTTTCATCATCTTTTTGGGGGTGAGTTTTACGCTAGGGGATGATGGGGTAGTTTTTTGGGTTTGGTTAATATACCAATCAAGAGCAATTAAATAGCAATAAAATATGCCGTTAAAATGATCCCCGTACTCCTTTTCATTGCCGAGATATAGAGTGGGTGCTGCTAGCTTTACCGTAAAGCTAGCAGCACCCACTGTTTCTCGGAAACGGCTATAGCAATAAATTTTTTCTTTCCGTAATAAATTAGCAATAAATTAGCAATTAATTCCTTGGGGTTAAATTTTCGATTTTCATAATCTTTTTGGGGGTGAGTTTTACGCTAGGGGATGATGGGGTAGTTTTTTGGGTTTGGTTAATATACCAATCAAGAGCAATTAAATAGCAATAAAATATGCCGTTAAAATGATCCCCGTACTCCTTTTCATTGCCGAGATATAGAGTGGGTGCTGCTAGCTTTACCGTAAAGCTAGCAGCACCCACTGTTTCTCGGAAACGGCTACAGCAATAAATTTTTCCTTTGCGTAATAAATTAGCAATAAATTAGCAATAAAATATAGTCTTAGTCTGAATTTGGTCTTATGAAGTGGTGCTGCTGACTTTACCGACATCCAGACGACCCCAGACGTCTTCTTCTTCTTCTTCTTCTTCGTCTAGCCATTCACGTCCACATCTGAACGTAAGCCTCTTCAAGTTTTCCTTTCCATTGTTTTTTGTTTTACGCTACTTGTAGACAATTTTTCCCGGCAGTTCGTTTCAGATCATCTGTTCATTTCATAGGAGGTCTGCCTCTGGGTCTTTTGTGTTAATATGGTCTCCAGGTTAGAATTGTTCTGTGTCATTTGTTTAGATCGCTCCTAACTATATGTCCAGCGTATTCCCATTTCGATTTTAATGAGTTTTGTACCACCCCAGACGTTATTATTATTATTATCCTGGTTATTTATAGCGTTCTTGGCCCTCCGGTTCCCAGTTTCCAGCTTCGCCAGGGTGAAGATTCCTTTCCGACATTGCCTTCTGAATGCCGCCTAGTCATGATTCTAGCTCTGTTCTTTCTTTCCCTTGGCGTCCATTTTAGAATTTGTTTTGGCAGACTGTCGTCATCCATTCTTTCTACACGGCCATGCCAGATCAGTTGTCTCCTTTGAATTTCGTCTGTGATGGTTGGACTTGACTCCCATTATATTTCTGATTTGGTCATTTTGTATTCTTTTAAGCCTTGATTTTCTAGCCGATCTTCTCCAACCCCAGACGTAAATGGTAATAAAAGAGGACAATTTCAACAAAAAGTCTATGCCAAATTCTAAAACTTAACAAAGAAAACCAAGGGTGAGGAAATGTCCAGAAGAGCAAGAGTGGTATCAGCAGAATTTGGAAAAGTTAGATTCTTAAGAGCTGCAAAATACCGCAATACCTGAGAAGCAAAGTGTTCAACTCAGTGGCGGATCTAGACGTTTGCCTTGGGAGGGTAAAACTTCAAATGAAACGCCAATAAACCTAAAACAGGTAAACCCACACTATAAAAGACATAAATAATTACTTACAGCTCCCGGATCGAACCATGACCGGTGACAGACGCTCTAGTCGGTCGTAAAATCACCTAATCTTTACGCAGACAGGATTTCTCTCATCGGCCATGGTTCTCTCCGAGAACTGTATGTCTTAAGTTCCGTTAACTTGCCTAACTAGCGGTTTTATTGGGTGGGTTGAATTTTGTGTTTTTGGTTTAAGTTTCATCTCATCATCATCATTATCATCATAATCAACCCGTACTCGTCCACCGCTGGACATAGGTCTCCCTCACCTCTTTCCATCTTTCTCTGTTTTGTGCGGCTTGCATCCAGTTGCCGACAATACGCTTCAGATCGTCAGCCCATCTGGTTGGTGGTCGTCCTCTGCTCCGTAGTGCTTCTTCTCGTGGTCTCCACTCGACAATACGTTTTATCCTTCGGTTGTCTGACAATCTGGCCACATGTCCTGCCCAATTCCACTTGAGCGACGCGATTCTTTCGACGGCGTCCGTTGTTTTTGTTCTACGACGTATTTCTTCGTTTGGGATTCGATGGGCAGACTGCAATTGCGCGCAGCGGGCAGGGTTTTCAACAGGGTGTCTAAGCCAATGGTGCAATTGCGCGCACGTCTTTAAAAAGGTATGCTGTGATTGCGCGCAAAGTCGTAAATTATAGTAAACGGAAGTTTTATTTACTTCTTATTCGTTTTGAACGGAAATTTTGCTAATTTAAAAAAATTAAGATAATAGCAAGTGAATACTACATTGAAATAGTTGTGATAAAAAAAACTAAATAGTGTCTTTTTTATAATTAATATTTATTGTATTAAATAATGTACATATGTAGACATTTAATTTGAACATGCCTTATAACATATAGTTTTAACAAATTCTATTCTGGATATTTCTTTATTTTTGAAGTTATACTTCTTTACGGGCGTAATGACGGTGAAATTTTATACGGTAAAACCTAGCGACCGGGCTCATGCGCATTATAACTTTGTTCTGATTGGATGTTCAAATGACATGACAAAAATTATCCAATATGGCAGCTGTGGCACAGCTGTGGGACTGTGGTTTGGTTATAATGTATGCTTGTTGCGTTTTAAAATTTGTAGGAAGAGAAACAACAAACAAAAAGTTAGTTAATGGTTATACTGCCTTTTTAAATAGTTTTCATATTATATTTTTGGACTTATTTACATAGAAGAGATGACTGTTGCATGCCAATGTGAAAGCTCATCAAACTGTGACTATAGTATGAGTGCCGCAGATCTCGCTTATTCAAAGCTAAAGAATCTTTCACTGGTAAGTGTTTTATAAATAGTTGATCAAATTTTGTTATGATATTTGAACATAGCCACTTTGCACGACGCAAGTGATTGCGAAATTTATTAGTCGTTATACGGGCTCCGATACCTACCTTGAACCTACCAAAATACATAAGTAGTATGTAATACTTTTATTTATATAATTTGATTACCATCAAAATTTCTATCAATATTCACCTAATATATTGTTTTCTTACTCTATGTTTTGTTGTATTTTTTCAATTCTAAATCATTTCAATTCAAAATCAAAATAATTTGATTTACATAAGTTAAAAATGTCAAAAGGTTAATCTGTTTAGTTAGACGATCTTCGCACATAATGACAAGCTGTCTCTGTGGCGAAGTTTTAATGCGAGTGAATCCCAATATAACGCAAATACCAGCCGCGTGGTAAGTTGGTTCGAATCCCAATAGAAACTTTTATTTTTTTATTTTTTTTTATACATTTTATGATTGTAAGTATATTTATTATATAATTTTATTTTCAGAAAATACGTATTTAGTTAAAAATTTTTCCGACAATTAATGTTCAGAAATCATTTGTGGCATTTTTAATGTGTTTGTGTGTGTTTTATTTTTTTATTATTTTAATTATTGGCACTGTTTTAATAAAAATGTTTGAGAAGTAGTAAGTATAAATTAATTTAATATTTAAATAAAATATAAATAAAAAGTATATTAATTTCGTTTATAATCATATAATCATATAATAGAAGTATAACTTCTTACGTGCGTACAAAGTACACACACATTCATTTTTAAATTTCTCTATCAAATTTGTTACATATTTTAATGTTCTTTCATAATTAATATTTTTAATTTTTTTTTGTAAATGTAAGCTATTTAATTGCACATAATTAATTAAAAAATTAATATATTATATATATTATATATTATACAGTACAATTTTCAAAGGAGGAAGACCTAACCCTTCGGTCCAAACCTAACTTTCGGGTATTAGAGCTGCTGATATATACCGCTGCACGCAATCACAATATACCGTTTTGTTTACCTGCCTTAATCCTTCCGTTGCGCGCAATCACAGCAACCCTCTTAAAGGTAAATTTCAGTACCCCAGGAGGTATTTGACCGCTGCGCGCAATCACAACCCACCCGATTCGATCCCTCAGGGAGACACCCAACATCTGGCGCTCTATAGCCCTCTGAGTTATGCGAATCTTGTTCACTACTTTTTTCGTGAGTGTTAATGTTTCCGCTCCATAAGTGAGTACCGGCAATACACACTTGTCAAAGATTTTCCTTTTCAGGGATATGGGTAAATCCGATTTAAATGCATAGCTCAGTTTACCAAATGCTGCCCAGGCTAATCCTATGCGACGTGGGAGCTCGCACGTCTGGTTATCTCTTCCCAACCGAATTTCATGTCCCAAGTACTTATAAGATACAGTCTGCTCAATATCCATTCTATTAGTTTCATCTCACGTAATATATTTTTGTGTTTCAACAATTTTTTCTTTAGTTTTGGACTTTGTTAGGGGGATATCTCCATTAGCCCTTCATGTAGATCCGCCACTGGATCACACCGTGCATCGTTCCCACGATGACACACGGATGTCAAACCTGGATCTTAACCTAACCAAGGCAAAGATCAAAAACCAACCACAACAAAAACAGGGCAATAGTAGCGTTGCGCGATCAGATAGAAAGAGAAACGACTGGGTGAGATCGAAAAAAAGTGTCAAGGATATCACAACCAAAACAACTCGAATAGAACTTCACATACCACGATGCTAGACAAAAAGACCAAGGTTGGGAAGTCATAATACAACATTCGATACCTCACAAGGGTAGGCTACCATTGCGACCAAGAGAAAGACCACAGATAAGATGAAAGTAACAAAAAAAATTCTAGACAAATTGTAAGTGTGTTGCTCAACGTACATAGATATTTATGGAAGGATCTGGAAGAGGCGTATGTCTAAAAATGGTCAATGAAGAAGGCTATGAAGAAGCCCAGATTTGTAATTTATTATGCACGTTTCTTGAAAGTGGATGCAACGTGTCTAATAAAAATACAATACAAAAAATATTCAGATACTAGGTTAGCTTTATCATTAACAGAAACTAATATAGTCTAAGAGCTGGGAGCGGATTTTGTGCCTGATAAGTAATATGGAAAATCTATACAGGGATATGTTGAATTAGATGTGTACATGACTTTCCTCAACAGCCGGAAACCAGAGTGGGGGACGAGGGTAGTTATAAGGGGTCAAAATTTGCGGTTTTTATTATTTTTTTTGTGACGCTCATGATCGGTATAAGGCCCCAAAATTTGGAAATAAGCAGGTCATGACGTAACTAAGTAAAATACTAAATAAAATCTGGGGGAGCGGAACGCTGCGTGGGGGACAAATGCTGTGCTGCGTCACAAAAAAATAATACAAACTGCGATTTTGACCGCTTAAAACTACCCTCATCCCCAACTCTCAATAGTTACTCCATGATCTACTTACTCCCAAATTTTGGTTCATAATCTCGATCACGAACGTCACAAAAAACCCTCTATAATTTTTATATTCACCACTACCCCCAACCCTTTGTCGGCCACGCAGCGTTCCGCCCCTAGAGATTTAACTTAGTTACGTCATGGCCTACTTATTCCCAAATTTTGGTGGACTATATCGATCATGAGCGCCACAAAAAAATAATATAAACCGCGACTTATTCAACATATGCCTGTATAGTTTTTCCATATTACTTATCACGCACAAAATCCGCTTCTATCTCCCCGACTGATATACTAAGCTTATGTATAAAATCAAGGGGAAGACTTTTTACTTATAACAAAAATTAATTTCTTGATTACCCACCCCTGAACAACTAAAATATAACTAAAAATTATTATTCCGTACAGGATTAGTTGCGGTCCTTCATCCAAATTAGCAAGCCCGGTTTTCTTGGAATCGGTCTAAGCTTTAATAAAGTCAATTAAAGTTTTGAGATCTATTTAAATAATCTAGACTGTAAGTTGGAGGCGCACAATGAAGTCTAAATTGCCATCACTAATTGTAAAGTTCAGATTAAAACTATTATGCTAGAAGCTGGTCGGTGTTTCCAAATCTGGAATAAATAATAAGCTGGATTATACTATGTAAATTGTAAACTACTTTAATCATCGTCAATAATGTTATTAAACGAATTTTCTTTAATTACTAATTTAAATAAATTTAAAAATTTAATATTATATTTTTCTATATTATTAAAATTGTTGGACTTTAAAAAATATCAAATGATTTCTGCGTAAACTCTGGACTGAGATACGAGAATCCGTTGTTGTCTTGGCCTTAGAATTTGTCATGCAAAAAGTTTATCCAAAAATTAAACCATACATAGTTGCTCGAGTATCAAAAATCGTACTCACCTTTGTAGATGACGTAGATGCAGTAACACAATTATTATTACCATTAGAAGTAAAGGATATCTTCCAGAGCTTTGAAGTAACTGCATTAAATGTCAGTCTAGAAGTAATTAAAGACAAAACAAACTATAATATAAAGTTTTTTCAAAATAAGAACGACGACGAATAAGACAAAATATGTTTTACTAAAACGATCATAACTTCGAAGTGGTTAATGAGTTTAAATATCTGGGAGCAACAATCACCAATTACAACAAAATAAAACGACTAGTTGCAACGCGAATAGTGGTAAAAAACAAATCTTTTTTTAGATTGCACCATCTAATGAAGCCAAAACTTCTCTCACGATGTGCAAAAATCCAGATATTTAAGACCATAATACGAACAGCAGTCGTGTATGGAAACGAAACATGGGCGCTAATAAAAAGAGAAGTAAATAAATTGCTGGTGTGCTTTGCAGAGACAGCGTGACAAACAAATGGAGGAGCAGATCCAATAAGAAGTTAATGGCTCTCTTCGAAGGATAGGAAAACACCCAGAGATTTTGAAATTTTGTTAACGATAAAACGAAGAAAACTCGAATATTAGGGTCGCCCGAGGAGAGGACATAAATACGCATTATCAAAAATGAATAACCATTTTCAATTTCGTTACAAAACGAAAATACAACCGCACCATATCTTAGTCCAATCAGAGAGTCCAGCAAGCACCTCTACCGGTTTCGAAACTTTATTAGTCTCTCATCAGGAGGCACATATGCTGCTCTCTCTGATCCAACCAAAACAAACCCCGGCGTGCAGTCACGGATTGAAACGAACGAAATGGCATAGATGCCCTAGAGGCAACTGCTAGCAAAAGAAGAAGTTGTCACTCTGATGGCCATGTTGTTTTATATCAGAGTAAAAACTTAGTCTTTTGCTGGTAGTTGACGCTAGGGCATCCCTGTCATTTCGTTCGTTGCAATCCGTGACTACACGCCGGGGTTTGTTTTGGTTGGATCAGAGAGAGCAGCATATGTGCCTCCTGATGAGAGACTAATAAGTTTCTAAACCGGCATAGGTGCTTGCTCCACTCTCTGATTGGACTAGAATATGGTGCGGTTGTATTTTCGTTTTGCAACGAAATTGAAAATGGTTATTCATTTTTGATTTACATGTTTACTCTGATTGGAGTACGAAGGGAACCATTCTTGTTGGAACTTTACCGCGCTGATCAGATGAGTCGTGAATTTTAAATTGTAAAATTCCCTCATCTTCCTTAGTCACAGCATCCGTATGGCTTGCAAATTGTAGAAGCCTCGGAGGTGCAACCAGAGAATGTTCCCATTGTTTTCAGTCTGGTGGGATGTAGAGTAACATTATGTTGTTTTATATGCCATCAGAGTGAAAACTTAGTCTTTTTGAAGTTATACTTCTTTAGGCACGAGGGAGAAATTTTTACATTCCCCGGCGCATGCGCACACCCACAATATGGTATTAGTCGCTACATCTTTATGTAGCTCAAATAAGGTGTGCGTGAAAAGAATATGTATTATTAGTGTTTTAGTAAATATATTTATTATAATTTTTGTGTCTTTAGATTTGTCTTCCTCGGGAATAAGATATTTTATAATAATAGTAAGTATATTTAAGTATTTTTGTATACTTCACTTGGTCTATTAAATTTGTCAGTATGTATGAGAAATCATGTAACCTGTCAATTCAAAGGAGGTATAGCTCAGTGGTAGAGCGTGTGACCGGAGATCGAGAGGTCCGCGGTTCGAATACGTGTGTTTTCTATTTTTTTTTTTATTTTTGGTATTGTTTTAATACAAATTTTTGGAAAGTAGTAAGTAAACATTAGTTTAATCTTTAAATAAAATACAAATAACCTGTTGAAAGTATATCTATTTCGTTGAAATCATATACTAGAAGTATAACTTGTTACGTGCGTACAAAGTAGACGCACATTGTGTGATCGCAAGCAACCCTCTAATCACCACCCTAATTAAAATTAGTCATTAACCTTATTTGGTATTTTTTACTTAGGTATTATTAATAGGTTCTAGAAGTTTGGCCGGCTTAGAATGATTAGGTTTTAAAAAAAATGGAGTTAAAAACGAATAAGGAATTTTTTTAGTTTGGAAAAAAATGGCCTCTTCTTCAGAATAGCAAAATTAACATCAGAGATACAAAACAATATTTAAATATGAAATTGTAGCTTATTTAATTCCCAAGAACCTGGTTTACAAAAATTTTTTCTACGGCAAAAATTGAGTTAGCTATTGACAATTAGAACTTGTAATAACAGGCAAAAACCACCTTTACCAACCCTTTAAAAATCACCTCTTTTTGCGACTCAGGTTTTTAAAAAGATTTAATATAAATATACTTATAGGCCTTGTAAAAACCTACCAAATTATATTTTTATCAAACTTTCTAAGATAAAAATAAAAAAGGTACGGTTAAAAAATCAATATATTTTTTTGAAAAAAAAAAAGGAGAAATCCAATTGAAAGCATAATAATGTAAGTTAGCGGTGTTTTTGGTAATTGGCCTTACTCATTTTTATTTATTTATGTATTATAAATAGATTCTAGAAGTTGGACTTGCTTAGAATAATTAGTTTTTAAAAAACTGGAGTTAAAAGCGAATAACGAATTTTTGTAGTTTGGTAAAAATTACATTTTCTTCAGAATAGAAAGATTAGCGTCAGAGATACGAAAAATTGTTTCGATATAAAATTGTAAATTCCCAAGAATTTGGTTTAAAGAATTTTCTATGGCAAAAATTGAGTGAATCGTACTATCGAAAAACATTGATTTTTTCTATACAAAACTAATACTTTCGTTAGCGAATAAATCGAAAACTATTAATTTTATCAAAAAAATGTATAGAGCAGTTTTTGCTTAGAATGAATGTTTTTATCAAATGTTGCGGTCAAAATATAATAAAAAAATTTCACCCCCGAGATGGGGTGGCAACCACCCCCATGCTAAAAGTGCCTTTCGGAATCATATATATTTTGATCCTTGGACTATCCACCACTTATTCTCAAATTTTCAAGCAAATCGATCCATTCTGTAAAAATTGTGAGGTGAAAAGCTTCGGTTTCTGGACTAAATATTGCAATAGACAATTCTATGATCGGGCCTGTGCATGCCTTTAAATATTTGGCTACAGATAGATAGCAACCAAAAGGATTCTTTAAGTAGCGCAATGACTACACGTGTTGCCAGTGAGAATAAATAATAGTACATACTATGATTGATGTCATCGAAATTATTTAAGAAAACATTACCAAAATAACTATTTACAGCATATTAATTAGACCCTTATTAACCTAGGGATGTCAGACCTAGGTGATGACAAAAAACATGAAAAACAACTCATGAAAATCGGGAGAAAGGTATTGAGAAAAGATATGATTCGTTGCAAGAGGAAGCTGGTAGTTGAAAAACCACAAAAATCTACAATATTAATGAATTAAATGAAGGCCACGATATGATACCATTAATTTATTGTAAAAAGTCAAAAGCTGTTATGACTGGGACATATCCAGAGATAAGATACTATAAAAGCAACAAAGAAAACGTTCCAATGGAAGCCGATAAGAAACCGAAAGGAAAAAAACTCATAACGAAATGGTCAAATGACATGGAAGACGAAATGCTAAGACAAGAAGAATAAGACTATCATTTCTACGTTTGGTGTTGCTTTCTTGTAAGCATATTTGACTGTTGCTAAGTATCTATCGTCTATTCTATATTCGGGTAACAATTTTAAGTATATTTGTTGATTTACTCGGACGAACGCCTTTTCGAAGTCTACAAGGACAGAACAAAAACATTTCTATAGTTGCAAGATGCAAATTTTTGTATTTCTTTACTGGAAAAGTCGAGTTTTTTAGGCATAAATCTGTATATTTAGTTTAAGGGCCCTCTTTATTCAAACACTAATAATCTTGTGTCCAAGTTTTTTAAATCTAATACAATCTTGTACTTTACCCCACTTTGCTCAGTTAGGTATAAGTCAGGATTTTAGTTATTTTTTTTTTAGTATTTCCTTAGTGTTTTCCTTTAATATAGAATAGAGCATGTTGTTAGCAAAACTACTGGATACATATAAGACAAATATTATGTATGTTTCGTAACAAAACAATAATATTGATATAGTAAATATATCACTACTTACAAAAATATAAGGTATCTATAAAAATATTTGTGCAATGAGAAATTTTACGGTGTACTAACAAGAAAAATTACGCAGAACGAAACAAAAATATTAAACATTATACAAGCAAAACACGTAAAATACCTCTACCAAGTTTCTTATTATACTCTAAAAGATTTTTCCTGGCTGCTTTCTATAGGAGAAAAGAAACTTTTGAAAGTTTTTGCTTATTGTTTTGACACTACAAAAAAAGCTTAGAGTTTCAGAGTATCAAAATGGCCTCAGAAATCGATACCTACTATTTTGTTGAACTTTAAATTAATTAGAAATATGATAAGCGCTTGCTTTACACTTTACAGACTAGATATCGGTAATAAAGAATAATTATATTGTATTACCAGTGTCGCGTTTTTTATGGTTCATCCATCATATTTGAAAATTTTGGTGTATTGTGTACACATAATTATGTAAAAAGCCCATCATCGTTCATTATACGAATATAGTCTAGACGGACAAATTCGATGAAAATTAAAAAAAGTACGTACGATTAGGGCTTACAATACCGAGCCAAAATCTCAATACCGATATTTGGTATTTAAAATTTAAAATACCGGCATCCCGGTATTAATACCGGTATTATGAAAAAAAAAATATACACGTTATATTTATACTATCCTCAGTTGCTATAGACCTGGATCCCGCGTACCAAAAAAAGTTGATTAATAGCAAAGCTCAAAATTTGTTAATAGCTTAACGGTACCTAGTCGGACAAACTATGTCCGTATTGATGTATGGGAATACTGGAACAGGGAAAATTTTAATTGTGGAACAGGTTAAAAATTTGGAACGTTAGACTACGAAAACGTTTCATGTATTTTGTCAGACAGAACTTCCAATTGATTTGTTACCATTTCATTAAACTCTCATGCAAAAATCAGACTGGTGTTTGTCACCAACTGGGCATTTTAATGAGCGGAACACGAAGAACATGTCAAATGACAGGAATCATGTTGGTTAGTAATAGTAGTCTGATTTTTGCATGAGAGTTTAAAGAAATGGTAACAAATTAATTGGAAGTTCTGTCCGACAAAATACATGGAACGTTTTCGTAATCTGACGTTCCAAATTTTTAACCTGTTCCACAATTAAAACTTCCCCTGTTCCAGTGTTCCCATACATCAAAATTTGTCCGTCTAGACACCATTAAGCTATTAACAAATTTTCAGCTTGCTCTTAATCAACTTTTTTTTGGTAAGCGAGGTCCAGGCCTATTATATCGACTTGTTATTAAATAAATTATGAAACCTATTAATTTTTTTTTGACTGTCAATCTAACGTCAGAACGTGTATGTATCGATCTGTAAATTGGTGCCAAAATTTGTAATTATTACTGTAAATACTAGTTATTAAAATTAGTTTTCGCTCAAATAGTGACTAATAACAATTGTGTTACGTGCTAATCATCAAGAACAAGCTGGAACTTCAGTCAGTAAGAGATGTTTTACTTAATAATCTTCCAACTTAAACACATTCAGTGTCAAACTATCAATAGTTTTTCACTGTTGCTATCCCGTCCCAACGGACGCCAACGGTTAGGCAACCAGTATTGCAGTGATGTATCCAAGGTTATCACTTATTTCCAGACATCCAAAGCGTAATATAAACAAATTCAAGTTACTTTTGACTACATGAGTAACAATTTAAATCAATTAAGTATTTTCTATGGGAAATAAGCCACAATTTTACTAAAAAATGAATTCATTAACGTTTCTTTATGAATTTATTATAACATACGTCTGAATTGCCAATATAAATGAGTCAGATTAAATAAATTATTAGAAGAATTTTTTTACTAAGCAACAACATTTTTGTTTATTTTAGTAATATTTTGTATTTTGAGAACGAAACCCGATTTGGGCTTCGAAACGTTAATAAATTCATTTTTTAGTAAAATTGTGGCTTATTTCCCATAGAAAATACTTAATTATAAAAATGCCACAAGGAAATAGCTTCAGAACAAATTTAAATCAATGTTCCCCCACTGTTAGCATCACCATGTCTGGACCTAATTCTTCCAGTAATCTTACTAGTTCATATGCAACTGCTACTACGACTAAACAACGTCCGAAGTATCCCAAGAAGACCGAAGCAATTTTATAATTAGTTGTAGGTCTCTATAGTATCCAATGATTGTATATTCAATTTTTTTTCTTCATAATTTTTACCTAATGTTATTTAAGATTTAGAAATTAACTTACAATAATTAGTTTTAAGTCCTTATTGTAATTATTTATTGTATAACCAATATTGTTTGTGTCAATGGCCATCGCTGTCGACACATAAATTTAAATAAAAAAAAATTTTTGTTTTGAAATGAGTAGATGTTGTTTATAACATTACATAGATAGTAGGAATAGATGAATACAAAAAATGTGCAAATAGAAAAACTATAATTTGATTCTAGGATAAATTTGGCATATAATAGGATAGTACTTTTACGCTTTTTCTTATGAAATTTGCTATTTGTAAATTAATGTAACTTTAAAATATATTAATACAAAGATTAACTTACTGTGACAAATATTTTATATGGATTACTCTGTATTTAAACCGCTATATATTTTCAATTATTATTAATAATTCAGAAAATAAGTGAGCCTAATTTATACACCACAATACACAAAAAAAATGAAAAATAGATCTGAAAATGTAAAAACAATTCTGATTAATAAATCTTACGGCTTATTTAAGTCTAATTTTAAATATTTAAGAATTTTTATATAACTCATTTTATGTATTTGTATAGACGAGATTTAATAATTTGGTTGTAGAAGCTGATATAACTCTTCGCCTTAAATTAACGATATTCACGCTTTTAGAAAGCGCTATACAGTCGGAAAAATGAAAGAATACCCATGGACGAACATATAAAACACGCTGTATTTTCCTGTCACCGTGTCACAAAGAAAATTGCCCTGCGCAAGTACATGTAATAATAATTATTAGTTATTATTACATGTATGAAGTACCTTAAAGTAGACGACTTTAAAATGGTATCGCCATTATTTATGAGTTGCGTTTCTGGGACGACTTTACTAAAAGATAGTTCATTCAATTACATGAAATCAATCCCAACTCAAGAATATCCGTCCCAAAATTCATAGCATGTGATCTGTCTTTAAAAAGACAACCAAATGCAACGATGACGGTAAAATTCTCGCGTTAGAGATTCCATAGTAAATCACGAGGGAAAACCAGGAAAAAACCTCGCGATACTATCCCGACATCGTAAGTATTCGGTCTTACATTTAATTTACTTTCAAAAACTAATACCAAATTCTGACTTTAATATGTTTAAATTATAAATAATATTAATAATACATAGATATTCAATAAATAATATTAAAATATAAAATTTGTACTAACTCAATATGTTATTGACTTACTAATCGTGGTATTTTCTTTTTATTGACTTCCTCTTTCAGTATGGGTAACCACATCCTACTGCATTCTACCGAGGAATTTGCGACACAATTGGTTTCATTTAGCATAATTAGAGCCGCTTCTTTGATTTTTCTCTTTTTACTATCTGATTCTTTCAGGACTATACTTGAATTTCTCCATTGAACTCTATGTTCATTATCCCATGCTTGTTGACATATTTGAGATCTATCAAATTCTCTATTTTTAATGTAAGACTGATGTTCACTTATTCTAACGTTTCCCAGCAAACAGACTTGAGCCCAATTACGTGATAATTACGTTAAATTTACGGCAAATTTCAACGAATACGTAACTCGGTGATTTATGACGGGAAAAAAACGTATTTCAGTGCCAAATCATTCACCTATATATTAGTGCTTTCTTTATACATGTTTGACATTAGAATAATATAACATCATAATGACGAATATAGTACACGTTTTTTATAATATTTGTGAATTTCGGTTACATTGCAAAGGTACGTTTATTTCACGTAATAATCACGAAACAGAAATAACTTCCTTTGGTTAAATTTTGAGAAATATTTTGGAAACAAAATTTTACAACGGTGTTGGTTAAATACGTATCGCTTGAATTTTACTCACTGTATTTTATGGACGTCGAAAAATTAGATGTATTTCACGTAAATAATACCAATATTTAAACAAAAATTTATGATTTCGCTTTTAAGATCATTTAGCATAACTATTTCAATTCAACCTTGATTTGAAGCTATTTTTTTCTTTAAAAATATCACAGGAGCTAAAATGATGTCTTATTTTCAAATCGCGCGCGGTGATGAAGTACTACCAAGCCTTTCTCCTCCTTTAAATACCATCACGTGACTAACATAGTTGGTTCGAAAACTAAATTAATCGATTTATCGAATAATAGATACGTTTCGATAGGATTATTTTTTTATATTATTCTGGTAGGTATTGAAATAGATTTTTAGTAAAACCAATTAGTTAATAGTAGAAGAACTTTAAAAACAAAAAGAAAATTCGTAATACTAACTTAAAGTAAGTATAATAGTTTAACTGTAATTTAAAAATAATCGATTTTTATAATCGATGATCATAACCTCTAATATCAGCTTCTCTGGCTTGGCTTCTCACATTTCTCACAACAAAAAGTGAAACGTGAAGAGCTTTATTTCCCTCGTTTTATTTTAGGCGGGTTTATTTATAATAATGTCTTTCGTATTAACGTTTACCTCACTGCCCGAGGGTTGAAGTGCCATGATGCAATTAGAAAAAACAAGAAAGTGTCGAAGTGTCCTCCTCGAAATAAAAAGTGACCTGTGTTGTGTTTTGTGTTGGCAAATTTTTTTATGTGTCTTTAGGTCGGTACCATTTTTGGTTCATTATCTTGTATAATAATTATACAGGACAAATGTTTTAAAGTCTCTAAATTCTACTAAATAAATACATTGTTAATACTGTATATGCTTGTTTTATTTATATCATATTATGAGGATAATAATTACGTGATTCATAAGGTAATTAAGGTCGAATTATTTGCGTGAACCGAGGACCTATCTTTCACGTGAATACTAATATATACATTCCCTAAAAGATACGTTAATCCATACGTATCTGCAACGTGAATTTCCCGAAAGATTTTATTGCTATTTAAGGTAAATAACACGTCTATTGAAGACGAGTTATTCACGTAATTTAAAGACGTATTTTCAATGTGACATTCCAACCAAATTTTCACGTGAAATTCACGTAAGCAATTTACGTATATTGGTGACAAATTTACCCAAAATTCACGTAATTAACACGTCGGTCTGTTTGCTGGGTTAATGGTCTTGATGTTTCAACTAAATAAAATTATCTGCATTCACAAGGTATTTTATAAAAGCAATTTTTTGTTCATTTTTGTTCATTGTTAGGTTTAGTTTTAGATAGAATAGATCTCAATGTGTTTGTTGTTTTGGATGTTCTTGAAATGTTGAATTTATTTCTTATTGTTTTAAGTTTCTCGGATAGTCCTTTTAATATGGTATTGATATTTTCCTCGTATTATTTCTTGTGAATGTTATAGGATCCCGTTCTAAGTTGTTATGTTCCATTCGATCCAATTTTTTCAATTTAATTGTGGGTTATTTCCCATCTAAATAGTTAATCATAAAAATGCCACATGGAAATAGCTTCAGAAAAACTTTAATTTACAGGAAGGGACTATTAAGAGTTGTAAGACTTTTAAGTATTTAAGGTCAATGATAAGCCGATATTTTACTTGTATGAAAGATATAGAAATTAAATAGGATTAGAAAAACAAATCACAAACACACTCCATGGAGTGACATGGAACAACACTCTAAGCAATGAAAACAAAATAAGGAATTTCTAAATCATAGCGCTGAACATTACCCTATATGGAGCGGAAGTATGGCCAATGACAGCAATACGAAATAAAATAAGAACAGCTAAATAGTAAAGGGGAATACAGAGGCTGATAAATTGGCAAATATAGATAAGACTTTAAATGTTCCTGCAGACACTAAAACAGATAAATTTGACTTTTTGCCTTTTACTAAACAAAAAATTGTAAATGAGTTTAAAGTTGAATGGACAAAACAGTTTAAAACTAAAGGGAAATGGTATCAACAATGCCAAAGTGATTTTTCTATAAACCCTTGGTTCCTTAAATTCAAATTTGTGGATCGAAGGCACTTGACATCAATTATTAGAATGCGAATAGGCCATTGCCACACACCAAATCATTTTTTTAAAATCAATTGTAGCGATACTCCTTTTTGTGGATGTGGACAAATAGGAAGTATAACTCATATATGTTACTTGAATGTCCAATTAACAAAACAAATCAATTTGACCTGTATCAGGAACTTGTTAATATAGGAAGTCCAACAACCATGTCAATACAAAATCTCCTACATAATAATATTATAGTCCAGGGCGCATCTGTTTTGAGATGGACTTTAAGGGGTGACTCAAATTTTGTTGCAGAAATTGCTTGAAAATAAATCAAATAATAATATTTGAGTTATCCTCCCACTCAAAATGGTCCGGAACATTGTTTAAATAATCAAAATGTCAAAATATAAAGGAAGAAATCGATTTTTTATTGGTTTTTTGATTATAACTTTAAAACTGTTTATTTCTGAGAAAAGTTTTACTGACATAAAAGTTGCGTTATTAAATTTCCTGCAATATAGAATTGGTTAAAAATTTAAAAAATAGTCATCCTTGTTGCAAAATAGCAATGATTGCGAAAAAAAAAACATACAAAAACAATTATTTGCATTTTACGTTTTTAAACCATTTATGCTACACTTAGGACATTCATATTTTGCCCAGAAAAACTTTATGATATAGTAAAACAACATTGTAAATTTCATTAAGTTCGGTTTAATAGCTTTTGCAAAATAAATTTTGAAATCGAGCTTTTGCAAAAAAAATCATTTTTTTAAATATTGCAGGACTGAAAATAAAGCAGATGCAAGTTGAATTTTTTTGCTTATAGAAATGTATAGTATTTTTAATACAAAAGCGATATTGCTTAGGTCAAAAGTTTTGACGTTAGAGAACTGTCAAAACATTAGAATATGACTTTTCATTATTGCCATGTTTATTATAAACATGGCAATAATGAAAAGTCACATTCTAATGTTTTGACAGCTCTCTTACGTCAAAAATTTTGACCTACGTAATATCGCTTTTGTAGTAAAAATACTATACTCTAACTTTCATTTGCAATTTGCAAAATTAAAATCGATTAATTACCACGGCGTCAGGAAATTATTTAAATAAACATTAATTTTTGGTGCTACGTGTTCAATTCACACAAGTTGATTTCCACCAAAATTTCTTCCAATCTTTGTCTAATATATTATTTTCTTACTCTATATTTTTTTGTATTTTAAAATTTTAATTCCACAAAAATCAAACTAATTTTATTATTGTTTGTGAAATATTGTTTAAACAATTGAATATATTTAAAAATAATAAACTTTTATTCTCTTTTATAAACTTAAGTTAAAATATATGAACAAAGAAAGTTTTTACTAAAAAAAGTGTTATTTCAAAGGATGGAGTATGTGTTTTTATTTTGCAATAAACAATTGGATTTATTTATATCGAAATGTAATAAAAATTAAAATGTATCAATCGTTATCAAAGGTCATTGGAATTCCCAATCAGAGCAAACTATCCGCTGTCGTGCGCATAGCACCAATAATAATTGTTTATTCAAAAAAATTCCTGACGCCGTGGTAGTTAATCGATTTTAGTTTTGCAAATTGAAAATGAAAGTTACAGTACAGTTCTATAAGCAAAAAAATTCAACTTACTATCTGCTTTATTTTTAGTCCTGTAACATTTTGAAAAAATGATTTTTTTGCGAAAGCTGGATTGCAAAATTTATTTATCCTAACGAAATTTACAGTATTGTTTAAGGCTATGGGTACATAATTCGCAAATATTTTACGTGTATCCCTACTTTTTCTATATTTACACGGCAAATTACGTGTAGTAAAATTCACACTGGTATGGATATGTAAACATTACTAAAATGTCATTCTACTTGAAAATGTCATCACTAATTTAAAGAGTGATATATTTGAAATTAAAAATCACACTAAATTTTTTCTTAGCTTTTCACCCCTGTAACTTATTAAAATAAACATTATAGAAGTTCTCAGGGACTTTCGGCCCTCGCTAATAACGTAATCTTTCATTCTGCTTTTAAATTTTTCAAAAATACTTATTAGTTTTCTCAGGATTCGAAAAAAATGAATCCCCATTTGAATAGCATTGCAGCCGAAAATACGTACCGATCCTCTTAAATGTATCATAAAGTTTTTCTGGGCGAAATATGAATATCCTAAGTGTAGCACAAATGGTTTAAAACGTAAAATGCGGATACTTGTTTTTGTATGATTTTTTCGCAATTATTGCTATTTTGCAACAAGGGTGACCATTTTTTTGATTTTTAACCAATTCAATACTATAGGAAACTTAATTACGCAACTTTTATGTTAGTACAATTTTCCTCGTAAATAAACAATTTTAAAGTTATAATCAAAAAACGAAGAAAAAAATTGAATTTTTCCTTCATTTTTTGATGTTTTGATTATTTAAATAATGTTCCGGACCTTTTTGAGGGGGAGGATAACTCAAATATTATTATTTGATATATTTTCAAGCAATCTCTGTAAAAAAATTTGAGTCACCTCTTAACGTCCAAATGTATTAATATTTTTACAGATGCGCCCTGGTCTATTAATGACCAAACCTTAAGAAAGATCAATCAATTTTTAACAATATTTCAAATTAAAATATAAAATAGTTATTTGAAAATCATATTACAATGAATTTAAAGAAGGGAATGTGGAAAAATCCAGACCCTTTGAAAAGGGAAAAGGAAAATTCCCTTCCAATTACAGGGGACTAATATAAATTACGAGGACTTGCGAAGTACCTAAGAGGTGGAGGCCATGAAACTAAAAGAAGAAGAAGAACAGCTAAATTGGACTTTACGAGAAGATGTCCACAAATCATTAGAGAGGACAGAGTAAGAACAGAAGGAATATATAATAGAATGGAAGTAGAATGCTAAATTACAAAAGAGATGCAAAACAGAGCTCTGCAGTGGTACCGACATGTACAAAGAATCCCAGAGCATATGAGTCTAAATATAATATTGAATTGAGACCTGCTGGGAAGAAAACGGGGAGGAAGACCTCCTACAAGATAGAAAACGTACATAGGAAACGAAACGATAAAAATATAGACCTCAGAAACAGTGACTGGGATAATAGGGTGCTCTGGTGGTCGAAAATAGCGAACTCATAATGGAAAAAATTGAAGATAAGAAAGCAGAAGAAGGATTAACCCTGTATAACTATAGTACTAACCTTCGGATGACCAAGGGGGGTAAATTTGGACCCCAGCGCATGTTTTTCTTTAATAAATTCAAAAGTATTTTCAATTTTTAACTCATGATTTTTTTATTTGACTTAATATTATTCTAGATATCCTCATATTTTTAAATAAAAAAAATTCCCTATATTTTACGAATAAAAAATACATTCTGAAGTTTTTTTTTTCTCTGATTCTGGCTTTGGTTTAGAACTAGAACCTTTAGCCACGTAATTGTATAACTTATCACTAAGTCAGGGGAGTAATGTGTAGTGTGTGTGTGTTGAGTAAGTGTCTTGTTACTTTGCAAAGTCGACGTCATTGTCTTTGCAAAGAGACACTAATTGTTTCCGAACGTCTGCGGTCCCTCCGGTGAGTACCGATCTATTCTGAAGTTAATGTTTAGTTAAATACCGTCTATTATGTGAAATCCCAAGTAGTTTACACTGCGCGTTATCAAAATCTATTTTTAGACTGTGGTGCCTGTTATGTACGAATCATAACATTCCTGTCTGCTACAGTTAGTCATTATTATTATTTCCTGGCGGATATTATTATAGTTTCCTAGTATTTTGTGTACATATAAGATATGTCACGCAAATATCTTACTGAGGCTGAGTTACAGGAAATTGTTACTGCTAGTGATTTTTATGATGATATAGAAGATGAAATAGTATCAGAAAACGAGGATGTATTGTTAGATGAAGATTTAAATGCTGAAAACATTCATTCCAGGTCATTATTGAGCTGGGGTCATTTTTTACCCCCGTTGGTTATCCGTGTAACAATGAAAGGTTAGTCATCGGAAGGTTAAATTATTATAACTATAATTAATAATTCGCATTAGATTCTGAATAACTCCCTATATCCAAAACATGGCCTTAACAGTCTCTACAATTGCGTCAGCATTTTTAAGGTTGTTTACCAGTACATATTGTTATCGTTTATTTAATGCAAACTTTACGGACATAATACAAGTTTTAGTTAAATGTATTTCTAAATTTATGTCCTTATTGTGTTGTGCTAAACCGCATTTCTCTTTACTCTTTGCCATTGTACGATATAAAAGTTAGTAGAACTTTGCCATAATTAGAGTTATACAACACATTCACGAACTGTCCGCTACCAAATACCTGGATACTTAACATACAGCGTACTGTATTCATACTAATGAAATTCTGCACTTGTTACGAAATTAACTAGTTGATATAGTGTTTTGGAAACTCGCACAGGGTGGCACAGTTTAAAGTTTAATGTTGTTTAAGTCTATTAAACAACTGAATCTTTCGATTGCGCTATTTTTTTTTGTATACGTACAGTGAACTCTCCCTTGAACGGACAGTAGTCGTTCCGCATAAAGTGTCCGTTTAAAGGAGGTGTCCGTTGAAGAGAAAAAAATTGTATGTTAAATTAAATTTTTTTAAAAATAAGTGCATATATGTATGTCTATATAAAAAGAGATATTAGTTTAATATTACATAACACAAGTGGTGGATGACCACGCAGCATTTTCTATGAACATTGATTATTGAACGTTTCGATTTTCTCTCTGCATTCTTCTATCAAAATATCATATTGGTACAAAATAGAATTATGATCCTACCTTTAGAAGCCTTGCCTCAAATGCACCCTTCTCCTTTCAGGGTATAAGTTTTCTCTAAACTCTAAAAAATAATCCCGTCTCATCTTCGTTAATAATGTCTCGCGGAGAGCACCTACCTATACTGTAATTCAAATGAGCAGTTTTTCTTCTAGTTAAAAACTACTAATAGGTAAATCAACAGCAGCTGCTTCGCCACATACAGATTTGAAGGAAATATTGTGTCGCTTAGAAAATTTCTCGTGCAATCCACCAGAAGCTTTCATATCAACGCTTAGTTCCCTTACAACTTCTATCTTTTCTTGAATAAGTTTACCAGAAACAGGAATATGTTTAGACCGCACTGCACAAAACCAATCGAAAACCATTATTTATAGGTCTAATGCAGTACCATCGGTTTTCAAAAATTTTCTTTTCGCTTCCAGGTTTCCGTTCTCAGAAAACTGATTGATTAAATCACTTTTACGTTTCAGAATTTCACTGGCTTGAGGTTTTCCAATTCCAATTAATTTTTTCAGCTAACACTGAACTTATGCTTCTCTCCATAATGAACCACATCGAATTTTTCTTTGAAAATTAAAAAAATCTAAAACTAGACACAAAATTTATTATGAAATTTAATCCGAAAATAAGATTTTAAAGAAAACACCCTTAAAAATACACGGACATCTAAAATATGCTTAATCACACGTTCCGGTTAAAATTCTTACATCCTTGTTCCAGTCAAAACACAATTAACAATTTCCTGGTGTGGCATTTCTTTCACCAACCAACAAAAACATTAAAGTTTTATTACTTATGTAGTGTTGATAAAGTGAACAGTATCAGATATCAGGTCATGGACATTTGTATTGATTTTAAATAATAAATGTATTATATACTTACATATAGTTATATTGTAAATATTTGAAAAAAAAATGTTAATTTTTTTCATTTACTGTCCGCATTTACACATCATTTACTGTCTGCGTCCGTTGTTGAGAGTGTCCGTCGAAGAAAGTTAAAGGGTACATGTTCATATATGGCCGAATAATTTTTCTTTTTAAAAATCGTCCGTATAGAGGAGATATCCGGCGAAGAGAGTTGTAACAGCTAATCAAATTATAGCCGCGCTCGCTATCCACTGTATGGGAATTTGACCAATTTTGGGACTTTTCCAAATTTTATGTAAGAATCGAGACTTAAATTAAAAGAAATAAAAATAAATCTTACAAACGTTTCAATAATATCAGCGGGCACTATGTAGATTAAAGATAAGTAGTTATGTTTATTTTTCGTCTATATCTAAATTAGATGGCGCTATTTAGCGAGACGAGTAAACATTTTTAGATATGCTGGTGACACCATCATTTTTGCCGACACTTCTCAAGGATTACAGATTTCAGTGAATACCATTTCAGACCATTAAAAAATATGACGTAGGAGTTCATACAGGACAAAACAAATACAAACAAAGGACAAAAATACAGAACAAAACAAACGCATACAACCACTATAAACAAATTAAAAACGAAACTAACACTTTAGTCAGACAAACAAAAAGGGAATACTGAGAGAGTTTTTGAAAACAGATTGAACACGACTTCTACGGAACACAAAAGGACATATGGAGAATGATCAGAGGACAAAGAAAAGAGAAGAACGAACTGATCAAAACGAAACACATTCAGAAGGAAACATGGGCAGAATATTTTCGACTTACGTTTGCCAAATGTGACGATAACGAATCACCAACAACTGAAGTGACAACAAACGAAGAAATAAACTTTGAAGGAGAAGAGGTAACGGAAGCATTAAGGAAATTAAAAAATAGAAAATCACCAGGAGAGGACAGAATATCGAATAAACTCCTAAAGTACGAAGGACAAGATCTGACCAAACAACTATTAAAACTAATCCAAAAAATAATAGAACAGAATACCATAAGAATGGAAATCAAGCATCCTAATACCTCTGTTCAAAAAGGGGAAAAAATCGGACCCAGAGAATTAAAGATTACTTAATGTATTAAACACAACACTAAAATTAGCGACAAAAGTGATAACAATCAAACTGAGTACAATTATAACATTAACAGAAGAACAACAAGGGTTTAGGTGGGGAAGATCATGTACCGACGCTATATTTATAATGAGGCATATTCAAGAGAAATCGTTAGAATACAACAAACCGGCAGAGTTATGTTTCATCGACCTTAAAAAGGCATTTGTCAGGGTCAAATTAAAAAACGTTATCCATTTATTGCACGCAAGAGAGGTACCTCTAGGAATAATATAAACGATCGAAAATATCTAACAGAACAACACAATAAGAGTAAAAATAGATGAAGAATTAACTGACCCATTTGATGCTGGCAATGGGATAACACAGGAAGACTCCTTGAGTCCTCTATTGTTCAACCTGATCATGAATGAAATAATAAAAAAGTAAGAACAAAAAAAGTATACCAAATGTGAGAAAAACAACTTAAAATAATCTGCTATACAGACGACGCAGTACTAGTCTCTCAAAGTAAAGATATTATTTACAACGTATGCTGTAACAATTTAATGCATATAACCGCTACAAAATTTAACATGTTAATTTCCCCAAAAAGACTAAAATAACAGCAAATCTAATAAGGTGTAAATTTGAGCTGAAAGGTCAGATACTAGAAAAAGTCATATAGTTTAAATATTTAGGCATCATACTATCTAGCTACGGAAAAGCTCGAAACGGAAGTGGAAGATTAGGTGAATAAAGCAAACAGTGCCGCAGGCTGCCTGAATGAAACAATATGGAGAAATAAAAACATCGGAAAAAAAGTGAAAGGCAGAATTTACAAAACAGTCATCAGACCAATAATGATATACGCGGCAGAAACACGACCTTATACAGAAAGGTCGAAAACAATGCTAGAAACAGCGGATATAAAACACTTCGAAAAATACATGGTAAGACACTATGGGATAGAGCTAGAAGTGCATATTTATGTACGATGGAGATGCAAGGTGGACAACATAAATAACTGGGTAAAAAACAGAAGAGTAGAATGGAACGACCGCATTAGCCGACTGACAACAAATAGAGTAGTAAGGACGGCGAGAGATGGTTCCCCAATAGAAAGACGATCAGTGGGAAGACCAAGGAAACGATTATGCATTTATTACATGGTAATTAACATTACTTAAAAGTTCAAAATATTTCCTAAAAAATATTTTAACGCTCTTTGCAATGCCAGTATTACCTTTTTGAAAAATTAATATATACAGGGTTAAAGAATTGAAAAGAAAACAACATATTTTTACATACAAAATGAGGAAAAATACAAGCTCTGGTAAACCGATTCTGCCGATTCTAGAGCTCGATCTGATACATAGAAAAGAATCCATATACCAAATTTGGTTGAAGTCGGACTTTTCGTTTAAAAGTTATCGTGCTATTAGTCACATATGTATCGTTGCCATTTTGAATGCCCGCCATTTTTGTAAAAAACAAAATCTGAGATGGCTTCATATCTAATTTTGAACCTTTATATATGTACTATATGTGGTCCAAATTATATGCTTCTATCATTAAATGCACAATTCTTATAATATTTGCACGAATCTGCCGCACTATTATTATTTCCAACATACGTATTTAAGAGTGAATATGATTATATCTCCTATTACTAAAATAACTGATTACGTATTTTTTTAGTAAATGTAGTTTTAAATGGACATACAAAATAAAAATGTAAACTTTAACATTACTACCTCTTGTTCTAAATAATTTAATTAAATTTCAGCATTATTTGCAGAATAAACAACCTGACTGATATTCTCTAAAATTAGACTATAAACCTAAACATGTTTCATAGTATTAAGAGGCTACAGTAGCGATCAACAGATAGCTGCAAACGCGTTCGAAGATTGCGGCTCTAATTTTGAATATTTTGTCGAGATAATTGACACACACATTCGTAATATAATAAAGAATGGCGGTACAGAGCCCAATTTCAGAAATATATTAGTACGTGGAAATTACTCTATAACTAAATAAAATATTGAAACAAGGAGCCTGTACCGCCATTACGAAGAAAAAAAAATAAACTTTCTTCAAATTAACTCTTTTTTTCCATGCCTAGACTTTGTGTAATCTTGGAACTACTAAAATTTTTTATTTCTAACAAACAATCGAACATATTATAACTAAATAACTAATTAGGCAACATAGAGAAATTATCATTGTCATTTTGACAAACCTGCATCAAATTTTCTCTAATCTGTTGTGTCATCTTTATCGATATCTGTTCAGTGTAGTAATGTGTTAATTTAAGAATTGGTTTTTGTTGTTTCTTAGGAAAGTAGTGTTTATTGATAGTTAATTTATTATATATTTGTTGTTGGTGTAAGTTGGCCTCTTTGAAAGAATAGATTGTTGTTAATTGTGAGTTTTAGTTATATGTAGGTAGGTAAGTATATTTTACGTAAAAATATTTCGAATTCTAATGCGAGTATATAAAGCTTTAGGAGGATTTTTTATTCTAAAAATATTATCAATAGTTTAACAAAATGGAAAAGGTAAATCAAACGAAAAATAAAGTAAAACCTTCCAAGAAAAAGTCCATTAAAAACCGTGCCAAAATTATGCGAAAATCGAAATTTGTTTCGCTTCACAACAAAAAATGATTATTTATTATTGTTTTATTATTAGATATTTCATGCAAATACCTTTGTAAATACCTATCTTAACATAAAATTTTCACCCATTTTGGTTTATTCTTATAAATATCTATTTATTAATAATAAAATCGTTTTCTATTACTTCCATTTAGCGCGACTATGATATTGCCAAAATATTATTCTTAGGTAATGTCAAAAATTACCACTGTTGCCAAAGTTTATAATAATATCTCCCGAAGTTACATTTTGTTGCTACCTGTTGATTGCTGAATCTTGAGAATATCATGGACGGAGAGAGTCACAAACGTCGAGGTCTTGAGAAGAATGAATAAAGAAAAGGAAGTCATATCTACGATCAAAAAACGAAAACTGCAATATTTGGGACACATTACAAGAGGCGAAAGATATGAACTGCTTCGAATAATTATGCAGGGGAAGATATCAGGAAAAAGGTCCATAGGAAGAAGACGAAACTCCTAGCTAAAGAATCTACGGGAATGGTATAGCTGTAGCAACAACGAATTGTTTCGGTCAGCAGTTTCGAAAATACGTATAGCCATGATGATCGACAACCTTCGGAACGAAGATGGCACTTGAAGAAGAAGAAGAAGAAGTTGATCGCTACTGTTTACTCTTAAGTAAAATTCATTAAAAACTGAATCTTTCCTAATGTTATTCTGAAGCTATTTCCTTGTGGCATTTTTATGATTAATTATTTATATGGGAAATAAGCCATAATTAAAATGAAAAAAATAATTTTATTAACGTTTCGACGCCCAAATCGGGTGCCGTTGTCTTTGAATTGTTGTTGAATCTTTCCTATGTAAGTTCCATCTGATATTTGTTATAGTGTTAGATTAGGACCAAAAATAAATCCGTAACTTAGATTCTAGTTTTACGTTTAAGTATTTGCTGAAAGGAGATAATGTGTAGTAATACTTATTATTAATAATAATAATATTAGTAAGTAATGATGCTTACTAATAATATGTATTTGTATTTTGATTAATTTAGTCTGTGTAGAAAAATTCAGCAATTGACAAATGCAATATTATATATTATATGAGTATTTTTATAATGCAGATAAAATATGTACTTACAAAGGTAAGGCAAATTTTCGTTATCATCTTCTTGATTTGTGCACCGTTTTGCCAGTAGTAGTAATATTTTCCCCTATTCATCTGTATAAACAAGTCTTTTACACTAAAAAAAAAATACTCTACAAACATCAAATAATTAATAAATAACTGACATTTTGATAGATTTTGTTTTGAGAATATGTAAAGTCAGTTGGACTGACCGCACGTGCAAAGTATAAGCTTCATGTTATAGTAGGCTAGAGTACCTATCAGAAAGAATAGGTTTCTTAAATAAGTCCCGCGTAAGTGCAGTACGGCAAGCAGATAAGAGTAACACTTTCAGGCAACTCCTACAAAGATATCAGTCTTACTTTTGTATCTACTTATAGATTAGATGTTAAATAAATAGGTTGGAATTAATTAATTACTTGGTATTTAGCAAGTTCGTTGCCTTATCGTTTATCTATCCATTATTATACTAGCAAAATTTTTGTATTTTGATGCACTCCAAAAGCTTCCACCACTTTACTATATACATATATATATATAGTAACCCCGTATAGTAACACTTTACTCCCGAGAACTTAGTAATTTTCATATATATATATATATATATATATATATATATATATATATATATATATATATATTTGTACAAATATTATCGACCGTACTGTGTTAAATAGTAATGTTTGAATAACGGCAATTCGGTCAGTTGAAAGAAAACTCTATTTGTTTTAAGTCTCAATATTTCGTCACTATTTGGTGACTTCTTCAGGAGAAAACTGCAAATTTATTAATATTAGACATGGATAAACTTAAATATTTCGATACTTACAACTATAAGAGTAAAAATTTAAATTTCTTTAACATTATTTTGAAAATTGATTTAGAAAATGACAGATTTTATTTTGACTTATTGGGGAGTTATGGTAACTGCAATATATTTTATATTAATAGAATGTTATCTGATATATACAATTTTTAGTGAATAGGTCAAAGTAAAAAAGGAAATTATACATTTACGAAATTTTAAGGTGGAAAGGTAATAGTAGAAAACTAAGAAAGGACCTAGAGTAAGTTAAATTGATTTATAAAATGTAATTGATGGTACTTCATGAGTTAGTGTAAGACTGGTATTTAGAAATTTAAATAAAATTGAGGTAGATTAACTATTAGAAGATAAATTGGGTAATTTGTTTATTTAAATGTTATGTATTAGTTAGAATATTACAGTAGATATTACTCAAATGGTTAGTGTCAGTCTTATAATTAATTGATTCTGGAGTTTTGTTAATATGTAATATTGTTAATATAATATTGTTAATATAATATTGTTAACAAATAATAACAAAATCATATTAGATTGGTATCAAAAAGATACTGCATCCGGCAGATTTATAAATTATTATTCGAATCATCCTAGAAATCAAAAATTTAACACAATTATATCCATGAAAAATCGAGTAACGACAATTTGTGATCGAAGTTTCTTAAATGTCAATCTTAATAAACTTTTTGAAATGTTTTTAAACAATGGCTACCCAAAACACATTTTAAAAAAACTTATTTATAACACCAACTCCTCTAATAGACCTTTGATACCTAATCCACAACCAGTTATTTACAAAAAAATACCCTATGTCCAAAATTTAACAGACAAAATTGTCCCACTTTTAAAAACTTTTCCCAACATCAAATTAGTTAAGTACAATCCACTTCTAAATTCAAGTTTGTTCTCAAAAACTAAAGCTAATACTCCAAACACATTGAAGAGCAACATAATTTACAAAATAAATTGCATTGGATATCAAGGTTGTTATATTTGTCAAAGTAAACAATGGCTTAAGCAACGTGTCACTCAACATAAAAGTGACTGCAATATAAGAAAAAACTGTTGTGCCTTAGTAGATCACCATATAAATACAGGACATAAATTTGATTTTAATAATGTAAAAATATTGGAACAAGTTGATAATTATAAAAAGCGACTTTTCCTTGAGATGGTACATATTAACAAAACTCCAGAATCAATTAATTATAAGACTGACACTAACCATTTGAGTAATATCTACTGTAATATTCTAACTAATACATAACATTTAAATAAACAAATTACCCAATTTATCTTCTAATAGTTAATCTACCTCAATTTTATTTAAATTTCTAAATACCAGTCTTACACTAACTCATGAAGTACCATCAATTACATTTTATAAATCAATTTAACTTACTCTAGGTCCTTTCTTAGTTTTCTACTATTACCTTTCCACCTTAAAATTTCGTAAATGTATAATTTCCTTTTTTACTTTGACCTATTCACTAAAAATTGTATATATCAGATAACATTCTATTAATATAAAATATATTGCAGTTACCATAACTCCCCAATAAGTCAAAATAAAATCTGTCATTTTCTAAATCAATTTTCAAAATAATGTTAAAGAAATTTAAATTTTTACTCTTATAGTTGTAAGTATCGAAATATTTAAGTTTGTCCATGTCTAATATTAATAAATTTGCAGTTTTCTCCTGAAGAAGTCACCAAATAGTGACGAAATATTGAGACTTAAAACAAATAGAGTTTTCTTTCAACTGACCGAATTGCCGTTATTCAAACATTACTATATATATATATATATATATATATATATATATATATATATATATATATATATATATATATATATAAAAATAAAGTGAAGTCATTCTGCCGTCTTTTTACATACGTGTTGCATTTATTTTAAGTTTTAGGAATTCTATGTTTAGCCTGATTTCATTAATAAACTTTCGAAATGCATGCCAGTAAATCTAAATTACCAAACTGCACTACTAAATAGTACATACATGTGGGTAATATACTAGAAGTTAATAAACATGGCCTGCATTTTGGCAATTAAAATGGAGCCACCCTATTACTAAAATTTAATAACAAACGTACTACCACATTGTCCGAGACCGCAATCTCCATATAATATGCATTAATAATAATATTTATTGCTTTGCGTAATCTGTGTCACGTATGCTACGCTCTTTATTCGGTTCAAAAAGCTTATCTTCCATACAGTCCAGTTCTGCTTTTTATTTTTCGTAATTATAACGAACAGGATTTCAAAATACAGTTTAAAAGGAATGGTAACTAATTATGTTTTTGTGTTGATATTTTTATTCAATGAAGTTAAAACGTTAGTCACAAAATGAGTACCACATTGAGTTATTCTCGCTAACGCATTTAAGGCGGTTTATGATTCATTCTAACATTCTTTTTTTTCTTCTTCTAGGCTGTGTTCCTGTTTAGTTTGCCATCCTAGCTCTTGTGACATTGATGTTCACCTGTTATACCACCTCTTCAGGGGTTTTCCTAGGGGTGTTTCTGTATTGGATTTATCTGTTTTTGCCCACTTAGCGTATCTTATTGGGTCCATTCTGTTGACATGACCTCTCCACTTGCGGCGTCGTGCACGTGTCTATGGTTTGATGCACACTTGCGTGTTTTCAAGTCGCGTGCACGCTTCGAGTACGCTGCTTGTTTTCAAGCCAAGTTTCCCGTCAACGCACATTTGAGTTGTTTTTACGGATCAATACATGCCAGAAATAAGCAGCTCTGTATCTACGTTGAAATCCATCGAGCCGTCAACGCTATCGCACTCACTGATTGCCCAGCGCAGACTGCCAAACCGCATGACTTGTTTTCAAGCCGTGTGCAGGTGGCGGCGCCGGCGTAGCAGAAACTGGCGTAGGTACTCGCGGTCGACGTGGCTTGCACGTCACTTGCAAACTTGCAATTGCAAGCAACTTGCACGTCGGGGCTCAGCTCGAGTGTGCAGGGAATAAATTCAACTCACGTACTGCCGAACCGCCAGCGATCGCACGCAGCGCCAGCGATCGCACGCAGCTTGCCCACAGCGTGAACGCAGCTTGAAAAAACGCAAATGTGCATCGAGCCTATCTCACGATATTCTGGACTCCAGTTTCTCTAACCAGTTGTCCTAGGTGAACGACAAACGCGACACGACGCGACGCGACGCGAAAATATCACGTAATGGTTGTATTTTGGTTTTGGCCTACGTTTTCGGGTTAATCAGTCTACGACAAGAAGCTACGAAGTGCGAACTTGTTTTATTCGCGACGAGACACGACGCATTGTCAAGCTTGCAGTGTCAAGTGCAAGTTGCTTTTTTCAATTCAAATTATGCTACTCAGTAGTTTATTAAATAAATAAAATCTAATAAAGTACCTACCAGTAACTATACAGGGTGTTTCATTAATAATTGTCCATATAGTAACTGGAGAAACCTTAGAACAAAATACGAAGATTTAACCTAAAACACTTAAATAAAATGTGGTCCCTTACTGAGTTACAGGGTGTTTTATCTAAAAATTTAAGAACTATTTTTGCTCAGCATTTTAAAACTATTCGACGTATCCTTCTCATACTTAGTAGGATGTATAGGTACTGCAAAAACTAAATTACAACTAAATTACAAACTAAATTAGTTTACTAAATTTTGTTAAACAAACGTTTTTGAATATTACCAGAGGCGTTCGACGGGGGAAAGTGAATGGTTTACCCTTTCCAAATTCTACGCCCCTGGCGAAATTGCTATTTTAGTTAAATTTTTAGATTCTCCAATATTTTCTATGAAAATAATGTACTCCTCATTCGTAACGATAAAGTCATTAGTTTTCGAGATATTTGAAATTAAAAATGAAACAATACGGTTATTTTGATTAATGTATTGTGTCGCTTCATTTTTAATTTCAAATATCTCGAAAACTAATCATTTTATCGTTACGAATGAAGAGAATATTATTTACATAAAAAGTATTGGAAAATCAAAAAATTACACTAAAATAGCAATTTCGTCAGTGGTGTAGAATTTGGGAAGGGTCAACCAGCCACTATCCCCTGTCGTACGCCTCTGGTAGTAGCAAGAATCGTATATTTACCTTAATTTAGTAAAGTGTACAGTACCTACACTTTCTGCCAAGTATGATCAGGATACGCCAAATAGTTTTAAAGTACTGGCTACAAATAATTTTTAAATTTTAATCGTATAAATCATATCATAAATTATTAATCAAAATAACTGTGCCGTTTCATATTTAACTTCAAATATCTCGAAAACTAATGACTTTATCGTTACCAATGAAGAGTATATTATTTACGTAGAAAGTATTGGAGAATATAAAAATGGCACTAAAATAGTAATTCCTTCAGTGGCGTAGAATTTGAGAAGGGTCAACCATTCACTATCCCCTGTCGTACGCCTCTGATAGTAGATAGAAACGTTTGTTTATAATAATTTAGTAGGGTGTACAGTAGTCGCACTTTCTGTCAAGTATAAAAAGGATACGTCAAATAGTTTTAAAATGCTGAGCAAAAATAGTTATTAAATTTCTATATAAAACACCCTGTAACTCAGTAAGGAACCACATTTTATTTAAGTGTTTTAGGTTAAATCTTCGTATCTTGTGATAAGCTTTCTCCAGTTACTATATGGACAATTATTAATGAAACACCCTGTATAGTACCAGCGTTTTTTCATTAACATACCTTAAAGCCAGTAACAGCGTCTCCTCTATAGAAATTGGTTTTTGAAAATTACTTATTGACAGTTGAATACTGGGTTTAACAGCTGCAATAATACAGTACGTAAATCGTTCTGCTGTACATAGGGAATATACATTGAGATCATTGTGGCAACTGCGCTAAGCTGTGTTAGTTAAAACTTCTGTTCGAGTACGAGTTTCTGGTGCAATAGAGCTGTTAGAGCGAATGGAATGAATGATTTTGAATGCAAGGCAGTCCATACATAAATCAAAAACAAAGATTATGACTGATCAATTATTAATTTTACTTTAATTTTTTAAATATCTCTTATTTAAAAATTAATTTCCAAATTAAACAGACACAGTTTTCCCATTAGGTCAAAAATAATTCTACTACAATGTCATGTTTTGACGTTTATTTGTGTCAACCGAAATTAATCAATTTTGAGGTTTATGCCTTAATGCTAACAACTATATTGTCATTGAAAAAGCGAAGTTGCCACAATTATCGTAATATAATACAATATATGTATTTATGTACATACCTAAATATACAGGGTGTAACAAAAATACAGGTCATAAATTAAATCACATATTTTGGGACCAAAAATAGTTTGATTGAACCTAACTTACCTTAGTACAAATATGCATACAAAAGAAGTTATAGCCCTTTGAAGTTACAAAATGAGAATCGATTTTTTCCGATATATCGAAAACTATTACAGATTTTTTAATGAAAATGGACATGTGGTATTCTTATGGCAGGAACATCTTAAAAAGAAATTATAGTGAAATTTGTTAACCCCATAAAAATTTTATGGGGGTTTTGTTCCCTTGAACCCCCCCAAACTTTTGCGTACGTTCCAATTAAATTATTATTGTGGCACCATTAGCTAAACACAATACTTCTAAAACTTTTTTTCCTCTTAGTACTTTTTCGAAAAGCTAGTTTTTATCGATATATTTTGAATATTTGTCAAATCCACCACACATTTGTATACTCACAAGAGACCTGGTAGTAATATGAAAATTTATTTATAAATTACAGTTTGAGATATATTTTGAACTATATTAGAAAAGAAGCCATATCTCGATAAGAGGTGTCTTATCGAAAAAAGACTAAGAGGCAAAAAAGTTTTAAAAACATTGTGTTTAACTAATGGTATCGCAATAATAATTTAATTGGAACGTACACAAACATTTGGGGGACTTGAATGCACAAAACCCCCATAAAATTTTTATGTAAATATATTAAAAAAGAAGCCGCAACTCGATTAAAACTGGTTTATCAAAAAAATACTAAGAGGCAAAAAAGTTTTAAAAACATTGTGTTTAACTAATGGTACCACAACAATAATTTAATTGGAGCGTACATAAAAGTTTGGGGAGTTTAAGGGAACAAAACCCCCATAAATTTTTTATGGGGTGCACAAATTTTACTATAATTTCTTTTTAAGATGTTCCTGCCATAAGAATGCCACATGACCATTTTCGATAAAAAATCTATGATAGTTTTGGATATATTGGAAAAAATCAATTTTCATTTTGTAACTTCAAAGGTCTATAACTTTTTTTGTAGGCATATTTGTACTAAGGTAAGTTAGGTTCAATCGAACTATTTTTGGTCCCAGAATATGTGGTTTAATTCATGACCTGTATTTTTGTTACACCCTGTATACAATGTATGTTCCCTATGTCCAGCTGAACGATTTACGCACTGTATAATCTAAAGTGCATGTTAATAAGCCACAATACATTTTAAACCAACGTGGATTATTTATAAATTTCGAATATAAATGATGAAACTCTCCAAATTTATTTTGCTTTGAATACCTATGTATATTATATTTGTTGTCTTTCTTCTTCGTTTATGGAATTTTTTTAAAGCAAAATATTTAATATGAATTTTCTAGTAACACTGCCGTATACTTCCGCATACTTAAGAATAGGAATGAATTGACATCGTCACGTTTGTCCTAGATTGAGCGATGGAAAGCGACGCTACATAAGCCACACGTCGCGTGAATTACTGGTCGCATCGTATAGCATCGCACCGCATCGCGTCGCGTCGTTTTCCGTCGCTCACCTCGGACAACGGATTAACGTACCCTTATTCCTATGTCTAATAGAAATCCCTCATAGTTCTTAATAGTTTCACTTGTGTAGTCTCATCAATATTTTTGTAAGCGATGTTTCAGCTCTTGTTTACGCTGCGTATGTCAGTATAGAAAAAGCTAGAGCTACTTTTACCAAAATGAAAACAGTTTTATGCGGAAGAGAGCTAAGTTTAAATCTTAAAATTCGCCTCATGAGATGTTACGTGCTGTCAGTTCTTTTCTATGGAATGGAAGCTTGGACACTGAAAAAGATCGATACAAGGAAAATAGAAGCATTCGAGATGTGGATGTACCGCAGGATACTGAGAATATCGTGGACAGAGAGAGTGACAAACATGGAAGTGTTGCGAAGGATGCAGAAAGAAAAAGAACTTGCGCTTACTATTAAAAAGCGCAAACTGCAATACTTGGGACATATAATGAGGGGACAAAAGTACCAGCTACTACAATTAATTATTCAGGGAAAAATAATAGGTAAAAGATCCATTGGCAGAAGGAAACATTCATGGTTGAAGAATTTAAGAGATTGGTACAAGTGCAGCGGCTGCCAATTATTTAGATCTACAGTATCAAAAATACGCATAGCCTTGATGATAGCCAAACTTCGGAACGAGGACGGCACCTGAAGAAGAAGATGTCAGTATTACTCCCTATACTCATATTATGTTTGTTCCACTATCTATAACATATCCCTTAAGTATCCCGATATTCTGGCTGCCTTGAACTTGTTTTTGTTTATTTCCTCTATAGTACATCTATTATCTTCTTCTTAAAGTGCCATCTCCGCGACGGAGGTCGGCAGTCATCATAGCGATTCGGATTTTAGAGCCGGCTGCTCTGAAAAGTTCATTTGATGTAAATCCTTACCATTCTCTCTGGTTGCTCAGCAACGATATTTTAAGTCTCGCTATGCTTCTTTTTCCTTGAATCTTTCCCTGCATTCTCAATTTGAGCAAGTTTTATCTCTCTCCACACGTAATATGTCCGACATATTCTATTTTTCTTCTTTTGATGGTATTTAAGATTTCCATTTCTTCATTCATCTCTCTCAGACCCTATTTGTTTGTGACGTGTTCTGTCCATGATATTTTCAGAATTCTTCTATACAGGGTAAGTCACCTCTAACGGGACGGAAGATTACAGCGAAATGGTAGATTTGAAAAAAAAATTAAATTAGTAGTTTGTAAGTTTAAAAAATCTACATTTTAAATTATTTTGAAATATACAGGGTGTCCCAATAGACGGCGGCGTATCAAAGTTATATTTGTTCTTATGGAACACCCTATATTTGTTTGCATTTTTTGATTTTCCGCAAAAAAAAAGGTATAGTTTCATAAGGCTTCCCTATACCTATGTACAGAGTGTTCTGAGTTATGGTGACTTTTCTTAAAATGTAAAGTTTTAAAAGAAGGCTTATTGTCAAGTTATTTAAGAAATTATGAAAAAAATACATTTACATCTTAATAGTTGGATATTGGTTGAATGTATTCCATGATTAATTATTACACAATTATTTACAGGGTGTTCAACATTTACAGTTTCATTATTGGATTATTCAATGTGTCATATGATGCTTATTTTAAATAGAACACCATGTATATTAATACACTATTATACTAAACGGAGTCATCTCTTTCGAATGGTATATGAATGTCCTATACCTGCTTCTAATAGTTATTGCGTAATTTAAAATTATTTAAATTCTTAATCTGTAAATCGAGTTTAAAACAAAAGATGTATCTCATTGTATGACATTGTCATTTTATGACAGTACGGTCTGGTAATTATCAAAAATATAAACATCCGTGTATGATATTCAAATTTAATTGTTCCTAAAAATGAATAATCACGTTATCTACGTTATCTTCTTAAGTTTACGCTCAAAAGTATCCTGATAGAAGACACCCAGAAAAGGACGTTTTTGAGAGATTTCAATAGATTCCGTACTACTGGTAATGTTGCATATGGAAAGTTAAATAAAAATAAACCAGATATTTTTGATGACGCGACGTCAAGGAGCTTGATGTCCTGCTTTCCGTTACGGAAAACCCCAATACTAGTAAAGAAAAAATTTTGAGTGAATTGTAAATTAGTCAAACGACTGTTAGAATACTTAAGAGAAACCACTATTATCCATACAAAACTCAACTACACCAGTATTAGACCCAACAGGATTATGATAAATATTTAACTTATCGTTTATGGACTTTAGACTTTATAGAAAATCCTGATTTTTTTAATGTATTGTATACAAACCAATATACAGTCGAACCCGCTTATTAGAATAGCCTTCGTGCCAAGCAAAAGTATTCCTATAACCAGGATATTCTAATAACCGATCATTGTCGGCTAGTAAAAACATTTCGGGACCTCAAATTTCTATTCCATAAACCGGGATATTCCTGTAAGCGGTATTCTAATAAGCGGGTTTTGCCCTACTTTTCATAATAATGGTCTAGTAAATAGACATAATTTTCATTTCATTATGATACAGTAAACAAACATTTATTTCGTACAGTTTAAAAATCGAGAGTGACTATAAATATTATTTTTAAAATCAATTTACCGTTTAAGAAAATTGTAATTTACGCAAAAACTATGACTCCTAGTTATAGCACATACCTATACCATTTGAAAGAGGAACCTGTGCTTAGTACAATAATTTATTAATATACATGTTGTTTTATTTAAAATAAGCATCATATGACACATTAAATAATCCAATAATGAAACTGTAAATTTTGAACACCCTGTAAATAAATAAATGTGTAATAATCAATCATGGAATACATTAATTATAAAATAAAAACCAGACCGTACTGCCATAAGGTGACAATGTCATACAATGCCATTAATTAACTACATCTATTGTTTTAAAATGGATTTACAGATTAAGAATTTAAATTATCGTATATTACGCAAAAACTATGAGACCTAGGTATAGGACATCCATACACCATTCGAAAGAGGTAAAATTGTTTAGTACAATTATTTATTAATATACATGGTGTTCGATTTAAAATAAGAATCATATGACACATTTAATAATCCAATAATGAAACTGTAAATTTTGAACACCCTGTAAATAAATGTGTAATAATTAATCATGAAATACATTCAACCAATATTCAAATATTTAAATGTAAAAGTAATTTGTTTATAATTTCTTAAATAACTTTAGAATAAGCCTTCTTTTAAAACTTTACATTTTAAGAAAAGTCAACATAACTCAGAACACTCTGTACATAGGTATAGGGAAGCGTTATGAAACTATACCTTATTTTTAGCGGACAATTAAAAAATGCAATAAAATATAGGGTGTTCCATAAAAAAATATAACTTTGATACGCCGCTATTTATTGGGACACCCTGTATATCTCAAAATAATTTTAAAATGTAGATTTTGTCAACTTAAAAGCTACTAATTTAAATTTTTTTCAAATCTTTTACCATTTCGCTGTAATCTTCCGACCCGTTAGCGGTGACTCACCCTGTATACACCCATCCATTTATTCAATAAAAATTCAATGAATATAGAACGTCAGTCACAAAATGAGTGGCCCCAAAAAACATAGTGAGTTAGTCTATATATTATTAAAAGTACATTTTTGATAACCTTTTACCAATATTCTTTTTCTTCTTCTTGTAGGACATGGACTTGTTCATTCCAGCATCCTTTTTCTTGTGATGTTCAGCTGTCATACCACCTCTTTGACGGTCTTTCTAGTGGTCTTTTTGTATTGGGTCTGTGTTTTTGCCCACTTCGCGATTCTTCATTGCTATATTCTGTCTCTCCATTTGCTGCGTCGTGATCGTGTCTATTCGCAACATCCTAGACTCCAGTTTCTCTTATTGTTTTTTGTAACTTATTCTATCTCTGAGATAAATTCCTCTTATATTTCTTAATATATACTTTCTTCTCTGTAGTTCTTATCAATTTTTTTGTAAGCGAAGTGTCAATTCGTGTTTACGTTATGTATGTTAGTACTGGCAACGAAGTAGATGCATATGCGCCTATAATCGTTGGTACTGGTCTTACATCTAGTTTTGCTCCATACACTCTTTATGTTGTTCTGAAGCTATTTTCTTGTGGTATTTTTACAATTTTAACTATTTAGAATGGGAAATAAGCCACAATATTATTAAAAAATTATTTTTATTAACTTATTAATTTAACCACAATATTATTAATTTTGAGAGTAAATTAAATGTAAGACCAAATACTTACGATGTCGGGATAGTATCACGAGGTTTTTCCTGGTTTTCCCTCGTGATTTACTATGAGATCTCTAACGCGAGAATTTTAATGTCACCGTTGCATGTGGTTGTCTTTTTAAAGACAGATCACATGCTATGATTTTTTTGTGACGGATATTCTTGAGTTGGGGTTGATTTCATGTAATCGAATGAACTATCTTTCAGTAAAGTCGTCCCAGGAACGCAACTCATAAATATTGGCAATATCATTTTAAAGTCTTCTACTTTAAAATGTATCATATGTATCTGAATTGCCGATATAAATGAGTCAAATTAAATAAATTATTAGAAGAATTTTTTTACTAAGCAACAACATTTTTGTTTATATTAATAGTATTTTGTATTTTGACAACGGCACCCGATTTGGGCGTCGAAACGTTAATAAAAATCATTTTTTAATAATATTGTGGCTTATTTCCCATTCTAAATAGTTAAAAAATACACTCTTTGCTTTATACATCTGGTTTTGCTCCATACATTCGTCCATAGGACATCAAATAAGAATTCCGATATTTTGACTGCCTTGTTAACTTGGTTTATACTTTCTCTACAGTATAATCATATCATACAATATAGGGGAGTGCAATTAGAACGAAAAGATACAATGTTTCGGAAAAAATCAAACAAGGTTATATTTTTCTAAAACTTTTTTTGTTAGTTTATAAATATGTTAAAGTAAAAAGTTCTACTCACAAATTTCGCCGCTAATTGTTTATTAATTGTTTAAACAATAACAATTGTTTTGTATAAATAATGTTAAGAATATGGGTGAATTCAACATTTTATTTTGATAAAAAATGTTTTTGTTTTAGTTTTGATTATGCGGAACCCGAATCTGACATTAAAATTTGCAAATTCAAAATGGCGGGTTTTTTCCTAAGAATCCTTAAAAAGTAGTTCTAAAATCCGAATTTTTCTTATAAAACGTGTTTGTTTGCATATATATGGATATTTTTGAGAGGTTGCAGCACCTGAATCAAATTTTGATAATTTAAATTATAAAATGGCAGATCCAAAATGGCGGATAACTTAAAAAATAGTTTTAAAATCATAATTACTTTACAAAATGTATTTATTTCTACATATATTTATTTTTGAGTGCTTTGATAATTGAACTTAAATGTTAACATTATAAACTATAAAATGGCGGATCCAAAATGCGGAGTTTCTAAAAAGAACATAAAAAAGAACATTTTTGTCAAACATTTATTGTCTTTATTTTTAACAGGTTGTTGAATCTGCATGAAAGATTAAAAATTTAAATTTCAAAATGGCGGATCCAAAATGGCGGATATTTAAATGAAAAACAAGTAGAATCCAATCAAACAAATATGGAATTTCATTCTTAAAAAAAAGATAAACAAATAATTTTCACAATAATATTAAAAATTAAAATGTATTGGAAATAATATTTAAAAAAAAACAAATTTTCGATTAGAAGGATATAATTACATATTGGAACATAGTTTTTAATTCCAAACAACTTTTTTTGCAAAAATTTTCGATATTGTGAAATATAAAGGTACTTTACTCTTGAGTGAAATTCATATTTTTTGACATACCTCGTACAAAATTAACAAAATTTGATATTTGATGGTTGAATCTTATGTTATATACGATGCAGAGTATTTTATAAAAAATAACTTTTTTTCGTTAAACTGATATTTAAAAAGTTATCAATAGGTTCCAAGTTACGCAGACATACTGTATAAGAGCTAAAAAAAATTTTTTTTGTTGAACATTTATTATTGTTGAAGCTTATTATTAAATATATTTTGGGTAAGTTTTACAGAAAAAAGTTTTGATCACTCTGTATATACATTTTTTCAGCTGGTAATTTCCGGTTTTTGTATTACATTTTTGTTATCTTTCTTAGTTTTCTCAAAAATAAATTGTTTATTTCAATTTTAAACTAAAATAATTCAGTGTTTTTTAAAGATTGCATCCCAAGATTTAAAAAAATAGCAAAAAAATTGTATTAGATTTATTCAAACTTGAGTAATACCGTCTCAAAGTGGTGGGAATTCTGTAAAACTACGAAGTTTTCAAAAATTACATTTTTTGAGACATGGTATTATTTGAATTAATATAAATTTTTGAGATTTTTTTTGAATTAAACATCGTTTAGCAAGATGATTGGGAGTTAAGTTGTGCAAATTTGATAGTTTTATATATTTTTGATAGTTTTATATATTAATATAAATTTTTGAGATTTTTTTTGAATTAAACATCGTTTAGCAAGATGATTGGGAGTTAAGTTGTGCAAATTTGATAGTTTTATAAGTAAAATTGTATTATTTACACATTTTTAAATCATTTTTAAACAAAATTCATGTAAGGCTCAATTTCAGCCCACACCGTACTTATGTCCATACATTTTATTTCCTTTTATTACAACCATAAGATAGCTTATTTCATCTTCTTTCATGTCCAATTTGTAAAATTTCTTTTGATCCATTAGTTAAAGAATTACATTAAAAAAACTCAACCGTGCACTTCTTCCAACGCTAGTTTACAGTGCGCCAATGTGTGTGAGAAGGGTGACTTTAGCGTTATAAATAAAAAATTACAGAAGCTAGAGATTTTATTTTAGAAAAATCTTTATATAAGGTTTTTTTTTTTGTAAAATTTTCTGAATTTTTCAATGGTCAAGTCAGTTTTTTTCTAAAAATTATATTTTCGGAGTTATTTAAAAAAACATCTAACTCCGCTGTTCATTTGTTTAATAAAAAATGAAGCACCCACTTCTCGAGTAGAACTTTTTGATATGTTGTTTATTAAACATTTTTTAATGAAATTACAAAAAGTTTTATCTTGTTTGATTTTTTCCGAAGTGAAAATCTAAATGCACTCACCTAATACATCTATTCCGAGGTACGATTCATTCGATAACTTAAAGCACAGATGTGGTATGACCATTTTTCTGAATTTTGCTGCAACTATAAATAGACTAGACTATGAACCGTTAAGAATCTAATATTGTTACTTTTTTTATTGAGTACTATTATATTGAATGTTTAAAGTAGGAGCTGGAGGTCGCCTTTATCTTCTGCCGTGGTTATTGCATCATCAAGATAGCAGAGGATACTCAAAGCCAACGGAAAGGCTCCTGGTCCGGACGAGACCCCTGTTTAACTATAAGCTGTTAAAAGAAGACAATATTCTTCCTCTTACGGTGCCTATCCGTTCCCGATGTTTGCGATCAGCATGGCTATCCTAACTTTGCTTGCTGCTATTCTGAATAGTCAGGTTGTCCATGTATTAAACCACTTTCTCAGGTTTTAACGCTAAGATATTCTTCTTATCCCTGGTCCGCTCTTTCCAAATAACTGGCCCTGAATAATAAGTGGCAGCAAGTCCCTGTTCTGTTACACATATCTCTGTTCATTCCTCATAATATGGCCAAGATATTCTAGTTTGCGCTCTTTGATCAATAAATAAACTTGCACTCCTTGCCTATTCTACACAGGACCTCAACATTAGTCACACGATCTACCCACGAAATTACTTAAATGCGTCCGTAACACCACATCTCGAATGCCTTGAGTTTTCTTAAAGAATCTTCGGAAAATGTCCAGGCCTCTACTCCGTATAATAACCTATAAAATAATAGCATCTGATCATAGAGATTTTGGTAGCAAGAAGTAAATCGTGACTTCTGAAAAGAGACTTTATCATTATGAACGCTGATCTCGCTTTTCCTCTGCATTGTTTTATTACACTTGAGTGGCCCCATTGGCTGTTTATGTTGGTAACAAGGTATGTGTAGCTGTCTACATAATAAACGCTTTAACACGGTCTATAAAAAAAGAGATATACCGGATTATTGGCTGACTTATCCTTTCATTGCAATCTCTAACAAAAGATCGCTAAAAAATGTAAATATCATAAGGCAATAAGTTTAGTGAACCGTTTAGTGAACCATTTAGTGAAGTACATTAAAATTATAGATTCCTATTAAAAAAAAAATGAATTCCTATTATACGCCAGTCAATGGATACGCCTATCATACTGCATGGATTTTATTGAAATTTTGGACCTAGACTCTACTTATCTCCTAATTCAAAGTCTACTCTATTCCGATGTGTGCTTTTATCTTGGGGATGGTTCCAACCCCTTCTTAGGGGTCGAAAATTTTTTCGTTAAAATAACCACGGAATTCGCTAGAGAACCTAATTCTTAACAAAAACTGTTTTATAATTTTTTTTGAGAACTCAATACTTTTTGAGATATTCATGGTTGAAAATTAGCCATTTTCATTTAAACCTTTTCCAACGGTTTTTTGCGAATACCTTAAAAACTATGCATCTAACTAAAAAAAACTATTTTAAACATTTTTGTAGGTTATAAAAAAACAAAGAGACACTTGCCTTCATAAATCTTATAGTTATAATACAAAAAGAGATATGTAGGTGAAAATAGTTTGCTTTTTGGTGCATTCTCAATTGGCGTATTCAACTGAAATAACAGAGAAACGGTAGATTTTAGGTGTATAATACTACTAACACCTTTTGTAGTTCTTGAAAAGACTTTTAAAATGAGCTATACTAAAGGTCCATTACATTAAAACTAAGCGAGATGTGCTGTAAAAAAATTGATAACTAATGTATTTTAAGAAAAAACGAGAAGTAATTTTAACCCCCATGCACCAAAATGTACATGCATCGTTTTCCTTCCACAATACCGTTTACTATAGTGTCATTTGTGTGTTCAAAAAGTTGACGGGTTTAAAATGAATGGTTTTTGAAAAAAAAAAGATCAAATTATAGAGAGCATTTCTAATTTTTTTAAAAATCTTTTCTCCACGAAACTTGAAAATGACTAAAGATACAGTAATAAAAATTAAAAAGGAAATTTTTATCTGAAAAAGCCATACATTTATGTGTGGTATGTTTTTTTCGTATCTCTTATCTTTTTCGAATTATATGGAGAAAAAGGAAGATATTTAAGAAAATTTAAAAATGCGCTCTATAATAATTGATATTATTTTTTTCAAAAACCATTCATTTTATTCCGGTCCAACCTTTTCAACATAGAAATGACACTATAATATAAAATAATGTGGAAGGAAAACGATCTATTTAAATTCGGGTTGATGAGGGGTTAAGTATACTTCTCATTTCTTCTTAAAATACATTAGTCATCAAGTGTTTTGCAGAATATCTCGCTTACTTTGAATGTAATCGATATTTAGTATGGCTTATTTTAAAGGTCTTTTCAAGCACTACCAAACTTACCAGTATCATTATACACCTAAAATCGACAGTATATCTGTCGATTCAATAATATAGCGAAACAATATGTCAGGAAGCGCTCCTAGAGCAAAACATTGGTATCAATATTAACGGAGAGTTAATTAACAATATACGATACGCTTATGACACGCTAATAGTAACAGATAACCTAGCAAATTTACAGTATTTGATGAAAAACATAAACACTCATACAAATAAGTATGGTCTAAAACTTAACATCAAAAAGACTAAATTCATGATTGTAACAAAGAAGCTATACATCAATATGAATTTAACCATAAATAATCAGCCAGTTGAAACAGTTAAGTCCTACAAATCTTTAGGGGTTTGTTTCACTGATACTAATGACCAGACAAGAGAAATCAAGAGGCGAATTGAGATAGCGAGACAATCGTTTGTCAAAATGAAAAAGTTCCTATGCATCCGGGACATAAATGTAAACTTAAGAACGAGAATGCTAAGGTGCTATGTTTTCTCAGTTCTGCTGTACGGCATGGAAGCTTGGACTTTGAAAAAGATAAACATCAAAAACATTGAGGCATTCGAGATGTGGTGTTACAGAAGAATGTGGAAAATACCATGGACAGAAAGAGTAACAAATCAAGATGTTTTGCTGAAGATAGGGAAGGAATGCGAAGTCATAAAAACCATACAAACGAAAAAACTAGAGTATCTAGGCCACATAATGAGAGAAGAAAAGTACTCTCTGCTAAGACTCATAATCCAAGGAAAAATCTCGGGAAAGAAAAATGTGGGACGTAGGAGGATTTCCTGGTTGCGAAATTTAAGGGAGTGGTGTGGGTGCAGTTCAATACAGTTATTCAGAGCTGCAGCCAACAAAGTTAAGATTACTGTGATGGTAGCCAACCTCCGATAGGAGACGGTACTGCAAGAAGAAGATCTGTCGATTTATACACCGATTTGAGCATGCAGTAAAAAAACAAACTCTTCTTACCTACCATACCCCTCTTTGCATTTTAACTAGAAGATTTATGAAGGAACGAATCTCTTTGTTTTTTAATAAATTACAGAAATATTTTATATAGTTTTTTTGTTACATTCATAGTTTTTAAGGTATTCCCGAAAAATCCGTCCGAAAAGGTGTGATTTTTCAATGAAAATGGCCAATTTTCAACCACGAATAACTTAAAAATATTGAGTTTTCAAAAAATAATTATAGAATAGTTTTTGCTTAAAATTAGGTTCTATAGTCTCTTCCGTGGCTATTTTAACCAAAAATATTTTTCACCCCCGAGAAGGGGTGGGAAGCACCCCCAAGATAAAAGCACACCTCGGCATATAGTGGACTTTGTTTCTTGAGCTATTCCCTACTTACTGTAAAAATATCAAGTAAATCGATGCAGTGGGATGGAATTCGGAGCCAAATACCGTCATTGGCTGCCCTATTAGTATAAATAATACATAGGTCGAATTTCGCAATGGAGTGGGAACTAGGGAAGCTTTATTCTGTTTACTATAATATAATTTATTGAGAACAACAAAAACAAAACGGAAAGTCACTTACAAATTAGTGTATTACACATACACAGCCCAAAAACTTACATCGTTCAAAATGGTAGAACCTTTAAAAAACGTATAGCAGAACATAATAGGGCTTTAAATAGAAGAAAAAGATTCTACGTACATTACTTATCTTCTTGATCATAATTATTATTACTCCGTTCTTTAACGGTAAAATATTGCAAAAAATCTAAATTTTAAAGAACCGCTTGGATTGACATGAAATTTGGCATACACATAGCTAACAAGTGAAAGAAAAAAAGTGATATTGTGCCGATATGTGCTTTTGCCCTGGGGGTGGTTTTCACCCCCTCTTGGGGGTGAAAATTATTCGTCCAAAGAAAGTCAGGAAATGGATAAACTGGCTAATTTTAAGTAACTTTTGTTCTATAGAGTTTTTTCACTAAGTCAATACTTTTCGAGTTATTTGCGAGTGAATATGTTCATTTTTCAACAAAATAACCACGCTTTTAGACGGTTTTTCGCAAATAACTCAAATAGTAATTATTTCGTCGAAAAAACATTCTTAGCAAAAATATAGCCTGTAAAATTAAAATAAAATGGTGTATATATCACGTCTCTACACCTAGTAGAAGCAGAGTTATAGCTAATCAAAAATAGGTTCATATTCGTCAAATTCCAAATGGAATATTTTAACGTGAAATAACCAAAAACGAAGCACATTTCGGGGAAAACTCATTACAACTTATTTAAAGTGTTTAAAAAAAGCTTCATTTTTGTTTTATAAAAAAATTTCTAGCATCAAAATTAAACAAGTTACGCTCAAAATAGAGTTAGTCGCTTTTGGTTTTGGTAAAAAAATCGAGAAAATCACCCCCTAATTAGTATCTTAAATGAACTTAATCGTTACGACTTTACAAGTTTCTTGACTCGTGTATATGTTGTTTATATGATCTGTAAGTTTCATCGGTTCAAAGTCCTTATTATTGAAAGGGCTGTAGTTAAAAGAGGTTGAACGAGTCACTGATCACGAATGTATGCAAATTTAGAAACACCAAATCTTAATCAATTTTTGTCTAACAGAAAAACAAAAAAATACATGATATTCAGAAAAGCAAATCTGACTTTTTTTTGTTTTTCGAGATTTTTGGTATCTCTAACAATTTTTAAATTATTTTGAAAAAAAGCATATTTTTCAAAATTAAAATTTTTAAAAATTTTATTTTGAAACCAAATTTTTTCAAAAATAAGCACTTTGAATCGATGAAACTTACATATCATATAAACTTAATATAAAGTAAAATAATTTGTGGAGCGGTAACGATTAATTTCGTTTAAGTTGCTAATTAGAGGGTGGTCTTCCCGATTTTTTTTTTGCAAAAACAAAAAGGGACCAACATTATTTTGAGCGTAACTTGCTTAAATTTAATGCTAGAAACTTTTTGTAAAAACAGAAATAAAGCTTTTTTTAAACACTTTAAAAAAGTTATAATGGATTTTCCCCAAAAAGTGCTTACCTTTTTGGATATTTCACGTCGAAATATTCTATTTGAAATTAGGTGAATATGAATCTATTTTTCATTGGCTATAACTCTGGTTCTATGAGATCCAGAGACCTAACGCGTACACCATTTTTTTACTTTTTTATAAGCTATATTTTTGCTAAGAACGTTTTTTCGACAAAATACTTACTTTTTGAGTTATTTGCGAAAAACCGTCTAAAAATGTGGTTATTTTGTTGAAAAATGAACATATTCACTCGCAAAATTAACTCGAAAAGTGTTGACTTTATAAAAAAAGCTCTATAGAACAAAAGTTACTTAAAATTAGTCAGTTTACCCATTTCCGGACTTATTTTGGACATATATTTTTTCACCCCTAAGAGGGGATGAAAGTCACCTTCAGGGCAAAAGCACACATCGGCACAATATCACTTTTTTTCTTTGACATTATAGCTGTGTGTATGCCAAATTTCATGTCAATCCAAGCGGTTCTTTAAAATTTAGAGCAAAAACCGTGAAAGAATGTAGTATTGTAAGTAGTATTGTAGTATAGTAAGAATATTGTAATGACCAATTTCTAATGTTCCACATTCAAAATAATTGCCTTAAGAATTTATGAAAATTAATAAATTTAAAAATACAGATATAATTCTGAATGACTAACTTGAGACACGCAACTATTCTCTCCTCAACTTATTCAGTTAAAGATTATAAAGTGTAGACTCAGTAAAAATACATCACTAGAGAAAAGAACTCTACCAGAATAGATGTAGTGATAATAAATTGTAATTAATTTTGTGGAAGTGTAGAAAACAAATTTAATGTTTTCAGTATTGTAATTATTTCAGGTACCCTGAGCTATATTAAAAAAGAATTACTAACTTTGGTGCTCTCAATAAAATATTCTCTGTAATTAGGAATATACGTTTTGAACAATTAATCACTTAATTATATCCTCTTTTGTATTCAAGTTTAAAAAATCAATACTCGGTTCGTTTGTTTAATGAGTCGCACATTTAGCGAAAGATCACAAATTCAATAAAAAGCGAAATCGCCCCCGCCATGTCAATCTGACCCCAGAATACTGTTACGTTTGACAGACTTTATTAAACAAAACAAAATTAACTGACAGCGACAGAGAAAGAATGTTTTGTAAAATGGGTGCTACAGGCTAAATTTTATATTTGTTTTCATTAAACTAAGTGTACACTAAAAATTTGCAAATTTTTAGTGTTTCATAATTTTAAAAAAATCTAGGGTTAGGTTATGACCAAGAAGTGAAACTTGTTAACTTATTAGTTAAGATTATAAATATTTTATTTAATAAAATAAAATGCAACTATAGTTAGTAGGAAATGAGATACAGTGCGGTGGAATAAGTGTTGCCCCCCCACCTGTTAACTTGTTTATTTTAAGAACATAAGCAAAACGCTCGGATAGGTCGATTTTTAAACTAACCATATTATATTATGGTAGCAACGTTTCGAACTTTACGCGATCCCTCTTCAGGTGACAGGCATGACTCTGATTTTTTTAAATGGTAAAGTACATCATGTGACACCTCATTTAACAGCTTTTAAAATACTGATTTCAAAAATGTATAATACTTTAATCCTTTTTGTGATCGCAGGCCCAAAATTACGGTCGAACTCTTTTTAAACGCATTTATTTTTTTCGAATCCTGAGAAAATTAATAAGTATTTTTGAAAAATATAAACGCAGAATGAAAGTTTAGATTATTACCGAGGGCTGACAGTCCCTTAGAATAAACAAAAAGTTTCTTTTGAATGATATATTTGAAATTAAAAATCACACTAAATTTTCTCTTTTTTCCACCACTGTGACTTATTAAAATAAACCTTATAGGAGTTCTCAGGGACTTTGGACCATCGAGAATACTGTAATATTTCATTCTGTGTTTAAATTTTTCAAAAATATTTATTGGTTTTTTCAGGATTCGAACAAAATGATTGCATTTAGAAAGAATTCGACCGAAATTTTTCGCCTACGCTCTCAAACAGGATTAAAGTATTATACATTTTTAAAATCAGTATTTTAAGAGCTTTTAAATGAGGTGTCACATGATGTACTTTCCCTTTTAAAAAAATCAAAGTTATGGCTGTCACCTGAAGAGGGATCGCGAAAAGTTCGAAACGTTGATGCTATAATATACTTTGGTTAGTTTAAAAATCGACCTGTCCGAGCGTTTTGCTTGTATTCTTAAAATAAACAAGTTAACAGGGGGGCAACATTTATTCCATCGCACTGTATAACGACGCTGTCAAGCCAAAACGGCATAAACGACATTAACTTGATTTTTCAGGAAACACAAAAAACTGATTATTTTTACCAATTCTGCTTATCTGCACAGTGATTCAAAGAAATTGGTGATTTTTTTTTCAAATTTTAATATATTGTGAACATTAATGTGGCTGAAAATACTGTCTGAAATAAATTAAAAACTATAAAATGGCGCTTATGTCCAATCAAGATATAACGTTGGTGAATATGCCAAACTTACCTCTGGCGTTTGTGTCGATCGCATCGTTGTAAGTTTAGTCAATATGGCGCTTAAAAGGGATATATGCCATTAATGAAAAAAGAAACGAAAATAAAAAATTGTCGTTTATGCCAACAAGAAAAATGATGAAGGACGAAGTAGTTTTCAATCCTAATAGTAAATTATTAATATTGAAAATATTAAAAATATTACTAAAAGATTTTTAAATTGAAAACTTATTGGTACACTTTCCTGGTGACACCTCCAAGACTTCTACAATTTGCAAGTCAAATGGATGCTGCAGTGAAGACGAGAGGGAAGGAATTCTACACTATGCAATTCACATCCCCCGTCTGCAGCTGGTAAAGTTCCAACGGAAAAATGCACCTAGTTACTCTACGGAGTAATACGACTATAAAATAAAAATGTATACCATTTTTATTCAGTTGCAATGCGAAGGCAAAACAATCTTATTCTTAAGAACAAGCCTACGTTCCTTCCGATGAAGGCTCCAATAAGAGCCGAAAATCGCGATTCAAGGGACTGGACTGCACTCCGTATTCTAATTGAAAAGTAAGATTGTTTTGCCTTCGCATTGCAACTGAATAAAAATGGTATACATTTTTATTTTAAAAATGATGAAATTACGAAGATTTTTGATAGAGTTTATTTTTTATTAATCAAAAATACATTCTAAGTTAAAAACAAAACCTTAAATTCTTTAAACATGTTTTGGTGCTAGGATGAAATACTTAAAAGTAAATATGAAATACTTAAAAGTGGATATCTAATATTAAGTAGTGGATTCTAATTCATAATCACTGTCAATATTTGGTTCAACAGCCGTATTGATTTGATTGCTTGTATTTTCCTTATTTTGATCACTATTTATACCGGCATCCAAACCATTATCTGCTGCTAAGTTGAAACATGATGTGAGATCGTGACTGAATATTTCTTGTTCTACTGCAACGTCTGGTGGTTCCTCAAAGATGATAATTTTTGAAAATACACACTCTTTTGCATGTACTTAACTTACCTTACCTTAATATGACAATTTCGAGTATTTTTAAGGATAGATTTTTTTTCGTGTCCCCCACAACGAACTTTCCTGTGTTAAGAGCCAATATATGGCAGAGGTACAGCTACAGGGTACCAGGTTTCTCCCCATATGATAATCTGACGGGCTCAAGTAACTGCAAAAATCCCCGCTTGGGCTCCCCTACAATAAGCGCCGATTTTTATATAAACAAATATTAGCCTTCAAAATTTGACATTTCATTGTTTATCTATGAAGCATAACGTAAACAATTAACGTAAAAAGTGAAAATCATGTACAGTTCATATCATTAGCTACAAATCGTAAAAGTTTCAAGTTTCTACATTGTAAAAAACAAATCAAATTGTAAATCAAATTTATCGAAAATTATTTCCGTATTGGAAATCGATGTAAACACAATTTTAAAATGTAATTTTCATTGCAATCGATTGTGGTTTAATCTGATACAAACGCGATATTTAAGGAATGTAAAAGAGACATTACGGCTGGGCATTAAGGGTCAACTAAACATCAGGTTTGTTTTGTTGATCATTTCCTGGCAACTTTTCAATGCAAAACAAGGAAAACTCTTCACCGATTTGGCTAATACGCCATATTCAAAAAGTGGTAAAAAGCCGCGGGTTTACTGTAATACTGGCGTTAATTTAGTTTTAGCAAAATGAAATTACAACTTAAGCCCTCGAGCAGCACAGCTTTTGTGAAGTGATCGCGTAGACCTAGATATGCATATTCATGAAGCAACTTTGTGTCCCAACAGCGCGAATACGACCCGTAATATTCAACTTGTGCTTGTGGTCTCATTGATGTATATTATAGTATGGGAGTTGGGAATGCCCTGCAAACATTTGGAAATACCTATGTTTTACTAGTATAAAAAATGTCTGTTTTATAAAGATATGATACGTTTTTTATTAGCTCAGTTGCGATAATATTGAAAGCTGGAAGTATCATTTGTAATCGCTTCATTGTTCCAACTTTGATATTGTGCGTATAGTTGCTTTTTCTAGTCTTTATAAAGAAAGACTTTGTTTAATTTTTTATATGCAAAAAACATTGCATTTCTTACTGCATCAAATCCTCAACCTCAATTCTCAACCATAACATTAAAAACTATTCCAAAATTGAGTTAGCATGTGAACGGTATGAATAAAATATATATAAAATATATGTAGTTGAAATCACGCGTTATCAAAACGCGCGTTAATCGTTTCTAATGTGAACGTGACCTTAATTGTTGGACTATAGGAAACACTGATCCGAATATTCCAGTCAAATGTTATATCTGTTCTGCTCTATGGATGTGAAACCTGGAAAGTGACAAAATCCCTTACAGACAAATGGCAGGTCTTTGTTAACAAATGCCTACGAAGAATTGTCCGTATTTTCTGGCCAAACACCATCAGAAACGAAGATCTGCTACACCTGACCCAACAAAAGAGGGTAGAAAATGAAATAAAATCCAGAAAGTGGGGGTGGAGAGTAGGGTGGTGCGAAAAAAGTCAAGTTGATAATTCCGTGTCGCTATAGTGCGGAAAAGTTGCGATTGGTAATTAAAAGAAAAACAAAAAAGAAATTATTCAAATCGGACTTTATCTTCCGATCCCGCAACGCGCCTAAAAATTATGTAAAAACTGAAATTTTACCTTTTTTCAAAAATTTTTATATAACCTCTATGTACGTTTTATTTATCGCTATAGTAAAATTTATTTTAAGTTTGCATGCTTGAGTAATAAAAAATACTTTTCCGCACTTAACGAATATCTTCCGATCCCGCAAGATCAATCAAAATCTATAAAAAATTGAAATTTTTGATGATTTTGATAAATTAAAAAATATTTAGTTATCTCATTTTTCTGTTACATTGTGAAGTTCTTCGGTTGTTTAGATATTGTATTACAATATTTAAATAATCCAGAACTCACAACGAGGAGGAGGTGGTTGCACTTTTAGCTCCACTCACACCTTTCTCTCCAGTCAACCAATGATTGTGTGTTTTTTACATTATTTACATATTTATTATCTATATTTCTTTTTGATCTGTTTGTGTCTAGCTTTTGAACGCTAACTTTGTATTGTGATTTGGTGGTAAAATCTGGCAGCTTGTACCTTGATTTAAGTGTTGCCCTGATAAATCCATCTCTTGATTGGAGCCCACATATATTAGACAATTAGATATTAGACGATGCTTCCGTGACCAACTCTACGCATTGCTCGTCACCTTGCGTGTGGCAGGGACAGCTTTGTACATGTAGCCCGATGTCATGCAAGAACTTATTTGATCTTAGATCTTCATTTGAAATTCTTCACAGAAGTGGTGGAGAAGATAATTTTGCAACATTTCAGTCTATTATTTTAGTTTAGTCCTGTGCTTCAAAATTTCAAGTAGTAGGGAGAAAGGAAAACACATTAGAGAGCTAGGGCTATGGAGAGAGTTAAAAACAGGACAGACTAAAGCAAAGGCCTAAGGTATTAGACATTTCATTCCTCCTACTTTAAATTTTGAAGCACAGGACTACACTGAAATAATAGACTGGAATGTTACAAAACTACCTTATCCACCAGTTCTTTGCAGTGTTTCAAGTAAAATATAAGTTGCTGCATTACATCATGCCGGACTGGAATGTACAAAACTATACCTGCCACCCGCAAGCTGTCCAGCGGTGCATAGAGATGGTCACGGAAGCATCGTCTAATGTCTAATGTATGTGAGCCCCAATCAAGAGATGGATTCATCAGGGCAACACTTAAATCAAGGTACATGCTGCCAGATTTTCCCAACAAATCACAACACAGAGTTGGCGTTTAAAGGCTAGACACAAACAGATCAAAAAGAAATGTACATATGTAAATAATGTAAAAAACACACACTCATTTGTTAGTTGGAGAGAAGGGTGTGATTGGAGCTAGAAGTGCAACCACCTCCTCGTTGTGAGTTTTGCGTTGTTTAAATATTTTCATACAATATTTAAACAAGCGAAGAGCTTCACAATGTAGCAGAAAAATGAGGGTCTAGGACATTTCGGCGTAGGCCGTTTCGGCGTCGGCCATTTCGGCGTCAGAGATTTTATTTTAGTTGACTAAATACCTACATTGGAGTCTATTAGTAAGACATTAGATTATACCTACGTTACTTTTTTAGAAATTTAAGAGGCTCTTGATTTATATCTATACCACACTAAAAAAATATATTAAATGTTATTTTTTCCAACTTTTGTAAATGTAAGCTATTTAATTGCACATAATTAATTAAAAAATTAATATATTATATATATTATATATTATACAGTACAATTTTCAAAGGAGGAAGACCTAACCCTTCGGTCCAAACCTAACTTTCGGGTATTATTTTACATCTTCTAAAATTAAAATGTCGAAAATTGTTCTCCTGACTCTACATTTTTTGTTAAAGAAAATTTCAGACTATCATACATTAACAACTATTTTTTTTCTCTCTCACTTTGCCAAAGTATCTGTCGCCGAATCAGCCGGCGCCGAATCGGCGGGCGCCGAATCGGCGGGCGCCGAACCGGCAGGCGCCGAAATGGCCGACGCCGAAACGGCCTACGCCGAAACGGCCTACGCCGAAACGGCTCTACGCCCAAACGGCCACGCCGAAATGGCCACGCCGAAACGGCGACGCCGAAACGTCCCATTCCGGAAAAATGAGATAACTTAATATATTCTAATTGATCAAAATTATCAAAAATTTCAATTTTTTATAGATTTTGATTGACCTTGCGGGATCGGAAAATATTCGTTAAATGTGGAAAAGTATTTTTTTTATTACTCAACCATGCAAACTGTAAATAAATTTAACTATAGCGATAAATAAAACGTACATGGAAGTTAAATAAAAATTTTTCAAAAAAAGGAAAAATTTCATTTTTTTCATAATCTTTAGGCCCATTGCGGGATCGGAAGATAAAGTCCGATTTGAATAATTTCTTTTTTGTTTGTCTTGTAATTACCAATCGCAACTTTTCCGCAGTATAGCGACACGCAATTATCAACTTGACTTTTTTGGCACCACCCTAGTGGATAGGTCACACACTCCGAAAAGATAGTTCCAGTATTGCAAAAACTGCCCTAGAGTGGAATCCCCAAGGAAAAAGAAAAAGAGGTCGCCCAGCACAAACTTGGAGAAGATCCATCATGGACGAGATTAGAAGTCAAGGAAAGTCTTGGAATGAGGTGAAGGCCCTAGCGCAAAATAGAACCCGATGGCGCGTTTTCACTGAAGCTCTATGCTCCACTTAGTTATGACTGTGCTATATTTATAGATCATAATATATTATATTTTCATACTTCATAATATACATATTTCAGAATCATGTGGTTTATTGTTAGCATTCCAGGACATATTTTATTTTTAGGGTGTTTTAGAATATCGCTCACAGAAACCGATTGATTAATAATGAAAAATAAATAAAGCACTAATATGTAAATAAATGGAATTGGATTGGGTTTTAGAAATACATAAAAATATAACTTCAGGCTAAGCGATAAATATGACATTCGTTTAAATAAAACCTTATTGCAATTTGGATTTACTTTTAACTTTAAACTTTAAATTTTTTTATTTGTAATTAACGTGTCTCTACAGCTACTGGTCATTGACACGGGAACAGTTTACAATATTATAGATACAAATTATACATACATTATAAATACAAATATACATTTGGTACGATCAGTTCTTATTAGTGAAGCTAAACAATAAAACTCATAGATTAAAAACTGTGCACTGGTTAGATTAGTTGGAATAAACGTGTTTCTTTTAGGAATTTCAGAACACAGTCAAAATCGTTTGGAACAATGAGGATGTCTTTTAAATTCCCTTTTAACTTGAACTTGTTTCTAGAGAAATCATACTGACAGCAGTCCATTATTACATGTTTAATGGAGAGGAGAGTATTGCAGAAATGGCATACTGGAGGGTTTTCTGACGCCATAAGGTATCCGTGTGTGAGACGTGTATGCCCTATTCGTAGTAGGCGAATAACGTTGAAGTATTTCTTGAAGGGTAGACTGCCAACTATTTCTCGATATTTTTGGTGGTCTTCCCTGTGAACGCCTGCTAGCTGGTTTTCCTTTTAGAGCAATTCTTGGTAGTCTATGCTCCTCCATTATTTTTACATAACTGAACCATTCTCTTCGTCTTTGCCTACCCCGTCGTACTTCATCTTGCACCCCACATAATTCCTGATGATGTTGTTTCGTATTCTATCCCTTTTTGCCTTCCCTGCTATTGCACTAAGTTTCTTCATTTTGGCTGTTCGCAGCATTTTTTGGTTATATTGGTGTCTTCTGAATAAATACCATAGGTGCTAACAGGTCTGATGCAAGTTTTATAAATTCTAACTTTGCTGTCTATTCTCATAAATGGGTTATTTCAGACCACATCTCTCAAATATCTGGACATCATTGCGGCCTTGTTTATTGGTCCACTTAGGTCTCGGGCTGGGTTATGATAACTTGATAAATCTACAGAAGAAAAAACATGCTCGATCAAAAGAATAGCTAGAGGAAATGAAAAGTATGGAGCATTAGATACGAACACCAATGAAATACAAATACGTCTTCAGAAGAACAAAAATCAGAATTTACAAAGCAGTTATCAGACCTACAGTAACATACGCATGCGAAACATGGGTGCTTAAAAGTCAGAAACAGATCTGTTAGAAAAATGGGAGTGGAAATTGCAGCGAGCAATATATGGAGGTGTCAAAATAGGTCAGTGGAGAAGAAAAACCAATAAAGAAACTCTATAAAGAGCCAACGATAACAACGACAATCGAAGCACAGAGAATGCGATATTTGGGGTACATCGAAAGTATGGGAAATGAAAGAATCCCAAAACTGGTACCTCACGAAGACCAATACAAAAAAAGGAAAGGAAGACCAACGAGAAGATGGAAGAACAGTGTGTACGAAGACCTGAAGAAAAGTAACGTTGAGAGGTAACTATCATTGGCCAGATGGAAGGAAGTGGCGAAGGACTGTATAAAAAGACTGAAATAAAATATTAAATAAAATTTATAATATGCCAGTCAATGGGAGCAAGAATAGGATATTACCTCCGAATTTTATCCTACTGCATGGATTTTAATGAAATTTTGGGAATAGCCTCTACTTATCTCTTTGTTCAACTGCCCTATTCCGATGTGTGCTTTTATATTGGGGGTGGTTGCCACCCCTTCTCGGGGGTGGAAATTTTTTTGGTTAAAACAAGCACGGAAGTCGCTAGAGAACCGAATTCTAAGCAAAAACTGTTCTGTAATATTTTTTTTAAACTCAATACTTTTTGAGTTATTCGCAGTTAAATTTGGCCATTTTCATTAAAAAATGACACCTTTGCGGACGGTTTTTTGTGAATATCCTATAAACGAAGCATCCTACGAAAAAACTATACAAAATATTTTTGTAGCTTATAAAAAAGCAAAGAGATTCGTTCCTTCATAAATCTTCTACTTATAATACAAAAAGAGATAGGGTAGGTGAGAAGAGTTTGTGTTGTTGGTGCATGCTCAAATCGGTGTATTTAAAAAAAAAGATAACTTGAAATAACAGAGAAACGGTCGATTTTAAGTGAATAATGATACTAATACCTTTTGTAGTGCTTATAAATACCTTTAAAATGAGCAATATTAAATGTCGATCACGTTCAAACTAAGCGAGATAGGCTGCAAAATATCTGATGGCTAATGTATTTTAAGGAAAAATGAGAAGTATATCTACCCCATCGTCCATCAGAATTTAAATGTATCGTTTTCCTTCTACAATACTTTTTATTATAGTGTTGTTTCTATGTTTAAAAAGTAGGATGGGTTTAAAATGAATGGTTTTTGAACAAAATAGGATCAAATTTTAGAGCGCATTTTTAAATTTTCTTAAAAATCTTCCTTTTTCTCCACGCAACTTGAAAATGATAAGAGATACACTAATGAAAGACAAAAATAAAATGTTTCCCTAAAAAGACCCTACATTTTGTGCAGTATCTTTTTTCGCATGTCTTTTCATTTTCGAGTTACATGGAGAAAAAGGAAGATTTTTAAGAAAATTTAAGAATGCGCTCTATAATTTGAATTTATTTTTTTCAAAACCCATTAATTTTAAACCCGTCCAACTTTTTGAACATAGAAATAAAAATACAGTAAAAAGTATTGTAGAAGGAAAACGATGTAATTAGATTCTGACGGACGAGGGGTATATGACAGTATTTTTTCTTAAAATACGTTAGTCATCAATTTTTTGCAGCATATCTCGCTCAGTTTGAACGTAATTTCCATTTAATGTCGCTCATTTTAAAGGTCTTTTCAATCACTACAAAAGGTAATAGTACCATTATATGCGTAAAATCTACCGTTTCTCTGTCATTTCAGGTAATAAATACACCGATTTGAGCATGCACAAAAAAAAACAAACTCTTCTCACCTACCATATCCCTTTTTGTATTATAACTAGAAGATTTATGAAAGAACGAATATCTTTGCTTTTTTATAAGCAACAAAAAAATTTTATACAATTTTTCATTAGATGCATAGTTTTTAGGGTATTCGCAAAAAAGCCGTCCGCAAACGTGTCATTTTTCAATAAAAATGCTCAATTTTTAACCACGCATAGCTCAAAAATAATTATTGAGTTTTAAAAAAATATATAGATCAGTTTTTGCTTAGAATTAGCTTCTCTAGCCATTTCCGTGGCTATTTTAACCAAAAAATTTTCCACCCCCGAGAAGGGGTGGGAGCCACTCCCACGATAAAAGCACACATGGGCATAGCGTAGACTTTGTTTCTCGATCTATTCACTACTTACTGTGAAAATATCCAGTAGATCGATGTAGTAGGATGGAATTCGGAGCCAAATACCCTCGTTGACTGCCCTATAAGAGTAAAATAAACTGTAATTAGAAATAATATAATAACGTTTTAGCCTTAAGCCTACAACGCCTGTTAAACTTAATAAACAAATACAATAAATACCCAACGATCGATAGCGGTCATGGAACTAGAAAAAGAGAAACAAATAAATAAATTATAATAATAAATACGTAATAACTTTTTTTGTATTTCAGTTTTAATAATATAAAAAAGTTTTTTAAAAGATAACTTTTTTGTTCTAAAAAATTAATCAACCTCAAAGGAAAAATCGATTGCTTCCCAGATTGTTTCCACTCTACTGAAAAGGCCAAAATCTAATTTATAACCTGTTAAGTGACGCAAACTTACTATCTTGTGTATCCTCGTCGGCTTTCGTATTAATCAATCTAAAATTAATCAGAAGATGTCAACTTTAGGACTTTAGGTTAACCACAAGACGACATATTCAAGCAACTATATTGAACTTTCGAAAAGCCCGGACGAAGACCTGTCATAACAAAATAAATAATAGTTGTTTGATTATAGATGATACAAATTCAATAATACGATTTATAACATACGAGATTCTGACGCGCCCTGGCTGGTGTTAATTAATACTTTATTAAAGACTGAATGAAGTAATAATGTTACTTTTATCTACTCTATGTCATATTATTTATAAGTTTTTAGTTGGTGAAAACTGTCATTATAGATAGCAGTGCTTAAAGGGTTTAATTTAAAGTGTGCGTGAAGTAACAATGTATTTTAAACGGGATTTACTTTTTGGCACACTTTCAATGGGTTGTTTTTTGTCACACTTTCATATAATCAAATATCCTTAACTTTCGCGTTGTCATGGTGATGACAATATGAGCAATGACTTACAACAAAATTTTTGACAGTTTTGTGGTTTGACAGTAGTTAGGATTTTTAAATGTCGAAGTTCTAAAAATTGTAGAATAGAAATGAATTCCAGTGACGAAGTGTTAGTTTTTTATTTGTTTATCGTAGATAAAGTATTGTATGAAACTCTGCGTGAAGTACTTTTTGCGAACTTACGCGATCTACAGCACTCGCTCCGTTGTCGCTCGTGCTCTAAAAATTGCGTGCGTTCGCAAAAAGCATACTTCACGAACTGTTTCATAAATAACTATTATGAAAAAGTTCGTGAAGTGTGCTTTTTGCGAACGCACGCGATTTTTAGAGCACCTAAAAATCGCGTGCGTTCGCAAAAAGCATACTTCACGAACTGTTGCATAAATAACTATTATGAAACAGTTCGTGAAGTGTGGTTTTTGCGAACGTACGCGATTTTTAGAGCACGAGCGACAACGGAGCGAGTGCTATACATCGCGTAAGTTAGCAAAAAGTACTTCACGCACAGTTTCATACAATATTTTATTTACGATAAACAAATAAAAAAACTGTAACTCTTCGTCACTGGAATTCATTTATATTCTACAATTTTTAAAACTTTGACATTTAAAAACCCTAACTACTTTCAAACCACAAAACTATCAAAGATTTTGTTGTAAGTCATTGCTCATATTGTCATCACCATGACAACGCGAAAATTAAGGATATTTGATTATATGAAAGTGTGCCAAAAAACCCATTGAAAGTGTGCGGAAAAGTAAATCCCATTTAAGATACATTGTTACTTCCCGCACACTTTAAACCCTTCACTCACTGCTATCTATAATGAGAGTTTTCACAAACTAAAAACTTATACATAATATGACAGAGTAGATAAATAACTATTATTAATTACTGCGGATAGTATTAACAAAGTTGAATATATTTTGTGAAACTTTTTAAGTCTGAAACCATATTAGTATTGAAACCAAAAATTTGTAATGGAGGTTACGTATAGACCGGGCCCTGGAAGCATTTGAGTACTACCTATGCAAAACCTGAGGACCGGCAACTATGTTCGAATTCTTTTACCTAAGACCTTGAACAATGAAAAACTGAATCTTGGCAGAAGGTGCGATGGTGCCTTGTTACCCCCTCCCCCCATGTTAACGGCAGATCAAAAGTGATTTTTCGCAAAACAAAACTTTTTTGTATTTTTCTATATGTAAGTTTTTTCGTAAAATGCATAGTTTTCGAAATAAACGCGGTTAAACTTTAAAAGAATAGAAAAATTGCAATTTTTGGACCCGGATAACTCTTGACCAATAAATAAAATAGCAATCCTGCGTGCAGCATTTGAAAAGTCAAGTCCAATTAAACCCTGTTGGGTTATTTGCATGCCTAAAAATTAATTTTTTTATTGTTAAACAAAGCTATAAACCAACAGTGTTTGAGCGTTTTGTCGCATGTCCTCACCGCGCCAACGATTAAAACTGAACGGAACCGTCTAGGACTTTGTTAGGTCTCTTTTTACCTTAGGAAACTACCTAGGTAAAATGAGTAGCAAGAAGGAGGAAAAATATTCAAAACAAAATTAATTATTTTAACAGTTTTATACTACCGGCTGGACTATTATTGAATTTATTGAATTCGCGGAGAGTGGGTGGGTAAAAAATTTGTAGTTCAATATTAATCGTTCGATCTATATTATTTTTAATTTACATGCTTACAAAAATGACAATAATAATGACTGATACCTTAAAGTGTTTTTATATACAGAAAAGAGGTTATGTGATTATAAAATGTTCCTCAAAAGTACTTTTGGGATTACACTGGTCTTTTAAAAAGGATTTGATATTATACTTAAATGAATTCGAAATACAAAAAAAAAATATAAATAAGGATTAATATCCCAGGTAAACCAAAAGTTTTTCACTAATTTTCACTACGTAAGCGTAGGTACAACACACTGTATATCTCGTAATATTGATATAATAGATGAACAAATAGGAAAGATCTTACTTAAACTTCTGATGTTTCTACATTGATTGATTCCTTGCTCAGACTCCTGGTTGAACAGCTAAGTCGTCCACTGCGACCATAGGCGGTGTTGAACTTAGATTTTATTGTGGTATGAGGGAATGTTCTAGAAGTTGTCAGAAATATAGTAGCTAGCTATATATAGGCTCTTGTAGAAGGTGGTAATGTAACAATCGGTAGTTGGTACCGGAACAAAAGAAGGAATAGAAGAAAAAGGTCTAAAAAGAAACATTAGGTTTGTTCTAGCAAACCGTCAAACTAGTCATAAACCGTCAGCAAACAGTTGGTCAGTGAGAGAACGTAATACAGTCACCAGTGCTATCCCCTCTACTCGCGCTGGTCCACTATTCGCTGATGGTTTCAAACCGTTTGAAACTGATGCTAGAACAAACCTAATATTTTTATACACTCTGTCGTTAAAAACGTGGCTCTAACAGTTTTACGGTATATTAACTCTAAAGGACTTATCATAGATGGTGTGTGACCTATATGTGGGGTTTCTAAGTCGATCGGGAGTTTATATCTATAAACTCATGAACCCTATAATACCCAGGAAATTCCCGATCTGTTTTTCACTTCTACAGATCCATAAAATATATGAAGGTAAAATCTAAATTTTACAATGCGACTTAAGCCTCCGAACGTGACAAAACCAAGATGGATTCACCTGCCGGAAGTCACCTGTTGTAGCGGCCTTGAGAGGTCAAGTAACGGATTTTTGACATTTACTCTTTGGGCCATGGTCAGAGAGGTTGTCTGAACGTTCAAACAGATAAGACCATTTAGCAGTGAACAAAAGATTGCGTGTTTTATATTAAATATTACTGTATTAAATGAAATATATTTAAAAATAAAACGGGATAATACCCGAAGGTTGGCTGTATACCATCTAGTTAAATAAAATTAACATGAAGTAAAACTCCCTAGTCTATTTGGTATATTAAATACACTAGGGAGATTTACTTCATGTTAATTTTATTGAAATATCACTTTTGATCTTGCGTTAACATGGAGTGGAGGGGAGGGGGTAACAAGTCACCATCGCACCTTCGGCCAAGATTCAGTTTTTCATTGCTCACGGTCTCAGGTAAAAGAATCCGAACATAGTTGTCGGTCCTCAGGTTTTGCAAACTCAAATGCTTCCAGGGTCTGCACTAGTATGCATTTCTGATTAATATATGCAACAAAATAATTATACAGGATTGACTACTGACGTACATTTTAAACAAGTTTTGGAATTTTTTCAAAAAATGCTAAAGCATATTTTTATTCTAATGGAGACATCTCTACCCTATATACACCACCAACGGGGACATTATCTGTCATTTATCAATCCTTCCCCTCCAGTATAACAAACCTTCAGTTTTTAACCCGGGAACAGTCGCGCTTTTTTCTGTCATGTAATCGGTCGCGCGTTAGATTTGGTCTAACAATATGAATTTAGACGCGAATTTACAACACATTTTTATGTTATAGTATTTTTATTTAGTTGTAGCGTTAGGAATATTATTTCTAACAATTATTAAAATTAGTTTTTTCTCATCAAAGCCATAAATTCCAAAACAAGAAGAAAAAAATAAGTCCTATGTATACACTTTAAATTTAGAATTTATGTTGCTAGTATTTACTACTATTTAGTTATATTGGCTCTCATGATTAGTGACAGAAGAATTAAATGTTTCCTTGCATTCTTTTTTATTGAATAAACATGTCCTAACTTTAATTAAAATATGTCGAAGTTAAAATGTGCTTTCTAGATTATCCACTGTGATTAATCATAAGATGTGAACTTAGGGCTTTGTTTGAACCACAGGATGACACGTTAACCGCATACACGTTAGTGACCGACACTAAATCTACAAACAACACCAAAGCAATATCATCAGTGACCGACATAGGCGATTACAAATTTTGGTTCTGAAAGCCCAGATGACCGCTATTTCATGCAGTTTAAATATTTCATATGACCGTTGTGGCCGTTTTGAATACAAATCTTACATTGAGTTGTTACTGATAATCAACTATTCTAAATGGGAAATAAGTCACAATTTAAGTAAAAAAAAAAGATTTTATTAACAGATAAAGGCATTTTATATTTAATTTCGATTCAGAGATCATTACCATCTTTCTATGGACCATTTCGAACTTTTGTTCTCATCAGGAGAGCTTGTAATGATGCTCTGAATCGAAATTAGACATATTTGCCAAGTATGCCAACTACAAGGAAATAATCAACATTTAGACGCACGACGCACTCGCAACCTCTATCAAAGAAACGACGAAACCCAAGCGACTCCATTTTCAAACAAATAAATATTTTTTCCACCTACCTCTACCGAAAGTATACTTTTCCGGACCTGATTTTAGGGAGCAAAGTTGTACTTTTCCTCCCTAGGGAGGAAAAATTTTTTCCTCCCTAGGGAGGAAAAGTAAAAGTGACGTCATGGTATTTCATTCATGAAATACAACTTATGGACGCACTGTACAATATCTATTTTCTATTACGTAAGTATCTATACATTTTAACGTTTATTTATAAAACACACTGTATTTTGTAGAATGGTAAAAAACAGTAAATTGTTATTTTGATTTAACAATGTTTACATTAATAATTTGACTTATATTTGACAGTTGACAGTTATATTGTACCTACTTGTTTGTTTTGGTTCTAATAAATTTTGTTGGTTAGTTACGTAAATAAATGAAGTAGAAATGAAAAAATGACTTGTTATTTGAGGAAGGTGGAAAAACCATATGTATAACATGGGAGTAAAGTGCCTTTTCCTCCCTTGAATGATTACTGCCCTCCGCTACGCGTCGGGCAGTAAACTTCATTCTCGGGAGGAAAAGTAGCACTTTCCTCCCTTGTTATACAAATAGCTATTACTCTCGTATTGAGTACTAGGAAGCAGATTTGTTGATCTTTGCCTCGTTGAATTGATGTGTTGTGGAGTGCAACTATATAGACTCCCCATGTCTCTGCATTCATCACCCTTTACTCCTTGCAAATTTAAGAAGAATGGGTAATAGGTATAAGAGAGAATGTGTTTCCGAATTAAGAAATCCAAAGAGTTTATTTTTAAATGTGTATTTGTTTGAAAATGGAGTCGCTTGGGTTTCGTCGTTTCTTTAATAGAGGTCGCGAGTGCGTCTAAATGTTGATTATTTCCTTGTAATTGGCATACTCGTCAAATATGTCTAATTTCGATCAAAGCATCATTACAAGTTCTCCTGAGGAGAACAAAAGTTCGAAATGATCCATAGAGAGATGGTTATGATCTCTGAATCGAAATTAAATATAAAATGCTTTTATCTACCTGCGTTTTTACTCATGTATTGTGTACTAGGAAGCAGATTTGTTGATCTTTGCCTCGTTGAATTGATGGGTTTTGGAGTGCAACTATATAGACTCCCCATGTCTCTGCATTCATCACCCTTTACTCCTTGCAAATTTTAGAAGGATGGGTAATAGGTATAAAAGAGAATCTGTTTCCGAATTAAGAAATCCAAAGATTTTATTTTTAAATATTTAGTCGTTTTTTTAATAAAGGTCGCGAGTGCGTCTAAATGTTGATTATTTCCTTGTAATTGGCATACTTGGCAAATATGTCTAATTTGGATTCAGAGCATCAATACAAGCTCTCCTGAGGAGAACAAAAGTTCGAAATGGTCCATAGAGAGATGGTAATGATTTCTGAATCGAAATTAAATATAAAATTCTTTTATCTACCTGCGTTTTTACTCATGTATTGAGTACTAGGAAGCAGATTTGTTGATCTTTGCCTCGTTGAATTTATGTGTTGTTTAGTGCAACTATATAGACTCCCCATGTCTCTGAATTCAATACCCTTTATTCCTTGCAAATTTTAGAAGGATGGGTAATAGGTATAAGAGAGAATCCGTTTCAGAATTAAGAAATCCAAAGATTTTATTTTTAAATATTTATTTGTTTGAAAATTGAATCGCTTGGGTTTCGTCGTTTCGATTTTATTAACTTTTCATAAAACCATTTTTTTAGTTAAATGGTGCCTTATTTCTCGTTTAGAATAGTTGATTACAAAAATGCCACAAAAAAATAGCTTTAGAACAACGTTACTAATAATATTTATTTATCAGAAAAGAAGAGTGTCTCAAAATTTATATGTATTGGAACTCATTTTTGTATGATATTTATTTGCTAATGTTAATCAACCTCAAAAAAGTAAATATTAGTCTTATTTACCACTGATGAAATAACTATTACAACTAAATATCAAAATGGTAACGAAATATGATTAATAAATTAGTAATTACCTATTTTACTTTCTACTTTGGTAATACTTTATTAATTATATAATTCAACATATAGAAGAATCCCGAAAAATCTATTTTATGACTTATACTCTTAGTACATAGCACGTTAGATATTTTAAACGTTTAAAATTTGTTTATTATGAAAAATATATAATTAAACATCTACTAAGTTATTTTTCATGCTATTTAGTAAAACATTCCAAGCACAAATGCCTTCATTCACAATCTGGTTGTAGTATTCCATGAAAATGGAAAGAAAAATAGAGGCTTTGTGCCAGAATATCAAGAGGGAATAAAATATTAGGCACTTTAATAGCCCTAATGAATTCAAGATACGTTTTTTAGGCAAGGCAATTCCGAATAAAATAAACAGTAATAAATAGATCCACAGTAACTTATTACGCCTGCGAGGCATGGAGATTGCAGATGACTTATAATAATAATAATAATAATTTATTCAACAATAATAGGTACAATATTTTTAGATATTTACATATAAAGTGAATAAATCCCGAAGGTCTCCGAGAGGTGTGGATACACCTGTTTCGGTAAATAGGATATAAAATAATAAATAATAACGTACTAACGTAAATAACATAAATAGCAACATAATACAATATAATATAATACAATAAATAGATAGGTACGTTTTTTTTGTAAGTACACAGTTATGTTTAAGTAAATATGATACGTAGAATAAATAATATAATGAAAACAATAAAATAAATACTTATTTTAACAATAAAGCACGAATAATTAATTTTTTTTTTAAAACAATTATGTATGGCTCAATCAGTTAGTAATATTTTTGAAGAATGGTGTATATACGCATGTTTTATTAAATATGATAAAAATAATAAGCAAAATAAATCAGCTTAAAACAATACCAAATTTGAAATATAGGTATAAAAATTGGTAGTGACTCTAGAGTTTCATTTTTTTTGTTTTTTAATGTATGTAAATTTAAGCTACTATAATGATGTCACAAAAATTTCTTGTTTGTTCCATCAGAAATAATTTTAATTTCTTTTTAAATAGAGGAACATTCTTAGTATTTTTGATATCACTGGGGATATGATTATATATTTTTGGGGCTAGAAATAGAAAACTTCTTTGACAGAAGGACTTTGTCATTTTCGGAATCCTATAGAGGTGTTTGCCTCTTGTACCATGCTCATGTGATGGTAAATTGTTGTCTGTTTTCATGGTGTGATATTTTAAAGACACACAAAGAAAGTATAATTGTTTCAAGTCAAATATATTACTATCCTCATATAATCTATCCGTAGAGTAGGTGTATGGTTTTGGCATAATAATTTTCAGAAATCTTCTTTGTATGATTTCCAGTGGGAGAATGTGTGTTTTCAGGGCGCTTTCCCAAGCCAGTATACCATAACGGAGATGACTTTCTACTAGTCCGTAATATACTGTGCGAAGGTATATATTAGGTATGTGTTTTTTAAGATGTTTAAACTTATACAGGATAAACTGTAGCTTTTTAATGATATATTTAATGTGAAAGTCCCATTTTAGATGTGTATCTATAAAAACTCACTAGATATTTAACATTTGTTACGGGTTTAATATAAAAATTTTGTTTATTATGTGATATTTAAAGGGGTTTCAAAAGATCAGTAGTCAAGTTAGAGTTAAATAATTGTAGATAAACAGTTTTCTTAAAATTGATTCTTAGTATTAAATAAGTGATTAAATAAGAAGGAGGAGGGTACTCTGAACAAATAAGAAGGGAAAATATTGAGACCAGTATTCGGAGGAAGTAAGATAAAAACCTGTGACAGACAAGAACGAACAACGAATTAATTGCCTTGTATAAAGAACCTACCATCACCAAGTTCATAGGGATCAAATGGTTGGGACATGTAGAAACAATGCAATGAACAGACTGTCCAAATTAGTTATGACCAGATAACTAATGGGTCTCAAAAGAAGAGGTAGACCTAGATCGAGTTGCATTAATCAAGAAGAGGAGAACATTAATCACGTGAAGATGAAACACTTCCGAATAGTTAAGAATTTTGCTTATACTTAAATTTAAGTTTCTTTTTAATAATTGTGATTAGATATTCTTACGATTATGTTTTATAAAAATGCCCAATTTGTATTTAAAAAACGAAGTATTTGCAGACATGTTTATATAACATAATTTTATTATTTTTTTGTGCATTACCGCCGTCTGAATTTTGATGCAATTATATTATACCAACACCCTGTATAAGATACCTGCTTCACAATTATATTATTTATCTATTTCATGGAAGAACATACTCTGTGACCTACTCTGGTTTACATTATTGCATTTAACTCTCAATTTTAATTTTCAAAGAGTTTGTATGAAAGAATATTTAACTAGATAAATATTTTTGCTAGATTTAAATGAGGTTAATTATAATTTGTAATGTTTTTAATTCTCCCGTTTCATTTCAGTACAACTAAGCTCTTCCAGTTTTTCCACAAACGATCTCATCAAATTAACTTGCACACATTCAAATTCCGGTTTAATTTATGTGCCCCCATTTCATTTTCTAAAGAGAGCACCCAAACAACACAAGCAAAGCAAACCCACAAAATTAATTTTCCGCTGGGAACGTTGAAAATAAGAAGAAAAACTGTTTATAAGTAATGATAATGCCCCTGGAAATGAAAAAAATCAATTCAACTGCCGTGTTCGGGCGCACTTAAGAGAAAGATGCATATCTAGATTTAGCCCGACATGCACATTCAAAGAAAAGTGTTTATACCTTTTCCACTAAAGTGTTTTATCTACTTTCTTGAGTTGGAAGTGCCTTTGAAGCGATTATGTTCTTGTTGGAGTTATGTTAACTAATGGACTCAGGATGCTTCCTCTTTTCACAACAGTAGTAATTTTTACCACTAGTTATTTTTAGTATTTACATCGTGTATCTGCTTAGTCTAGGCTGATTATCGGAGAAAAGGCCATTTTTGGGAAAAGTTATTTACCAGCAATTTTATTGCTGGAATCGAATTATAGGATCCTATTTTTAATAGTATAGGTATGCAAAGTCCTCAGATAGTGTGCTACTTTTTTTATGAACAAAATGGCGCCAGAAAATCGTGTTTTTTCAATTATTGCTCTATAACTACGAAGATTTAACTTTACCACAAAAACACTCAAATAAAAATTCACCGTGATTAAATTCTGCATAGAGAGGTGTTTTTTCCGATCTGCTCCGACAAAAATTTTTCTCGGAAAATGCGGGTTTTCCCAACAATATCTTTAATTTTCAAATAAAGTTTTAGATAACAAATTATCTACCAATAATTAAATAATTTGGTCGCTTAAAAGCCTTCTTGGTTTAGATTATAGTTTTAGAAGCTGGTGAAAATTAAACGAATATTTTAGCCACAATTCAATTGTTAATTAATAATTTATGGTCGCAATAATAACCAAAATAATTATGACACACTGATTAAACTTTGAAATATTATAAAGATGAGACGCCTATTTAACATTTTGTCGACAAAATATAATTTTTTTATTTTTTTGCATAATCTTTAAATGTTTCAAAAAATAGTTATAAACAAATTAACGTTTCTCAGAAAGTTTTTACTACATTATAATTTTAAAAAATAGCTAAAATGCGCATTTCAAATATCTTGAAAATTAATGCTTTAAAACTTTTTTGCAACCATTTACAAAAAAGTTATGAAACAGCAAATTAAACATACGAATACTACGGTGTTTATAATTTTTTTTGAATTCTTTCAAAGCGTAGAAGTGAGTTTGAAGTACAAACTAATTATTTACAAAAAAATATCGATTATAAGTTTAATGGTTATATTTTAAATCAAGATTATAAATATATTTTTTTGTAATTTACACGCGCGAAAGTAGAATAATACAGTACTTTAGCTAAAATTTTCACTCGGAGCGACGACCGGCCGGCGGCCGCGCGACGTACACTTTTAATAAATAATGTATGCTGCGTGTCAGTCGCTTCGAGTGAACATTTTAGCTCCGACTCTGTATCAGGCCTACTTTTGCTCTAAAAATTACAAAAAAAAGTATTTTTAATCTTTGATTAAAATATAACCATTGCACTAGTTTTTGACATTCCTTGTGAGTAATTAGATTGTACCATAGACTCACTTTTAAGCTTTGAAACAATTAAAACAAATTATAAACAACGGAGATTTCGTATATTTACTTTGCTGTTTCATAACTTTTTTTCAAATGGTTGGAAAAATTTTTTAAAGCATTCATTTTCAAGACCTATGAAATACGCATTTTAAGTATTTTTAAAATTAGAATATAATAAACAATTTCTGAGAAATGTTAATTTGTTTATAACAATTTTTTTTAAACATTTAAAGATTATGCAAAAAAATGAAAAATTTATATTTTGTCGACAAAATATTAAATAAGCATCACATCTTTATAATATTTCAAAGTTTGGTCAATGTCTCATGATTATTTTGGTTGTTATTGCGACTGTAAATTATTAATTAACAATTGAATTGTTGCTAAAGTATTCGTTTCATTTTCACCGGCTTCTGAATTTATAATCTATACCAAGAAAGCTTTTATTTCACCAAGCTATATAATTATTGATAAATAATTACTGGCCCAAAAAAATTATTTGTAAATTCGAGATTTTGTTGGGAAAACCCACATTTTCCGAGGAAAATTTTCGTCGGAGCAAATCGGGAAAAACTTGCCTCTATGTAGAATTAAATTGCGGTGAATTTTTATTTGAGTATTTTTGGTGTAAATTTAAAATCTTCAGAGTTATAGAGTAATAATTGAAAAAAATACGATTTGTCGGCGCCATTTTGTTTATGAAAAAAGTAGCACACTATCTGCGGACTTTGCATACCTATATTAATAATATATATAGGATCTTATAATTCGATTCCAGCAATAAAATTGCTGGTAAATAAACTTTCTTTGTACTTTACTAATTAGACCAGCGTATTATAACTATTTTTTTTTTTAATTTAAAGATTATGCAAAAAAAAGAAAAATTTATATTTGGTCGATAAAATATTAAATAAGCATCTTATCTTTATAATCTTTATAAGTTTGATCAATCATTATTATTTTGGTTATTATTGCGATCATAAATTGTTAATTAACAATTGAATTGTTGCTAAAATATGCGTTTAATTTTCACCGGCTTCTGGAATTACAATCTATACCAAGAAAGCTTTGATGTCACTAAGTTATTTATTTATTAATTAATAATTACTTACCTAAAACTTTATTTGAAGATTAGAGTTTTTGTTAGGAAACCCCACATTTTCCGAGGAAAATTTTCATCGGAGCAAATCGTGAAAAACATATCTTTATGCATAATTTAATTGCGGTGAATTTTTATTTGAGTGTTTTTGTTGTAAAGTTAAAATCTTCGGAGTTATAGAGCAATAATTGAAAAAAATACGATTCGTCGGCGCCATTTTGTTTATAAAAAAGTAGCACACTATCTGCGGACTTTGCATACCTATATTATTAATATATAGGATCTTATAATTCGATTCCAGCAATAAAATTGCTGATAAATAACTTTTCCATGAATTTTGCTAATTAGCCCAGAGTAGCTTTGATATTACCAAAGTACATGAAATAAAATAGAATAATATACAGAGAGAGTCTGTAATTTGGAATAAATTCAATATCTCAAATAATAATCGTTTTTTTTTGAAAAATGCTCAGAGCCTTCGATTAGTATTTCGAATTGTCCTTTTTGACATACAATAATAATGTATACAGGGTGTCCCAATTTACAGATATGACGTCATCGTTGATTTTCTTCAATGGCAACACTGTCATTTTGATAGCTATTTTGATAGGGTGTGTAAAGTTATACATAACTGCAAAATTTCAAATTTTTATTCCCTACCATTAACAAGATAATAAAAAATAACAAAGTTATGTCTGTTATTTGGAATACGTTTAATAATTCAAATACTAATTGTTTGTTTGAAAAATGCGCAGACCCTTCGATTGGTATTTTAAATTGTCATTTTTGAAATACAATAATAATGTATACAGGGTGTCCCAGTTTAGAGATATGACGTCATCGTTGATTTTCTTAAATGGCAACACTGTCATTTTGATAGGGTGTGTAAAGTTATACATAACTGCAAAATTTCAAATTTTTATTCCCTACCATTAACAAGATAATAAAAAATAACAAAGTTATGTCTGTAATGTGGAATAATTTTAATAATTCAAATACTAATTGTTTGTTTGAAAAATGCTCAGACCCTTCGATTGGTATTTTAAATTGTCATTTTTGACATACAATAATAATGTATACAGGGTGTCCCAGTTTAGAGATATGACGTCATCGTTGATTTTCTTAAATAGCAACACTGTCATTTTGATAGGGTGTGTAAAGTTATACATAGCTGCAAAATTTCAAATTTTTATTCCCTATCATTAACAAGATAATAAAAAATAACAAAGTTATGAAAAACAAGTAATCAAACAATAATTGAATTTAATTATTTCAATTAAGCAAATGCTCATAATGTTGCCCTCAATTATAGTCACATAGTCAATGGGCAACATGATGAGCATTGGCTTAATTGAAATAATTAAATTCAATTATTATTTAATTACTACTTGTTTTTTATAACTTTGTTATTTTTTATTATCTTGTAAATGGTAGGGAATAAAAATTTGAAATTTTGCAGTTATGTATAACTTTACACACCCTATCAGAATAGCTATCAAAATGACAGTGTTGCCATTTAGGAAAATTAACGATGACGTCATATCTCTAAATTGGGACACCCTGTATACATTATTATTGTATGTCAAAAATAACAATTTAAAATACTAATCGAAGGGTCTGAGCATTTTTCAAACAAACAATTAGTATTTGAATTATTAAATGTATTCCAAATTACAGACATAACTTGGTTATTTTTTATTATCTTATTAATGGTAGGGAATAAAAATTTGAAATTTTGAAGTTATGTATAACTTTACACACCTTATCAAAATAGCTATCAAAATGACAGTGTTGCCATTTAAGAAAATCAACGATGACGTCATATCTCTAAATTGGGACACCCTGTATACAGTATTATGGTATGTCAAAAAGGACAATTTGAAATACTAATCGACGGGTCTGAGCATTTTTCAAAAAAACGATTAGTATTTGAGATATTGAATTTATTCCAAATTACAGACTCTCTCTGTATATAATAAATACAGGGTGAGGCATTAGTACGAAGGAGTCCATATCCACGTTTGTGGTAAGAGATACGAAAAAAAAACTATTAAGGTAAAACTTGAAGCATAATAAATAGGACCATAATTTACAAATATTTTCAAATATACAGGGTCACCCGTATTGACAGGGTAAAACAAACATATTTTTTTTAATTGATCACCCTGTATGTTTTTACATTTTAGAATCTTCTCGATATTCAATTTTTTTTAATATAAGTCGCAGTCGCTTTGTTTGTTTTTTCGTCGAATACCCAGTTTGCTGCCCCGTAGTAACACTGTTTGGTATGCGATCATTTTTGTTTTTGTTGTTATTTCTTTTCTATTTAAGAAGTTTTTGTATAGTGCATATATATTCTAGTTGCTGAATTCATTCTGGCACCAGTCTCGTCTTCTTGTGTCTCTTTATTAATCAAACTTATCCGTAAATATTTATATACTTCAATCTATTTCTTTGAATGTTAATGTTTATTAATTTTAGTTCTGTTTTTTAGTACATTTTTTCACGGTTTTTGCTGTAAATTTTAAAGAACCGCTTAAATTGACATTAAATTTGGCACACGCATAGCTAACATGTCAAAGAAAAAAAGTGATATGGTGCCGATATATGCTTTTGCCCTGGCGGTGAGTTTCACCCCATCTCGGGGGTGAAAAAATAAATGTCCAGGATAAGTCCCGAAATGGATAAATTATCTTATTTTAAGCAACTTTTGTTCTATAGAGTTTTTTCACCAAATCAATACTTTTCGAGTTATTTGCAAGTGAATATGTTCATTTTTCAACAAAATAACCACGTTTTTAGATGGTTATTCGCAAATAACTCAAAACGTAAGCATTTTGTCGAAAAAAAATTCTTAGCAAAACTATAGCCTATAAAAAAGTGAAAAACTGTGTATTTATTAGGTCTCTATACCTATCAAAAACAGAGTTGTAGCTAATGAAAAATAGGGTTATATTAAAAAAATTCCAAATAGAATAATTCAATATGAAATCCAAATAATGAAGCATTATTGGGGAAAACACATTACAACTTTTTTAAAGTGTTTAAAAAAACTTTATTTCTATTTCTATTATATTTCTATTTTCTATTTTTATAAAAAAAATTTTTGCATCAAATGTGAGCAAGTTACGCTCAAAATAAAGTTTTCTTCAAAATAACTTAAAAAAAAATTGTTAGAGATACCAAAAATCTTAAACAATAAAAAAAGTCGGCTTTACTTTTCTCAATATTTTTTATTTTTTGCTTTTCTATAAGACAAACATTGGTTAAGATTCGGTGTTTCCAAATTTGCATAGACTCGTGATAAGTGACTCGTTCAAGCCCTTTTAACTACAGCTCTTTCAAAAATAAGGACTTTGAACCGATGAAACTTACAGATCATAATATGATCAATACATACGAGAGTAACAAACTTGTGAAGTGGTAACAATTAAGTTCATTTGAAATGCTAATTAGGGGAAGAATTTCCCGATTCCTTACCAAAAAAAGGGGACCAACTTTATTTTGAGCGTAACTTGTTTACTTTTGATGCTAAAAAATTATAAAAAAAAAACAAAAATAAGCATTTTTTAAACACTTTAAAAAAGCTAAAATGAGTTTTCCCCAAAAAGTGGTTCGTTTTTTGGTTATGACACGTTAAAATATTCGATTTGAAATTTGACGAATATGAACCTATTTTTCATTAGCTATAACTCTGGTTCTACTAGGTATAGTGATCTAATATATACACCATGTTTTTCACTTTTTTACGTGCTATAGTTTTGACAAGAATTTTTTTTTCGACCAAATACTTAGTTTTTGAGTTTTTTTCGGAAAACCGTCTGAAAACGTGGTTATTTTGTAGAAAAATTAACATATTCGCTCTCAAATAACTCGAAAAGTATTAACTTGATGAAAAAACTTTATAGAACAAAAGTTGCTTAGAATTAGTCATTTTATCCATTTCCGGACTTACTTCGAACATATATTTTTCACCCACAAAAGGGGGTGAAACTCACCCCTAGGGCAAAAGCACACATCGGCACAATATCACTTTTTTCTTTGTTTTGTTAGCTATGTGTATGTAAAATTTCATATCAATCCAAGCGGTTAATTAAAATTTAGTTAAGTTGTTATTATTAAAAGATAATTACCTTTTTTTATTAATCCCGTAGCAACATTGACATGTTTTAGAATAATCTCAGAGAAAGTATAGAAAAAGTCCCGCCAATTCCATATGTCAAGCAACCATTTTTAGTCCAATAAACAGCCATTTTCTCTTGGAATTTTGACAACCAAGGTCGATTTCCTTGAAAATTTGGATTTAGGTAGTAATTATAACTTTTGTCAAAATCTAACCTATGCCGAACTGCGCTTTTGCCCTGGGGGTGAAAACAACCCCATCTATTATCAACTATTTTCAATGGGAAATAAGCCATAATTTTACCAAAAAAAAAATGATTTTATTTACGTTTCATTTTTTTTATTGTATTAATTTTACCAAAAAAATAATTTTTTTGGTAAAATTGTGGCTTATTTCCCATTGAAAATAGTTGATTATAAAAATGCCACAAGGAAATAGTTTCAGAACAACCCCATCTATGGGATGAAAATTTTTTAATCAAAATAACTATGGAAATATGTAGATAGATTGTCCAATTCTGAGTAAATTTTGTTCTATAATTTTTTTTTGCGAAATTGACACTTTTCAAGTTATTTGCGATTGAAACTATGTATTTTTCATTATAAAACTCACGTTTTATAACCGTTTTTTATTATTAACTAAAAAATTTAATTTTTTAGAAAAAATAATTAAGACTAAAATTGTATCCAATAAACAAACAAAGAGATGTGCGTCTAAAAGACGTATGTAAACCCAGTAACGACTGAGTTATTGCTCTTTAAAGGATGGTTATTTTCGAAGAACATCGAAATGGAGAACCTTTAATCTTAAATAACTCGAATGTGGTGCAATTTTTTGGAAAAACTTAACAGATATCTTTTAAAGTTTATTAAAAATCTTTCAAAGAAGCTCTGACAACTTAAACATAATTCGTGTTTTTTTGTACGGTTTGTTTTCCTGCAATTTGCTGTAAAAAATCCTCTTTTCCAATCTGGGCATTGATGTCACCTAGTATAATTATAACTATAACATCTTCTTTGGCTTTTTTCATCTCTTTTTCTATTTTATCATAAAAATTTTCTTTATCGTCTGTATTGCTTGTTTCTGTAGCTGCGTATAGGTTTAAGAGTGATATATTGAATGGTTTATTATTTATTCTTACATAGGCAATTCTTTCACATATCGGTTTAAAGTTTATGACTTTTTCTCTAAGCGCCCTGGAATCATGAATCCCACTCCTTTTTGTCCTTGCTTCTTTCTTCCTGAGTATAATATTGTAAAATCTTGTTTATCAATCTGTCCTTGTCCCTCCCACCGTATCTCTTGCAGTGCTGCAATATCTATTTTATACTGCTAGACCTTTGCTTATTTCCAGCATTTTGCCTGGTGCCAACATCGTTATGTTCCATAATAATAACTAAATAATACAAACTGCAATAATAACATAAAGTAAGTGTGTACCTGTCGATACTCGCGTGTAAAAATGATTATTTCTCTTAGGTCTGGATCCCGCGCATGAAAAAAAATTGATTAATAGCAAGCTGAAAATTTTTAATAGGTTAAGGGTGTCTAGTCGGACAAACTTTGATGTATGGGAACACTGGAACAGGGGAAGTTTTAACCCTACTGTCCTGTTCGGTTCTATTTGGCCCAAAAAATAATTTATTTCTTATTTTACACATTATTACGCGACGTAACGATTTGGTGTTTCGTGACTTTACTACCTAATACGAGGTCTTTTAATTGCATAATATGAGATAAACAATCAACTTCCTGATTTTTTTGATAAAAATGAAATTGTTACCTAGGGTACGTTCGGGTCAATGTGACCCGCGTATTTAAACCGTTAAAAATTACCTGTGTATGTATGTTTAGTTGGCAGTATTCATATTCTCTATTATTTATATATTCATATTATTATTATTATATTATAATATATTCATATTCAGAATAAACATATTCTATAATGTCAGTACCTGCGTGTTTGTCAGCCAGATACGTCTGTAAATAAAAACAGGTTTCTGCAAGCTAGAACTTGTAAAATAAACTGTAGTATAGCTGGACGATGTTGCAAACCAAATTATAAATATGACCAACGAGGACGGACAGCATGTCTTTGGAACTAACTGGAAAGGCATGAATAAAGTTGGTTTCCAAGCATACATTAGCCTTTTATTTTTAGCTCGAGTTTATAAGTCCCATGGTGAATCAACTAAAGCTTGTGGAATGAAGAAACGGCTCGTAGTATATTTCAATCAACAATGTCGCTTGACAATTTACAAAAAGTTTGCAAGTAATACGTTTTGATAACAAAACTACTAGACATGATAGAAGACGTTTTGATAAACTTGCTACAATACGTGAAATTTATCAAACATAGGTAGAAAATGTACCAAAATTTTTTAACCCTGATGAAAATGTTTGCGGGCCGGCGTAGCGCAGGTGGTAGTGTGCTTGCCTTGCATGCCGGTGGTCCGGAGTTCAAATTCTACCGCCGGCAAAAACAACTAGACATTTTTAAAATGTCTATAGGCCCCAGGTCGACTCAGCCTGAATAAAGTGAGTACCTTGGGTCAAACCAGGGGTAATAATAGGCGGTTGAAGCGTAGCACTGGCCCTGTTACCTTCCTTGTATACCGTAGGACCTAGATATAGAAGACTACCCTGCTATACTCCCAAAGCCGCGTGCGGTATAAAACGGGAGACTATTATTATTATATGAAAATGTTACCGTCGATAAACAACTAGTTGCCTTTAGAGTCCAATCTCCCTTCAAATGATACATTCCAAGAAAGCCAGCAAAAATGGCACAAAAGATTGGGTTTTATGCAATTATGAACAGTACAATTTTTTATGCTCTAAAATTGGGGATCTACACAGAAATGCGTGTGTGATTTGAGTAGTGATTTGGAAGGCCACAATATTACGTTTAATAATTTTTTTACATCGTAGAATTTAGGACAATTTCTTCTAAAACAAGGTAGGTACAATGCCGGGGATTACAAGTAAAATAAACAGGAGCCTTCAGCAAAAATCGCGAATAAAAAAGTTCATAGCTCGTCTTTTTTGTTGCACGCAAGATACCACTGTTGTTGACAATATTCCTAAAAATAATAAAAATGTTGTTTTTATGAGTACTTTGCATCATGGATCGATGCATCATGCATCACTTTCATCAAATGAAAATGCCCCATATTACGATTCCAATAAGGGAGCAGTGGATACTCTAGATTAGCTTGTTGGCACGTATACATGTGTGAAGAGAGAAATCGCTGGCCAATGATTGTTTTCTATAATCTACTGGACATATCTGCCTACAACGCGTTCGTGTTATGGTCATCAATAAATATCCAATGAAATACCAATAAACTGGCAAAACGGCGAATTTTTCTTGAGGAATTGGGAAAAACCTAATGACACCAGTCATCATTTCCAGAAAAAATATACCAATAACTAAAGGCTCTCATGAACTGGTAAAAAGGACACTAGCAGGAACAAGTAGACAAGATGGAAATGCTAGTGAACCGTCTATGGACAATCTAACTCCGCCTGCTAAACGAGAACGCTGTAAACTTGCCCTAAAAATGATAGCAGGACTAATTATATATTATAAACATACACTGGGGCGTAAAATTAACCGGACACCTTAAAATGAGTTACTTTTGATGTCTTGAATGTCCTAAACCTATTGTCTGATTTAACTGATTTTTTTAATATATTATAGCTTTATTCTTTAATAATATCGCTATAGTAGTATTGTTGCTAAACAGTTAAATTTGCATTGTATACCGGGTGTACCACTCAAACTGTGTTTTGTTCTCAAAGTTCGCATCACCCTGTGGAATATTCTAGTATTTATAAAATACTGAAATTAAAATCCATCTATAGCCTCATGTCTTCTCAACATTTTGTTTTTTGATTCATTCGCTTACATTACACCACAAAAAAGTTAGGTACTTTAGCAAACAGCCATGTTTTTCATCAATACAGGGTGTTTTTAAATAAGTAAGGCAAATTTTAAGGGGTAATTCTGCATGAAAAAATAATAACCGGTTTTAAAGCAATAAATAAATCGTTAGTTGGTAAGAAAAATTTCAACACCCTCCATCTCAGAAACGAATCATTTGTGGACATAAGTTTATAAAGCAAACTGTCATTATTTTTTCATAAAGAACTACCCCTTGAAGTTTGCCATACTTATTTAAAAACACTCTGTATTTAAACACTGTATTGATGAAAAACATGGCTAATTGTTAAAGTGCCTAACTTTTATATGGTTCAACAAAATCGAATAAATCAAGAAACAGAATGTTGAGAAAACATGAGGCTATAGTTAGGTTTTAATTTGAGTATTTTATAAATACTAGAATATTCCACGGGATGATGCGAAATTTGAGAAAAATACCCAGTTTCATTGGTGCACCCGGTATACAATGAAAACTTACCTGTTTGACAACAATATTATTACAGTGGTATTGTTAAAGAAGAAGGCTATAATATATTAAAAAATCACTTAAATCGGACAACAGGTTTAGGAAATTCAAGACGTCAAAAATGGCCCATTTTTAAGGTGTCCGGTTAATTTTGCACCCCAGTGTATTTGTAAAATCAATTATTTTTATTACTGTCCCAGTAGTAAACTGAATTAAATTTTTGTAGATATTTGTTACTAGGCTTTTTTGAAAGAAAAAAATACTTTTATTTTTGTTAATGTTAATGTTAAGGTTTAATTTACATTAACAACATAGTTTTTGTTTAGTTAACCATAATTTCTTGTTAATAAAGTTTTATTTATCACCAATAGCTTATTTTATTTCGATTAAGGAGCGTAAACCATAGTTGGGTCATATTGACCCGAACAGTACATTTGTGTAGTTGACTCGAAGGGGACAGCAGGGTTAATTGTGGAACAGATTAAAAATTTGGAACGTCAGACTACGAAAACGTCCCGTGTATTTTGTCGGACAGAACTTCCAATTATATTGTTACCCATTCATTAAACTGTCCTGCAAAGATCAGACTGCTATTTATCACCAACTGGGCACTTTAATGAGTGGAACACGTAGAACATGTCAAATGACTGGAATTATGACAGGTGACAAATAGCAGTCTGTTTTTGAATGAGAGTTTAACGAAAGGGTAACAAATCAATTGGAAGTTCTGTCCGACAGAATTTTCAGCTTGCTATTAATCAACTTTTTTTTCATACGCGGGATCCAGACCTATATGTAATTTTGTTGAAATATAAGTAAATTTGATATTTTACTTTATCGTACTACATACGCAGTATGAGTATAATAGATAAAGTTATAGGATCGTGCAAAAAAATTTTTTTCAGATTTCACTTTTTTTCGACGTTTTGAGTCCCCCTGAGTCTAAAAAGCAAATAAAAAAAACATGTCGGAAGTATGTACGTACGTATGTACGTACGTATGTACGTACGTATGTACGTACGTATGTCGCCACCGCCCAGCAAAAACTACTGGACCGATTTCGATGAAATTCGGTATGAGTAAGTTTAAGAGAATTTTGTCGAGAAACTAAGCTTTTGAAAAAAACCTCTCAAAGGGGGGCCGAAATAGGGGGGTTATTTAGGGCCCATTTTTGCAAATTTTGACCGAAACGAATGAAATTTAACTTAAAGTTAGCTCATCGATAGATAAATAGAAATACGGAATTTGACATTTCCAAATCCAAAATGGCGGCCAGCATGGCCGACCGCCCACCCGACACATTTCCCTACCAATCTAAAAATTTGTTTAAGATAAATTTAATTTGAAAAAACATTTATATAGCCTAAAGATGGGGCTATAACAAGAATATTATCGTTTTTCAGAAAAAGTTATGGGTTGCCTATATTTAAGGGGTCAAAATTTGACATAAATTTGAACTAAATTTTCTCAAAAATGACTCCAAGGAATTTGTTTATTTTTTGATATATTTTTGATATCCTATCGGTAAATTGAATAACATTGGTCAGCTTTCTTAACTCCTCATAGGAGGGGAGTTATGAATTTTTTATAAAAAAATATTCGAGTGCCCGTAACTACCTCTGTAATAGAAACTAAAATTTGAAATTTGGCAGACATATATAGTACTTTATTATCTATTAGCACAATAAATTTTACCCACAATATGGCTTCAGGTTTAACCGGAAATGAAAAATAAATCTTAATTTTTTACATACGCCCTGTATATTTTTACATATTTTGAAAGAATGTAAAATTATCTTTCCAATGACATAAAACTCGTTGCTGTAACTCAAAAACTCGAAAAGTTACAGAAAATTGAAATTTTGCTAGAATCTTGTGTGTGTCCTCTCACGCGATCATAGCAGAGCATTATTATAGGGCAGTCAATGAGGGTATTTGGCTCCGAATTCCATCCTACTACATCGATGTACTTGATATTTTCACAGTAAGTAGGGAATAGCTCAAGAAACAAAATCTACCCTATATACTATGGCGCTTTTATCTTGGGGCAATTCCCACCCCTTCAAGGGGGTGGAAAATTTATTGGTCAAAATAAGCATGGAAGTGGCTAGAGAACATATTTTTAAGCAAAAACTGATCTATACTTTTTTTTGAGAACTCAATACTTTTTGAGTTATGCGCAGTTGAAAATTGGCCATTTTCATTTAAAAATGACACGTTTTAGGACGGTTTTTTGTGAATACCTTAAAAACTATGCATCAAACTAAAAACACTATATAAATTTTTTTTTTAATTATAAATAACAAAGAGATTCGTTCCTTCGTAAATTTTCTATATATAATACAAAAAGAGATATGGTAGGTAAAAAGAGTTTGGTTTTTGGTGCATGCTCAAAATGCTCATGCTTTTGTAGTGTTTGAAAAGGCCTTTAAAACGAGCACTGTTAAATGTCGGTTACATTCAAACTAAGCGAGATATGGTGCAAAAAAATATATGACTAATGTACTTTAAGGAAAAATGAGAAGTACATACATTTAACCCCTCATTCACCAGAATTTAAATGCATTGTTTTTCTTTTGCAATAGTGTTATTTCTACTTTCAAAAAGTTGGACGGGTGAAAAAAATAAGATCAAATTATAGGGCGCATTTTTAAATTTTCTTAAAATTCTTCCTTTTGCTCCATGCAATTCGCAAATAAAAATGTTCTATCCCCGAGAAGTGGTGAGAACCGCCAACCGCCCCCACGATAAAAGCGCCATAGTATATAGGATAGACTTTGAATTAGGCGATTGGGCTTTGTGCTACTCCCAAAATTTCATTACAATCCATGCAGTAAAATGCAAATATTGTAAACTATTAATTTCTCAGAAAAATGGACTAATTTGAAATGAAAGTATGACTAATGTTCTATTGATTTATGCAATAATCTATAGTGTGTCCCCGAACATTTTCTCAAATGCGGGAATTAATGATGCGTAGAACCATAAAATATTTTCAAGTATACAAGGTGTTTCTAAAATATCAAAATAACGAGTGACTTTGTTATTTTTATAGAATGGCAGTATCTAGTACGATAACGATAATAGATCGGTACGATAATAGATCGGTACGATAAAGTTCTCGGGCGGCCCTTCCGTCCAGCGTTTTTTCTAATTATGTACATTTTCTCTGGTAAACGGCATGCTATCTTCGCGGTGGTCTATGCTTAATGGGACCACGCTGGGTATTTACCAATATTTGCGGTATAATGTTGCCGCCTTAATTGGTCAAAACTCAGCTGTAGATTATGAGCTGCATCAGATCTAGTTTCGGAATATTAAACAGATAACAGAATTAAAATTCACGAGGCAAAACTTTTCCTGTAGTTGGCCGTATACCATAATATATTACAAAAACGAATAAAATCCTTTATAAAATGTACATTTGTTAAAATCCCTAAAAAAGGGTACATCACACAACTAGTTTTCGATCGGATGACCGATCATCATCAGTGATTACCTAAAATGTGTATAACCTGATGATAAGATAATGCAAAATTTTTAAAATTTTGACTACGGTTTTAAAAGCTTATAGGTTATACTCACGTAAATCTAACATTCTAACCACCAAAATATAAAAATATATGGGTAAAAACCCTTTACAATTGATCCGTCATGGGAACATAGGTGTGGTCGGCGGACAAAAGCAGACAAGTCAATTTTTGAGAAATTTTTTTTTATTTATTACAATCATCTAAAAAAAAAATATCTACCGCTGGAATAAAACAGACAAGTCAAATGGTATACCTGTGGTTCCATATCAAATAGTGATCTTTTTCATACTTACAATTTTATTCATTTTAGAGATAAACTAACCAATCAAGTCCTTTTATCTAGTTTACATCGGAGTGTACCTAACCAAAACATTTGTCTTAACTGATTAGGGACATTTGTGGATTTATCCACTATGTGAAATTAGAGATGCATCAAGTCAAACATGTTTGATTTTATTCAACAAACTTGACTTGATTTGAAAACCAAACTTTTTTTGTAAAAAAGTTTGACTTGACTTGATTTCAATATCTTTAGGTTTGACTTGAAATCAAACCTCTTCAAACAGTTTGAAGTTTGAATATCATATTGCGCAACGTGTTTATTTCCAATTCTAATTGAGAGCGTACCGCCTTTTGTTTTGACTTATTTGGATAGGTCTGCATCTGCTACTCCGCAAATTAGATTGTAGTTCATATTATTAAGAAGTATATGCGTGGCTTGTTTATTACGTTCGTTTTGAAGTATGTGCTTTGTGAAATAATATCTGAACCTGAGTATTTTTCGGCTCAGAATAAGTACCAGATCAAATTGAGTCTGATTTTGAAGGTATTCTCAGTGCAAAAATTAAGAGAAAAAATCTGCATACTTGTGTTATGTAAAAATAAAGAACAACGTTATAAAATGACAAATAGTAAACTAATTCTATAAGACGACATTGCATAGTCGCAAAATATTCATTAAACCTACTTTATCAAAACTATAATATTTTGTTATTATTTCATAAATTTTTGTTCAAGTATTACGAAACGCAATTTTTGAAGCTCTTACAACCTCTTTATCCCATCTGTATCTTTTCATCTTTTGTTGTGAAGAAAGGTCCAGCTATTTATTGCAAACACGTGTTACTGTGCTTTATCTCGTTAATACAAATTTTAAGATTTTTTACTTAAATACTATTGTCCTATTGTAACATGAGCGGAGCGTGAGAGGGCAATATAATACAATCTAGGGGTTCTATGTAAAATATAAACGAAAGTTGAAAAGTTGGGAGATTGTGATTCCGCAGTTTTTTTATTTAAGTTAAAAACAATGTTACGTACGCGCTGTTCGAACCCCTTCCCCCCCCCCCCCCGTATAACGCGCCGTCGCGTTTTACATGCCCCCCTCCCCCCAACTTACGTTACGTAATACTTGAAAGCTTCCAAAGAAGATTAAATTACACTTGGTATGATAAAAAACTATCCAACGAATTCTTTGTTTTAATGTAGTAACACTCAAATATAAAAAAGTTATATCGATAAAACGAAACTTGCCAGCAAGCAATTCTAAGCATACATGAATCATTTTCAAAAAAATACCCTATTTTGATTATAATCGCTCTCTGTATCAAGATACTTTTATGTGGCACTCTTTGTATTATTAATTTTCTTATCTTTATTGGTAACTAACATGTCAATCTCGACAAAAAAGTATATCTACTAAATAAATTATTTTTCAAACTCTTTCAAACTAGTTTGACAAACAGTTTGAATTTTCAAACCTGTACGATTGACCAGTTTGACTTGACTTGAATTATTTGTCAGAAGGATTGACTTGAGTTTGACTTGAAATTAAGTCAAACTCAAGTCAAGTTCAAACACTCAAGTCAAACTTGTGCAACTCTATGTGAAATGCTCACTAGCTAAAGACTGGGGGAGTCATGAAAAAGAATATGTTAATGATTATGTTAATGAAAACGATTATGTTAATGTTAATGACAAAAAGCCTAAACTTGGTACATGTTTTGCCTGCAATAAATTTATTATGCAATTAAAAATTTATACAAATGACCAGAATGAAAAACTCTCTTCAGATCACTTCTTTTTCTTAGCCTTATATCGTCCACGTTTGGACATAGGCCTCTCCCAACTCCTTTCATCGGTCTCTATCCTGAGCAACATAGGTATTTCCAATTTGTTCCGGCTACCCTTTTAATATCATCAAACCATCTCATCTGTGGTCTTCCTCTCGGTCGTTTACTTTGGTAAGGTCTCCAATGTTGTATTGTTGCATTCCAACGTTAGTCTTTTTGTCTAGCACTGTGGCCTGCGAAGCTCCATTTAAATTTGGCAACTTTGTTGTTATGTCCTCGACTTTTGTTGTTGATCTTACCCAGGCGTTCCTCTTTTTATCTGACAGTCGTATACCTAACATTGCTCTTTCTGTTGTGGATTTGCCTTGGTTAGGGTCCAGGCTTGACATCCATATGTCATAATAGGAAGGATGCACTGGTTGAACACCTTGCACCTCAAGTATTAGGGTATTTTGCGGTTCTTAAGTATCCAATTAAGTTTTCCAAATCCTGCCCGTGCTACTTTTGCTTTCCTAGTAATATTCTTCAGATCACAAGTCGCACCAAATATTATCAAAGAACTGCCAGAACTGTTCCGCACAAGGAGATACCCTTTCGACCTCTAAGGGTGCTTACCAACTCAGATCTAAAATCATCGGTTGGATTTTATAAGATACAGCTGTGGACATTTAATTTGATGGTTTATGATAATAGTACACGTAAAGCTGATTGTTAAATGTAGTATGAATCTCTTGCAGGTAGAGGGGCAAACCAGATAGCATCTTGTCTATACAAAACCTGCAAACGATCGTACCACCTAAGAGAGAACATTTAATTTATTATTCAGAAATATGTGGGGGCAAAACCGTAACTCTAATTTATCTGCCATGTTTACGTGGACCTTGCGTAGATCCTCATCTAATATTAATGTTAAGTTAGCTGATAGATCATACGTTTGTGGTACCAGGCTACACTTATTTGGAAGTAGATACTGATCACAGTTTAATTGAGAATAAAAAGAAGAAAACTGACATTTAAATATTTCACCCTCATTACTGGATGCAACTTGTACATTCAAGCAGCTCTAAATTCACTGTTACGGAAATGTCACAAACGGACTTCTTTGATTTCTTATCATTCCTGAAAAGTTGCATGGTACATTAGGGTGTCCCGAAAAATCGCTTTTTGTTTTTGTTTAATACAAGACCTCTTTAAATTGGAGTAATTGCTCGTAAATTACCATAATAATTTTAAAAAAATTATAACAATATATCTTTAGGGTTCTACCGAACTTTAAAGTTTTGAAAAATTGTCATTTTTATGGTAATATTTCACTATGCTTAATTTCGCATCCTGAACTAAATATAAAATATTATTTAATGCAAGACCTTTTAAAATTTAGGTAATTGCCAATAGATTATCACAGTATTTTTAAAAATAAAATAAAAATATATCTTAAGGGTTCTACCGATCTTCAAAGTTTGGAAAAATTGTCATTTTTGTGATAATATTTTTTCGGCTCCTGAACTAAAATAAATTGAGATTGTACTGTACTATTGTATAATACTGCGTCGTACATATTATACGTTCCGTTAAAGTTTAGAGGAAGATGTTGCAGGTATTGTTGTAAATAGCATTTACTTTGATGGACGAAAGAGCAAGACCCTGACAAAAGAGTCAGGATCGTTACCATCGCAAAGAGATTTTGGAAGAACACATCTCATTGTTATTAGCACCCGGATAAATTTTTTGGGACATACAACGCCTAGTCGTAGCACTGCAAATGGAACTTTTACTTCGATTACAACTTTTTTTGAGGGTCAAAATTTGAATTTAGATGATGTAATTTGCGTTGGATATGATGGAACTGCAACTAATATTGTCTTAATGGGTGGTGTGATTCAATATTTAGAGGAGTATTTGGAGAGACCGTTACAATGGTGCGTTTGTTTGCTTCATGCCAATGAGTTACCGTTTCGTCAATTGTTCCTGACCATAGATGGTTCTACTTCGGGTCCTAGAGAATACTCCGGACCTATTGGAAAACAGTTAGTTGCTTATGAAAATAAACCCACCGTGACTTTTTCTGCTGTGAATGGTAGTTTGCCTGACTTGCCAAAAAATGTGGTCAATGAATTAAGTACAGATCAAAAATATCTATATGAAATATGTCAAGCAGTATTAACCGGTTTCTGTACTCCTGAATTGGCAAACCGTCAACCTGGAAAAATGGCGCACTCCAGATGGCTTACTACTACTAATCGTCTACTCAGACTTTATGTAAGTACGCTTAATCCATCAGAAAATTTACAATTGCTTGTAAACTATCTTGTAAAGTATATGCTCCGATGTGGTTCAGAATTAAGCAAAAAGCGTCTTTTAAGGATGGAGCAAAGAATATTTTTCAACTAATTATATACTCTCGATTTCTACCCGAAAATCAAAGATCTGTTGTGGATACCGTTATCGAAAGAAATGCCTTTTTTGCTCTTCCAGAAAACTTACTTGTGAGTATGTTGTTTGATGATAGAGATCATATTAGGGAGCTGGCATGGCGAAGAATAAAAAAAGCTACAGTCACTGAAAGTAGCGATAAACGCAGAATATTTAAAACACCAAAAATTAACTTCTCTGCTAAAGATTACACCGATATTATTATGTGGCACGAATGTCAGGTTACAACACCGCCGGTTCTTCGGCATATTTCTACTGAGGACCTTCACATTATGGTAAAAGATAAAATATTGGATATTTTTGACTTTCCCTGCCACACACAATATGTGGAAAGATAGGTTAAACTGATTGCAGATGCCTCGCAAAATGTAACTTATTCTACTTCTAGAGATAGCTATATCAGAACCAGGCTGCAGTCTCGGGCAGAACTGTCAAATTTTGGACACAAAAATAAGTTCAAATTTTACGTTTTTGTCATCAAATATAGGATCTAGTTTGTTTGTTAAGTTGTTTTGAACCTTTTTCAGTAATTTTAATATAATTTGTGTATTATTTGAAGTATATGATTTAGGTCTGTACAAACGTAAAATTTACAAAATTTTAAAGTCTAGTAGAGCCCTGAAGGTGACATGCTATCGTATTTATTTTACATTTTTCATATTCTCTGGAAAATTACGCAAATTTGGATAACTCTTGCGATAGTGTAGCTCAAAAATAAATTTTTTTATGCAAAGACGGGACACCCTATGGTACATACTAAGAACGAAAGACACTGTTGGTTGTCAGTTCCGATGGTTGGAAAAAAGATGGCTTAGATGCAGTTTTATTCATAAAATAATCTCAGTGAATTACCCTCGATCTCTAAAATTATTATCGACCTTTTATTATAATGATTTCACTCCCTTTCGACTATCTATTTTATATGCTATCTTCAGAATTTCAGCTACCGTGTATATTTGAATTCATTTTTGTAATCATTGTCCAACATTATGCACAAATACAATTTTATATCTCTTATTTTTCCGCATTGTAGTTGCACCTCGTAAGACTCCAATGCAATCTTAATTTTTTGTGTGGAATAATGAAGCAAATCAAGTATTTTACAGTCTCTTGGATAAGATCTCGTCAAAGAAGTTCACTCTCACTTCGTCTAACAAAATTTGATCTATATCTCTGCCCAAATAAATGTAATTCGTCATTTAAAATCACCTTTTTCCAGTGGTCAACATTCCACGATCCGTAATTTCTGTAACATGGTAAGCATTCTTTCATCATATTCTGTGTGAGGAATTTTGTTTCATTTGTTTTGCCTTTCGGCCAACTTCCCAAAGCCTTTCGTATAGTTCAGGTATTCGCTTCAACACCACAATCCAATAAATCATAGGTGTAATATCCATCTTTGAACAAGCAAAAGTAAAGGCTCAATTACACGACGCTAGTAACTCGTTTAAGTCACTAAACTAAGTACTGACTTTTAGTACTCTCAATATTGCTCTGAAGCTATTTCTTTGTGGTATTTATATAATTTACTATTTTAATTGGGAAATAAGATTCTGTATCCCAAATAAAGTACGTGCCTCCTAGTGGCGGGATACGGGCAACAATACATTGGCTTATAGGGCAGTCCTTACAGTAGGGATCCTGGCCAATACATAAAAATGCAGGCGGGTGTGGGGTAATACTGCACTTTGGTTGCATTGGTGGTTTATTGGCTAAACATGCAGGGCAGGGTATGGTGCTGATAGAATAGGCATTCAGGTGTCAAATATAAAAAAAAATCTTTTCAGGCCATAATAATGAAAAGACCTTCTCCAGCGCAATAAAAACTTATACTGAAATGATGGCATCTCCTGAGGTAAAATATTTCGGAAGTAAAATGAGCCTCCGTTCGGATCTGCGGGTGAGGAGTATCTCAGGGGGAACACCATTACAGGTTAGAAAAATCAGAATAGGGTCTTGGAATCTTGGGTGTCTTACAGGTAAGAGTCTGGAGTTAGTGGAGGCGCTCAAACGAATAAGAGTTCAAATTCAAATTGCTTGTATTCAAGAAACTAGGTCGAAAGGAAAAAGGGCGAAAGAACTAGGTGAAGGATACAAATTGTGGTATGTAGGGATTAGTAATACTAGAAATGGAGTTGGTATAATTACTGATAGTGAAATGAAAGATAACGTAGTAGAAGTTGTAAGAACGAGTGATAGAATGATGTCAGTGAAATTTGTAATTGATAAAGAGGTATTGAATGTTGTGTGTGTGTGTGTGTGTGCGTGTGTATGCTCCTCAGACACGTCTGGGTGAGAATGAAAGAAGAGCTTTCTGTGACCATTTAGGAGATATACTGAGTGATATTCCAGCAGGGAGAAAGTTATAATAGGAGGTGATTTCAATGCCCATGTGGGCCAAGCCAAGACAGGATATGAAACAATACATGGAGGATTAGGCTTTGGAACTAGAAATGAAGCTGGGGATGACATGCTTGAATTAACAACAACATTGGATATGGCGATTGTTAACACATTCTTTAAGAAGAGGAGATCTCAACTTATTACCTACAAAAGTGGACACCATGAATCCCAAATAGACTACTTCATGATAAGAAAAGAAGGCATACGTGAATGCAAGGATGGCAAGGTAATAGTTAGTGAGACATTAGGCCAACAACATAAGCTGCTTGTTCTGGACATCGAAGTAAAAAGCGATACTAAACAAAAATATCGGAGAGGACTACAAGAAATCAAGTGGTGGACGCTAAAATATGAGAAAGAAGGCCTATTTATGGAAAGAATAGTAGAAAAAATATGTTGGAACATGAAAGGGAGCCCTAACACAATTTGGAGAAAAATGGCCAATATTATTAGAGAGACGGCTATTGAAATACTTGGGAAAAGGTTAGGAAAGAAGTTTGAGGATAAAGAGACTTGGTGGTGGTCAAATGAACTACAAGGAAAAATAAAAGAGAAGGGAAAATTATATCAAGAAACCAGATCGGACATAGATCTTCAAAACTATATGGTTGCCAAAAAGGAAGTGAAAGTAGCAGTAGCAAAAGCTAAGCAGAAACGTATTGAAACTTATACGATCAACTTGAAACCAGGGAATTCGAAGCAAAGATATATAAAATAGCCAAACAGAGAGCAAAGAAAGCAAGAGATTTTAACCAGATTAAATGTATCCGAAATGAAAATAATAAAATACTAATTCACGAAAAAGGTGTCAAAAAGATATGGAGAAAGTATTTTAACAGTTTATTAAATGAAGAATTCGACAGACAGCCTGTGGAGTTAATGGAGACAGTAACAGCAATGGTTACCAGAATAAAAAACGAGGAAGTGGTTCAATCGCTTCAAAAAATAAAGAAAGGAAAAGCAGTCGGACCAGATGATATCCCTGGGGAAGTATGAAGAGCATTGTGAGAGACAGGAATAAGTTGGCTAGCAGGTCTATTTAATAGAATTATGGAAGCAGGACAAATTCCAGACGAATAGAGAAGCAGTGTATTAATACCTGTCTACAAAAACAAAGGAGACATACAACAATGTACAAACTACAGGGCTATTAAACTACTTAGCCACACAATGAAAATATGGGAGAGAGTAATTGATAGACGGATACGTGAAGAAACCGACATATCCGATAATCAATTTGGCTTTATGCAGGGCAGATCAACAACAGATGCAATTTTCGTTGTAAGGCAACTGATGGAAAAATACAGGAATAAAGAGACTAACGCTCATATGGTATCCATTCATCTTGAGAAAGCATATGATAGAGTTCCTCGAGAGATTCTGTGGTGGGCTCTCAATAAGAAAGGTGTCCCTGGCGAATATGTAAAGATTGTGAGAGATATGTATGAGGGAGTAACGACTAGTGTTAGGACAGGTGTGGGAGAGACTGATAAATTTCAGGTGAAAGTAGGATTGCACCAAGGCTCGGTGCTTAGTCCTTATTTATTCTCATTATCTTTGGACCAGATAACAGCGAAACTACAGGGTAGCATTCCATGGTGCTTAATGTATGCCGATGATGTAGGGTTAATAAGAAATAGTGAAAGAGACTTAGAACAAAAACTGGAACAGTGGAGACAAGCTCTGGAGGAAAAATGTTTAAAACTTAGTAGGACAAAAACAGAGTATTTAGAATGTTCATTTAAAGGTGGAGTTACTACAAATAAAATGGTATCTTTGGATGGTGAAATGATTGTGAAAAGCAATCGTTTTAAGTACCTAGGATCGGTATTACAGAGTAATGGAGAAATAGATGGAGATCTATGCAGTAGAATTAGGGCTGGATGGATGAAGTGGAAAGGAGCGGGTGGTGTATTGTGTGACAGAAAAATTCCAATGAAGCTGAAGGGAAAATTCTATAAAACAGCCATAACACCGGCTATGATATATGGAACTGAATGTTGGGCAGTGAAAAAGAAAGAGGAACAACGAATGCATGTGGCGGAAATGAGAATGCTTAGATAGATGAGTGGAGTGAAAAAGAAGGATAAAATTTAGAAATGAGTATATTAGGGGAAGTCTAGGTGTGGCACCAATTGATGCCAAAATGAGAGAGCATAGGTTAAGATGGTTTGGTCATGTTCAACTTCTAGACGTCAATCACCCAATACGAAGAATAGCTGAAGTGCAGATTCCTGGAAGGAGTAAGAGAGAAAGACCAAAGAAGACCTGGGGGAGACGATAAGGCAGGACATGTGGGTAAAAGGGATTAACATTAATATGACCCAAGATAGAATTATGTGGAGAAATGTAATTAGGGAAGCCGACCCCGCATAGGGATAAGGCAAAGAGAATGATGATGAATTGGGCAATAAGCACAATTTAAAGTGAAAAATTATTTTATAGACGGTTTTATCGACTTCCACTTCGGATGTCCTTTTCTAAATACAAAACAGTAATAAATTAAACATATTTTGTGGCTTTGTAATAAAATCCTTCTAATAATTTGATTTAATCTGACTCATTCATATCCGCAATTCAGATATATATTTACCTTTTAAAGTAGAAGACTTTAAAATGATATTGCCAACATTTATGAGTTGCGTTCCTGGGACGACTTTATTGAAAGATAGTTCATTCGATTACATGAAATCAACTTTTACTTAATATCCGTCACAAAATCCGTAGCATATAATTTGTCTTCAAAAGGATAACCACATGCAATAGTGGTGGCAGTAAAATTCTCGTGTTAGTAATTCCATAGTAAATCACGAGAAAAAACTAGGAAAAAACGTCAATAAAATCATTTTTCAAGATAAATTGTGGCTTAATTCCAAATTAGAATATAGTAAATTTTATAAGTCTCTTTGCGTATATTGGTGTTTTATATTCCAATAGAGTACTCTGTGCAAGTAGTCATGCAAGTCGAGTAAATAGAAAGTAATCCTATTTGCTGTAACGAGTAGTTTCCCCAATCAGCAATTCCCCCACATAATACTCGACTGTATGACTCACTAGCACCATAGAAACCGGTTACACGATCCTAGTATCTGGTAACAGTGATTAGTTGAGGTGCTAAGAGGTCTCTAAAAGCGCGTCTACACAATACAATACGATTTTATATTATAGACTCTATTATCCCTGTAAAACACTCCTCTATGAATACTCCCCAGTAAGTCGTACGAGCTGTCTGTACTAGCGTCGTGTAACTAAGCCTTAAAACCTATTACATGAAAGGAAACATTATAACCTACGGCTCCCACGTATAAAAGCTCAAAACTGAACTAAGATACTCCAAAACCAGTCAAAATGAGTAAATGATATTGACGATTAGTGATACTGCCTTTAGGCAGATATAACCGGTTTGATGCAGTTCTGGACATCACCGGTAATAACGTACTAACTCAGATAAAAAAAAACAAGAATGTCCCGATTAAGTAGAAGAATATATTTCAGAGTTGGGACTGCATAGCTACACTGATGAAGCATAAGATGCAGAAATAGCTATCTGTAGATGGTGGTCCAACTCAAAATCAAATTAAAACAAAACCGCCTTTCCCCCTTGTTCTTCTTTACTCAGATTTTTGAGTACTCGAAACTGTTTTTCGGCACTTTTTCCTAGACGAAAATGGCGCAGATGCGTGACCGTCGTCCTTTCTACTTTCTTCTGTATTCGTCGTCTCCGTGTTTATAAAGCCGGAGATTCAGGATGTAACCAGAAAGCAGTTTCTTTCGACGAAAAGTCTTGGATTTAAAATATTGTTTATTGTTTTATTTCAATTATTTTAATTGTTTTATTACAGTAAACTTTCCATCTGGGTCTTTTCGTAGTCTTGCTAGTTTTACTAGAGATGTCGCTGTTTTGCGTCTCAAAGGTGGAATTACTGCATCGCGATGATTTCCCTTAAAAGGCAGGCTTGTTGATTTTTGTTTCAGAGTTGGGACTGCATAGCTACACTGATGAAGCATAAGATTCAGAAATAGCTATCTGTAGATGGTGGTCCAACTCTGAATCAAATTAAAACAAAAGTGCCTGTCCCCCTAGAACAATATACTCGTAGTATAGTATAGGTATGTACCACATTATAGGTTTGTATGTCTCTATTATTACATCAATAGTTTCCTAAAAAGAAGGCATAATATTATTAAATTCTAAAATTAACTATTCAACCATTTCATACTATTCTGCTAGCTACCATGTATATTTGAATTCATTTTTGTAATCAGTGTGCAACAAAATGCATTAATGCAATTTTATATCTCTTATTTTTCCGCATTCTAGTTGCACCTCGTAAGACTCCAATGCAGTCTAAATTTTTTGTCTGGAATAATGAAGCAAATCGAGTATTTTACAGTCCCTTGGATAAGATCTCGTCAAAGAAGTTCACTTTCACTTCGTCTAACAAAACTTGATCTATATCTGTGGCCAAAGAAATGTAATTCCTCATTTAAAATCACCTTTTTCCAGTGGTCAACATTCCATGATCCGTAATTTCTGTCCCATGCTAAGCGTTCCTTCATCTTCAACTTTAACTTAATATCCGTCACAAAAATCATAGCATATAATTTGTCTTTAAAAAGACAACCATATGCAATAATGGTGACAGTAATATTCTCTTGTTGGTAATTCCATAGTAAATCACGAGAAAAAGCTAAGAAAAAAACGTCAATAAAATCATTTTTTAAAATAAATTATGGCTTATTTCCAAATAAGAATAATATAGTAAATTTTGGAAGTCTCTTTGTGTATATTGGTGTTTTATATTCCAATAGAGTACTCTGTGCAAGTAGTCATGCAAGTCGAGTAAATAGAAAGTAATCCTATTTGCTGTAACGAGTAGGTTCCCCCATCAACACTTTCTTCTCCCACATAATACTCGACTGTATGACTCACTAGCACCGTAGAGACCGGTTACACGATCCTAGTAGCTGGTAACAGTGATTAGTTGAGGTGCTAAGAGGTCTCCAAAAGCGCGTCTACACAATAAAATACGATTTTATAGTATAGACTCTACTATCCCTGTGAAACACTCCTCTGTGAGTACTCCTCAGTAACTCGTACGAGCTACTAGCGGCGTGTAACTAAGCCTTAATAGATATTACATGAAAGGTAACATTATAACCTACGGCTCTCACGTATAAAAGTTCATAACTGAAGTAAGATACTCCAAAACCAGTCAAAATAAGTAAATGATAGTGACGATTATTGATACTGCCTTTAGGCAAATATAACCGGTTTGATGCAGTTCTGGACATCACCGGTAATAACATACTAACTCAGATAAAAAAAAACAAGCATGTCCCGATTAAGTAGAAGAATATATTTCAGAGTTGGGACTGTATAGCTACACTGATGAAGCATAAGATGCAGAAAGAACTATCTGTAGATGGTGGTCCAACTTTGACTGAAATTAAAACAAAACTGCCTTTCCCCCTTGTTCTTCTTTTCTCAGATTTTTGAGTACTCGAAACTGTCTTTCGGCACTTTTTCCTAGACGAAAAGGGAGTAGATACGTGACCGTTGTCGTTTCTACTTCCTTCTATTTTCCAAAGCCAAAGATTCAGGATGTAACCAGAAAGCAGTTTCATTCCACGAAAAGTCTTAGATTTAAAATATTGTTTATTGTTTTATTTCAATTATTTTAATTGTTTTATTACAGTAAACTAGTAAACTTTGCATTTTGGTCTTTTCGTCGTCTTCCTAGTTTTACTAGAGATCTCGCTGTTTTGCGTCTCAAAGATGGAATTATTGCAACGCGGTGATTTCCCTTAAGGCAGGCTTTTTGATTTTTGCTTTAGAGTTGGGAAAGCGCTACACTGATAAAGCATAAGATGTAGAAATAGCTGTCTGTAGATGGTGGTCCAACTCTAAATCAAATTAAAACAAAACTGCCTTTCCCCCTTGTTCTTCTTTACTTAGATTTTTGAGTACTCGAAACTGTCTTTCGGCACTTTCTCCTAGACGAAAAGGGAGCAGATACGTGACTGTTGTCCTTTCTACTTTCTTCTATATTCGTCGTATCCGTGCTTATAAAGCTGGAGATTCAGGATGTAACCAGAAAGCAGTTTCTTTTGACGAAAAGTCTTGGATTTAAAATATTGCTTATTGTTTTATTTCAATTATTTTAATTGTTTTATTACAGTAAGCTAGTAAACTTTGCATCTGGATCTTTTCGTCGTCTTCCTAGTTTTACTAGAGATGTCGCTGTTTTGCGTCTCAAATGTGGAATTACTGCATCGCGGTGATTTCCCTTAAAAGGTAGGCTTGTTGATTTTAGTTTCAGAGTTGGGACTGCATAGCTACATTGATGAAGGCATAAGATTCAGAAATAGCTATCTGTAGATAGTGGTCCAACTCTGAATCAAATTAAAACAAAACTGCCTGTCCCCCTAGAAAAATATACTCGTAGTATATTATAGGTATGTACCACATTATAGGTTTGTATGTCTCTATTATTACATCAATAGTTTCCTAAAAAGAGGGCATAATATTATTAAATTCTAAAATTTACTATTCAACCATTTCATACTATTCTGCTAGCTACCATGTATACTTGAATTCATTTTTGTAATCAGTGTGCAACAAAATGCACTAATACAATTTTATGTCTCTTATTTTTCCGCATTCTAGTTGCACCTCGTAAGACTCCAATGCAGTCTAAATTTTTTGCCTGGAATAATGAAGCAAAGCGAGCTTGCTTAATTTCGGTAAGCCGCTGCAGCGGAGAACGGCTTCTCGGCTAAATCTCGACCGCTACTCCAGAAAAATTAATACGTCTCTTCCTTCATCCTCGCCTACTCGCGACCGCTTTTCCACGATGGAAAATTAGAAACAACTTAGTTTATCCCAGTAATATACTTTACTTTATACAAAGGAATTCCCAAGGAGATACAACGCTGATTTGGTTAATTAAATATATTATTATATTTAATTATGAGGGTTTCTCTCAAAGAGGAAGTCATTTAAATCTTAAAATGAATTTTTATACCCTTAATGTCTAATACACTACTTATAACTTAGAATGAAACCTAAAGAACCCAATACAATGTAAGCTATTAGATTCTTCCTTCTTCCTGGTCTGGACAGTTTTAGACTTTGCTCCTGTATTTCAAGCTGATGATGGCTCGGTAAGAGCCGAAACGTGTCCTTGTATGACATTTTTATAATATACATTTTTGTGGTACCTCTTTGAGTTTTCTACTTTCTTACCTGGAGACCACATTTGAGAATGGATACTTCTCTTCATGTTAAACTCTTTGAGTTTTCTACTTTCTTATTATTATATTATTTTATCACATTGTTTCATTTAGTATATTAAATCAAATTAAAGCTGATTTAAAAACCCACGCAAAGTACAATTGATGTTAAGAGATTAAGGGAACCACAAACAAAGGAACAAACTGTAAAAACTTATTAAAAATTTACATATTGCCCAAGAACTGAATAAAAGTAGCTATAACATTGATGAGAAATGGGAAAATATAAAACAAGCAGTAATTAAAAGAGCGAGTGAAAACTTAAAACCAAAGAAAATAAAACATAAAGACTGGATGACTGAAGAGATAATATTATTAATGAATGAAAGAAAATCATTAAAAAAAAAATTAAATTAAATATAATGTAACCGATAGATTAATAAAAAGAAAATAAAAGAACCTAAAGAGAGAATGTTACATGAGCAGTGCCAAGAACTGGAAGAATTTGAGAAAAAATATGACTTTTTTAACATGCCTAAAAGAATTAGAGAACTAACAGGAATGAAAAAAACACTTCAAACTAGGCAACTAAGAGATGAAAGTGGTGCACTTATGACAGATATAAACCAGAAAATGCAGAGATGGACACAATGTATAGCACAGCTTTTTGAAGACAAAGAGAGAAAAGAAGCACCAAAAGAATTTTGGTGCTTAGTTTATTATTCCAGTAATATACCTTACTTGACAGAAAGGAATTCCCAGGGAGATACAATGAGGAACATGCTTCTGTTCAGAAGACCAAAACCACTAAAAGCACATGGCCTCCAAGTAAAATTTTAATTTTATGAGTGTGTTCGTCCAATTTTATGTAGTCAAATGTCCATATTATTTGGATTTTTACAGATATCTGGAACATCCTGATATATTCCTGGATTCAATATTGAAAGTGACAGTAACAACTCTAACAAATTATGGTAGTGAACAAATAAAAAATAAATAAGTAGATCCACTATCTTACAGCCGTACACTAGCTGGATCATCATCATCATCATGGCATTTACACTCCTAGCGGAGTGATTGCCGCCCTCTTTGGGCTCTTCCGATTCGTTTGTCGCGGTGAATCAATCCACCATTAACATTTTGGTTTTACAATTGGTTGTGTGACTTGGCATCTTCTAAAATTTTCCTCCATTCGTTCCTGTTTTTGCTTCTGGTTACCCATTCTCTGACTCCCATCTTCTTGAGGTCCTCCACTATCTGGCTCTCCCATCTAGTTTTGGGTCTTCCTCGTGGTCTGCCTGATACAGGTATCCATTTGGAAATTTTCTTGATAACGGCTTCTGGATTCCTCCTTTCTCTATGTCCCATTTATCTGAGTGTCTGTGCCTTGATAAATCTGACGATGTCTTCTCCTTATCAGAAGTTCTCTTACTTCGAGGTTCATGAGTTTTCTAAATGCATTATTACCTAAGTTTAGTAGTTCTGCTATCCTACGAATTATTTTTCTTTCTAAGATCCTCAATCTTTCTTCCTCTTTCTGTGTCAGACACATTACTTCAGCACACAACCCTCTTGTAACTGGTATCGTTGATTGAATAACCGATTCAGTTATCCAATCAACGGTAATATCTAGTCATTTGTTTTCACCAAACAAATAAGACCTCTATTTCTGGCCTAAAGATGCGACATACATTGCAAGTCACAAAAGCGGTCGCCACTGTCTAAAATTTAATAAAAATAAATATATTGTAGGTATTGACCTTTTTCATTGCGTAATTGTATGTTTTAACCTGTTTGTACTTTTTTGAGAGACCAATATATTTTTAAATGAGATAATATTTTAAAATGTTTACAATTCTCTTTCTTTTTCAGTTCGTCCCCTTACAGTGGAGATTTTAATCAGCAATAATCCATTTTCGGCAGACAGGAAATACGACATTCCTTGCCAAAGCTTCGGGTCGAGACCACCGGCTAAAATAACCTGGATTATGGACGGCAAAGAGTTATTACCGCCGAAATATAACGCTACGTATTCGGTACGTTTAATTACACTTACACTAACTTAACTTATTAATTTAAATTACATAGAACGACATAATAATTGATATTTGCATCCCATATGGTTTAATAGAAATTCTGGCGCTTAATTGTTTGATCCAGAACGTTGATATTGGAAACTATTGGGATAGTTTGCGATATTCACGAATATTGAAAAGTTTTTTGTAAAATAGTTCTTGATATACAGGATTTGCCGAAAATCCCTTTACAGTAATGAATTGTTTTTGTTATACTAAAGAGGGAAAAATAAAAATATAATATAGTTTGGAAGTTATTTATTAATTATTACTTATTTAGGGAAGAGACTTGTACCTTGAACCGGATTTTTTCAAAGCTCAATTATTTTTAAGTTTTTATATTTCAGGGAAAAATTTTTGGACTAACTTGTAGCTTACACACCATAGTATACTATATTAAAAGCTCATTTAAAAAAAAAACAAAACCAAACACATTTTTTAGAATTTTATTTGTTAGAGGTAATTGGGTCCAAGGTACAAACCTGTACTGTACCTTGAACCACATAGTCTTGTACGTTGAACCACCCGTAAACCTTTAAAAATATATACAAAAAATTGTGTTATTCAAAATTGAACCTCCAAAAATCTAAGTCAAACACATTTACTCCTTTTTGCCTTTCGAACAACCCAGCCTGACTTGGTGGTTAAGTTTGGGCAAAACATCTTCAATCTCAATGTCAAATTGTTGACCACTTGGGCCAGAATATGTGCTGATGTTCATAGTTCTCTTCAGATACTGGACCGTTAAATAGAGACTTACAGCAATTAATTGTGCAACGTAAAAATGAGTCTTCTTTTTTCCCATTAATTTTGTACGGCTCAACGTACAAGACGTGATAGCTGTCCAAGGTACAAGACTCGGCCGAAAAGAAAACAAATGTGAATTTAACCTAATTAGACGGTTTTGTTATATTTCTCACTATGTTGTTTAACTGCCTATTAGTATAGGTAAACACACCTTGTAATTTAATTTACGATATTTGTACAGTGGGTGATCATATTATTAGATCCACCTCAGAAAATTTTACTTTTGTTTAAAAATGGTATGTAAGTTTTTTCTTTATACGGTCCACGTTGCCTTTGAAACTTTAGAAGCTGATGCTATTTCTGTTGGAGTGATTAGTATTGAATAGTAAAGTTTTTATTTCTGCTATTTTCCTTGGTGAGATATCTTTGGATTTCCCATGATATTTTGGTACCACTAGTGCAATGAACACGCAATTTTTACTAAATTTTCAAAATATAGTATCATCATCCAACCAATTCACGTCCACTGCTGGACATAGGTCTCCCCCAATTGTTTCCACACTTCACGGTTTTGTGCTGATTTTTGCCAGTTTTTACTAATCCGCCTGATATCATCTGTCCATCGTGTAGGCGGCCTTCCTCTACTTCGTTTATCTTCTCTTGGTCTCCACTCCATCAGCTTTCGTGCCCATCTTGAATCTTTCAGCCTGGCGACGTGTCCTGCCCAGTTCCATTTGAGCCTGGTGATACGTTCTACAACATCTGCGATACCGGTTGTTTGTCTGAGATATTCATTTCTTATTTTATCCCGTAGAGTTACGCCCAGCATGGATCTTTCCATGCGCCTTTGAGCAACCCGCATTTTCGACGCTGTTGCCTTGGTTAGAGTCAGTGTCTCTGCTCCATATGTCATTACCGGTAGCACACATTGGTCAAACACTTGTCTTTTTAAACCGATCGGTATACTGCTCCTAAATATGTCTCTCAGAGCTCCGTAGGCTGCCCAAGCAAGAGTTAATCTTCTTTTTATTTCGCATGTTTGGTTATCTCTGCCAATTCTAATTTCATGACCCAAGTAAATGTACTTTTCCACTAGTTCTACTTCTTGTTCGCGTATAATCAGCTGCCCGCTAGGAATCAGATTAGTCATAAATTTAGTTTTAGAAAAGTTAATTTTCAGGCCTATTTTCCAGCAGATAGCGTCTAACTCATTTAGCATTTTCTTTACTTCTCCTAGGTCATCAGTTATAAGGACTATGTCATCTGCAAAACGAAGATGATTTAACTTTTCTCCATCTATTTTGATCCCTTTATTGTCCCAAAATATAGTATAGGACTGTCAGAATATCACTAGAGAGCAATGGAAACTCACAAAGTTTATTATATTTCTAAACACCAAGAATACAAAATAATAGGCACACGAGTTACAAGCTAGGCTGGGCAGCACTGAAGAACAATGGCAGCTAAGTCACGTATTGCCACACATGCGTGTTGCCACTATTGTCAGACTATTTACTGCACTTTCCTAAAGTGTAACAAGACAGCCAAATGTAAACAAATGCATTAATATATGATACAGCTCAATTATATACCCTTCCTCTAAAACATTGAATTTTACTACGTGGCTCTAATAATATGATCACCCACTGTAAACACAAAAATTAGAAAAGAAAATTATATATCCCATAAATAGTTACTTTTCACAAAATAAAACACTATATTTTTACGATAGCTGCAAACGATTTCTAATCAGGTTCAACAACTAACCACAGAATGACGGCGATTGTAGAAGAACTTGAGATAAGAAACATAGACAGTTCGTTCGCAAAATAAAAGTAAAATGGGGTGGCCCATGGTACAAGCTGGCCCAAGGTATAAGCCTCTCCTCTATCTACAATATTGGTATGCATACCTCCATTTTCACAATACAGCTTGATATATCGCACACCTAGATCCAAAGAGAGTTAAGTCAAAAAAGCACTTTTTTCAAAAAACACGAAAAACTGTTTTCGGTGTTCATGTGCACTGCGGGAGTGTTTTGTTTTTATGGTTTACTTTATTTATACACCAGAATATTATGTTGAAGTACTTCAATGTTTAATACAGGTTTTAAGCCTAAAAATCGATATTTTTGAATTATTTCCCTTTTGCTTATTAATATACTTATATTTGTTATACTAATTTGAGTTAAGTCTGTGTTGGTGAATTAAGTTTGTAGTTGCCTCTCTTTTGAAGAGGCGTTGTTCATTTAGTTAGAACGGAGTGACTTTTTGGTTGGATGATGATTATTGTTTTCTTCTTAAATCGGCTTGAATAATGCCTAATTATGTTTTCTTCAAATATGATTTTATCGCTTTATTGCTCAAATCAAGAGTTTATTTGAAAAATGCCTTGCATATTTGTATTTTGGATCCATTAATCTCAAAGTAAAATGGATTGTTGAGAGCTTTAAAATTGTGTGTACTTAAGTACCGATATTTAGACTTTATTTGTTGCGAGTGGCGTACTTTTTGCTTTCCAAGATCACCGAGTGCCCAATATTAATCAAAGTCCTGTTGTCTTGACATCTTGTCCACTTTATCTTTGCATTTTAGGCGACATTTGTCTCCACAGGGTGGTCCAACCATTCTTGCTAGAATTAGTGTTTTAGATTTTGAGAGGGTAGTTTATCTATCTCAATCTCAGTAGCAGTTTCAGCAACCATAACACCTTCTGGGCCAACTTTGTCACTATCATCCTCGGTATCCGATGCACTGGAGCTGCTGCTGCTGCTGGATCAAGTTACCGATGATGATAAAGGTACGACCTTAGGTGGGTGCGCATTTTTGTTTAACAATTGCAAATTAGGATCTTTATCTTAGTTGTCAATATCACTTTCATCGCTCGAAATAAGTGAAATACAATAGTCCGGGGCTGCTGTTTAGATGTGCTAGAGATGTATTAACCGGTGTCAAAACGGCATGAGTTTTTTTGGATGGAACTTTATCACTTGATGACATCTTCAAGTTATCTTCCACGGTTGCATGTTGACTAGAAGTTATAGGAGTGATATTTTATTTATACTGTTCTTCTACCATACTTACTAACAATCGCCGGCGATTCATTGTTTTCCTGAAATATACAATGTTTATTTTACTAACTTACAGAGTCATGTGCCACAAATCAATTTAGAAAGCCCACAAAAACATTTTTAATCTGTTTGGCTATGTTGTAAAGATAAATTTGTCAGAAACCATCTGACAAATTGACAGTAAAAGAGAAACCAACATTGTTAATGGTAAGATAAACATTAAACTGTACTGAGACCTACAAACTCGAATCGTTAATAACGAAATAACTTTAATTTTGATTATATTTTACAGAAAAAAGGAAGTATCAAATATGACTCAGCAAAACAGACACAACTACAATATCGAAAATGTTTCAAGAGTAGGGTAACAACTAAAAATAAAAATAAAATCTTTACTTACCTTGCCAGCGATACAGGTTTAACTCAAATTGTTGTATCCTTGTAATTAGCACTAACCATTTAAAAGGTGACAACTCAAAATAATACTGCTTCAAATTTCAACTAAACAGGTACAACTCAAAATAACTCCATACTTTTTACGGAAGACACTTGCACTGCGCTTGTAATTCTGATTGCATCTAGCATTGTTCCCATTTATGCGCGGTGGGATCTGGCTCGCTCGTTCAACAAAAGGGACTCTAGGTGCCATCTAGCGTTGAATTTTGCACATATTTTTAAATCTCTTTTATTGATCGATAGGTATCCGTACAGGGAATTAAATGGTGAACTTAACTCAATTTCACACATTTTTGACTTAACTCTCTTTAGATCTAGGTGTGCGATATGAAGTCTGTTCTATGTTCATCCGTCTGGCGGAGTCACTAACGTAAGAGTTTGGCGAACTCCGTTTCGCAAGTGATCATTTGAAACATAATATGTATTTACATTCATTTGCTAACCTCTTCTTTAATAAAACCCTACAGTGCATTGTCTGGTATTGTCAAATCTGGAGTTCTTGTAGGCCAAGGCATTGGTGCAGGAGAGTTTGGAGAATCTCGTCCAATCCATCGGTTCGGCAAGATTTTATTCAGATGGTTGTAGAAAGCGAGAGCAAAACGAGCTTACAAAAGAAGACACCAAACAATAAAATATGGACCAACGAAGAACTGACAAAAGAAAGGAAAGAGAGACTGATAATAAAAATAACCAGAAAAGGGGATCTGAGCAACTGTAAATTGGACAAAAAAAAACTGAGGAGTAACCGAGCAGACTTTCGTATTAAATGCTTCACTATATTGCGTACAGCGCAGTGAAATAAGTTTTACCCCCCCCCCCCCCCCATATTAACGTATTTATTTTTAGCACATAAGCACAACTCTCGGACAGGGCGATTTTTAAAATAATCGTAGTATATTGTAGCATCAATGTTTCGAATTTAACGCTTGATTTTTCGAATCGTGAGAAGACTAATGAGTATTTTTGAAAAATTTAAACGTAGAATGAAAGATTACATTATGTATTACTGAAGGCCGAAAGTTCCTTAGAATAAACAAAAAGTTTCTTTTGAATGATATATTTGAAATTCAAAATCATACTCAATTTCCTATTCTTTTTTATCCCTGTAACTTATTATAATAAACATTAGAGAAGTTTTTCAGGGACTTTCGCCCCTCGGTAATGATGTAATATTTCATTCTGCGTTTAAATTTTTCAAAAATACTTATTAGTTTTCTCAGGATTAAAAAAAATAAATGCATTTAAAAAGCATTGGACCGAAATTTTGCGCAAGTATTATACATTTTTTGTGTAATCAGTATTTCAAAAGCTTTTAAATGAGGTGTAACATGATGTACTTTCCCATTTAAAAAAATCAAAGTTATGACTGTCACCTGAAGAGAGATCACGTAAATTACGAAACATTGATGCTATACAGGGTGTTTCATTAATAATTGTCCATATAGTAACTGGAGAAACCTTAGCACAAAATACGAAGATCTAACCTAAAACACTTAAATAAAATGTGGTTCCTTACTGAGTTACAGGGTGTTTTATCAAAAAATTTAAAAATTATTTTTGCTCAGCATTTTAAAACTATTCGACGTATCCTTTTCATACTTGGCAGGAAGTATAGGTACTATACAAACTACTAAAATATGTTAAACGTTTCTGGCTATTACCAGAGGCGTACGACGGGGGAAAGTGAATGGTTGACCCTTTCCAAATTCTACGCCACTGGCGGAATTGCCATTTTAGTTTAATTATTGAGTTCTCCAATACTTTCTATGAAGATAATATACTCTTCATTCGTAACGATAAAGTCATTAGTTTTCGAGATCTTTGAAGTTAAAAATGAAACGACACGGTTATTTTGATTAATGTATTGTCTCGCTCCATTTTTAAATTCAAATATCTCGAAAACTTATCATTTTATCGTTCCAAATGAAGAGTACATTATTTACATAAAAAGTACTGAAAAATCAAAAAATTACACTAAAATAGCTATTTCGTCAGTGGCGTAGAATTTGGGAAGGGTCAACCAGCCACTATCCCCTGTCGTACGCCTCTGGTGGTAGCCAGAAACGTTTATTTATCATAATTTAGTAAGGTGTACAGTACCTACACTTTCTGCCAAGTATGATAAGGATACGCCAAATAGTTTTAAAGTACTGGGTACAAATAATTTTTAAATTTTAATCTTATGAATCATATCATAAAATAATCAAAACAACTGTGCCGTTTCATATTTAGCTTCAAATATCTCGAAAACTAATGACTTTTTCGTTACCAATGAAGAGTATATTATTTACGTACAAAGTATTGGAGAATCTAAAAACGGTACGAAAATAGTAATTCCTCCAGTGGCGTAGAATTTGAGAAGGGTCAACCATTCACTATCCCCTGTTGTACGCCTCTGGTAGTAGGTAGAAACGTTTGTTTATCATAATTTAGTAGGTTGTATAGTAGTCGCACTTTCTGCCAAGTATGAAAAAGGTACGTTGAATAGTTTTAAAATGATGAGCAAAAATAGTTTTTAAATTTTTAGATAAAATACCCTGTAACTCAGTAAGGGACCACATTTTATTTCAGTGTTTTAGGTTAAATCTTCGTATTTTGTGCCAAGGTTTGTCCAGTTACTATATGGACAATTATTAATGAAACACCCTGTATACTATGATTATTTTAAAAATTGACTTTTCCGAGCGATTTGGGATAACACTTATTCCAGCGCACTGTACATAATTATGTGAACACTAAAATATTATGTCCTCGGGCAAGCCATTAAATTGCAGAAAGATATAAATATAAGTTTGATCGACTTTGAAAAGGCTTTCGAGACGTTAGAGAACGGACGTGGAAAATTTCAAGACAGTATGGACTACCGACAAAAATTATTAACTTGTTTTATGAAGGGTACCAACCCAGACTAGTATACGACGGAGTGATCTCAAAAGAAATAGATATCAAAAGCGGTGTTAAACAAGGTTGTGCCTTGCCTTCTACGATATTCCTAATCTTGGTAGACTGAATTATAAGAAAAGTAACAGAAAATCGGACAGGCATTAGATGGAACGTCTTTAATCAGCTTGAAAATCTTGAATTTGCTAACGACGCGACGTCTGTTTGTTAACGGAACATAGAACTTACTTGCAAACAAAGATTGATAAGCTAACACAGTGCTCCCACGTCGCGACATGATTGGTCTCCAGAAAAATGCAGAGAAGCAAACATCTTAAAAAACGATAATCCGCAAAGTAATAAAATAAAAATCAAAGGTAAAGAAATTGTAGAAGGAGAGGAAGTCGCATATTTGGGATTAATCATGTACAGAAAGGAGCATGCATTAAAGACATACAAACCAGAATAACGAAGGCACGATTGTTTTTCAATGCATTAAACAACATCTGGAAAACAAGTGAAATATCAAAAGCAACAAAAATGAGTGTATTTAATAATTGTGGCAAAACCATACTACTCTACGGAGCAGAAACTTAAAAGCACGTCAAAAGCACAACAAAGCAACATAGGGGCGTCAGACTTTTATATATAGGTTCTTAAAAAATATCCTAAAAATTGACTGACTTAAGAAAATAATGAATGTAGAACTGTGGAAAAGAACCAAACAAACCAGGATAATAACAACAATTTAGCAGAAGAAATGGAATTGGACTGGCAATACGTTAAGAAAAGATCCTAATAACGTCACAAGACAAGCAATCGAATATCAATCTGAGGGGACAAGAAAGAGGGGGAGGACCCAATAATACCTTGAAGATTACAGGGAATACCACAGAATCAGCTAAAGATGGGGAGAATATAGTGGAAGAGGACCAGTGAAGTTAAGGGATTTAAAAAGAAAAACACAAAACAGAAGTGAATGAAGAAGTATTGTTCGTCTGGTCCTTCATAGCAGTTAAGAATTTTGTATATACTTAAGTTTGCGTTGTGTTTTAAAATAATTTTAATTAGTTAAACTTATAGCCTAAGAGCTAGTGAACCCTCCGAATAACGGTATTTCTGTAAGGCTAGAAATTTGTATGGTAATAACTTATGGCACACCGCTAAAAACCATGACCTGGCAGGCATCAGCCCTGCACGTGTATCTACCAGGTGAATCGAAAAGTGCATAGTTTAGGGGTTAAATGAACTTTCTCCTGTAATGTTTAAATTTAAGTATATGCTTGAGTAAGTCATTTAGAAGAAATGTGTACAATGACAGGCGATTCTGAAGAGCATAAGACCTTGCCAGGCGAGGGGAAAGATTTGGGCTTTTTCCTAAAATTATTTTTTTTTGCATCGAACAAATTTTTTTAGGTTTTTAAATCATTAAAAACAGAAAAGTTCTTTAGTGATTTTCCTCTTAAGTTCATAGTTTTTGTTATATAAGCATAAGCGTTTAAAAATTTTGAAAATTGCGAAATCGGCCATTTTTAACCCTAAATCGGACATTTATCTAAAAATTTCAATGTTGCCAAGGTACGTAGATATTCTTTAAACATTGATTGATGAAATCCCGAAGAGGTTTTTGCAATAAAATATCGAAAACCCCTTTGTTTTTTTAATTGCTAATCAAGCGGGCGCGACACTGTAGTATAAGTGAGGACGTTCAAGTTTGCATAAATTCATTATCTCGAGAATGCGCAAATTTCAAGAGAAATCCTGAAGGTCGATTTTTATTTTTGAATTAGGAATTTTTCGCATATATATAATACTAGTGACGTCAATCATCTGGGCGTGATGACGTAATCGATGATTTTTTTAACTAAGAGTAGGGGTTGTGTGATAGCTAATTTGAAAGGTTATTTAATTCTCTATTCAGTAATATAAACATTAACATAATTATTTATACAGGGTGTACAAAAATTGTTTTCTTCTATTTGTCAAATTTAATCAAAGTTAATTTAATAAAAAAAATTTTTTTGTACACCCTGTATAAATAATTATGTTAATGTTTATATTACTGAATAGAGAATTAAATAACCTTTCAAATGAGCTATCACACAACCCCTACTCTCATTTAAAAAAAATCATCGATTAAGTTATCACGCCCAGATGGATGACGTCACTAGTATTATATATATGCCAAAAAGTCCTAATTTAAAAACAAAAATCGACCTGTCTGTGGATTTCTCTTCAAATTTGCCCATTCTCGAGATAACGAATTTATGCCAACTCAAACGTCTTCACTTATATTACAGTGTCGCGCCCGCTTGATAAGCAATTAAAAAACAAAGGGATTTCCGATATTGTATTGCAAAAAACTCTTTGGGATTTCATCAATCGATGTTTAAAGAATATCTACTTACCTTGGTAATATTGAAATTTTTAGTTAAATGTCCGATTTAGGGTTAAAAATGGCCGATTTCGCAATTTTCAAAATTTTTAATCGCTTATATATAAAAAACTATTAACCTAAGAGAAAAATCACTAAAGACCTTTTGTGTTTGGAATGATTCAAAAAACCTAAAAAAAATTGTTCGATGCAAAAATAATAATTTTAGGAAAAATCCCTAATCTTTCCCCTCGCCTGGCAAGGTCTTATGCTCTTCAGAATCGCCTGTCATTGTACACATTTCTTCTAAATGACGTACTCAAACACATACTTAAATTTAAACCTTACAGGAGAAAGTTTATTTTATCCCTAAACTACCTATGCACTTTTCGATTCACCTGGTAGATACACGTGCGGGGCGATGCCTGCCAGGTCATGGTTTTTAGTCTTGGTGTGCTATGAATTATCACTATCACTATACAAATTTCAAGCCTTACAGGAAGCCCGTTAGTCGGAGAGTTCACTATCTCTTAGGCCAGAGGTCGGCAACGCGGCGCACGCGGGTGCCACTGCGCCCTTCAATAAATTTTAGTGCACCCCTAAACTATTGTTAATTTAGACAGAAATTCAAAACGTATATGTTTTATACGTTTATATTTATATATTTGTTAGGTCAAAAAATAGTTGGCGCCCGCCATGAATTTTTAATTTAGTACTTCACTCTTTACATTAAAACGTTGCCGACCTCTGTCTTAGGCTATTATGATCATGCATTTTAAAAATGCCCAAGGTCTTGAGGGCCTCTTGTGCATATAAATTTATTAAATATATAAAAGGTTGACGTAATTTCAAAAAATCGCAGATGTCATGTATGCAACAGATGATAGTAGGCCAACGTGCCTTTTTAGTTACGCTATAAAACGCGTTTCTTTTATTTTGTATAATACAGAGTGCTTGGTAAAGAATGGGCCATAGCTAAACCTTGGACTCCTGACGATAAAATAGGTCGATTTAAGCTTACTTACCTTAGTACGAAAGTTGATAATAACCGAAATATAGGGTGTCGAAGTTAAACTTTTATTTTATTCATTCTTGAATATTTCCTAACAGACAAGGGATTATAATACTAAATTAGGTTAAAGGGGTTTTTTTGTTACGAGAAATATAAATTTGCTACCCAAACTGATGTGTTACTTAGAGAGCGCCACATACGCCTTTCAGCGCTCATTTAATATGTTCAATTTTTTTTATTACGCACTCTACTGACTTTTTGAATCAAAACTGTTATCATCTTAATATTTTTACATAAAAAAGGTATACTACATTCATCTCGCTAAACTTAACCGTTTTCGAGATAAACGCATGTTAAATCTGCGGAACAACAAAATGTTTTGCATAATATCATTGTAGTTACACCCAAAAATAACTTAAAACCATAAAAATTTCCAAAAATGTATGGCAAATTTCTTCAAATGGAATTTGCGATGCAATAACATAAATATGAGGACTAGCAGAATTATTATGGTTTTAAGATATTTTTCGGGTGTAACTACAATGATATAATGCAAAAAATTATATTGTATCGCATGTTTAAAATGCGTTTATCTCAAAAACAGTTGAGTTTAGCGAGATGAATGTAGTATGTATATATTTTTTTAGTACAAATATTAAGAGTATAAAAGTGTTGATACAAAAAGTATGTAGAGTGGTGGATAAAAAAAATTGAACGTATTAAATGAGCGCTGAAATACGTATGTGGCGCCCTCTGGGTAATACTTCATTTTTGGTGGCAAATTTAGATTTCTCGTCCCAAAAAACTCCCGATTACCAAATTTCGTGTTATTATCCCATGCCTGTTACGAATTATTCAAGAATAAATAAAATAAAAGTTTAACTTTGACACCCTGTATTTCGGTAATTATCAATTTTCGTAGTAAGGTAATTTAGCTTAAATCGACCTATTTAACCTCAAGAATCTAAGGTTAAGCTATGGCCTATTCTTTACCAAACACCCTGTATATATTTTCGTAAAAGTATTAATAGAAATAGATAATTGAAGTGGAGATATCGAAATCCAATTTCATAACTACCTTAACGATACGAGTAGCGTGAAAATTTACTTTACGGCCCCTCACAGTTGCACTAAAAGCGATTTTCCAATTCTCGATGTCTTAATTCGTTCTCAAATGGATCCTCGCACTTTAGTTTCACCTTCCAACCTTTTTTTATAGGACTCCGAAGATGGGAACTCAACCACTTCAATTCTCTCCTTCGTGCCCACCAGACTCGACAACGGCCGATCGCTGACGTGCAGAGCATCCAATCATTTGGTACAAAATGGCGTGGAGGAACACACCGTGAAATTGAACGTATTCTGTAAGTTGTTTCAATGAATATAAAAAGAACAACATTGTTAATTATGAGAAGTCCTTTTCTCGCTGATGCCAGTTTCTTCGTAATTTAAGAACTCTATAAACATGTCATTTACTCCTCTCAGACTTGAGAGTAGTTACAAATTTTTTTGATATAGATAATTCATTTTTTATTAATTTTGTATCAATTAAAAAAATCCACATAGTTCATACCTGCCATTTATATTATGCTCTTCTGATAATAAAGATTTTTTTTTCATTTAATTTTTATTTACGGACACTAAATGTTTTTTTTTTATATTTGCTTTCAGTTTATAATTAAATGTCGTGTAGTATTTAATCAGTGAACGCTTACGAATAACACCTATGTAACAAATAATAATGCAGTAATCAGTGAACAAAAGTTTTTGGAAAAAATTCGTTGTCTGATAGTAGTGCAGAGTCCAGCCGTCAGAGATCATAATGCTACTAAACCTCTAAAAATCCTACTAACAATCTGAATTTTATTGAGAATGTCAATTTTTGGAACCCAAAAAAATGAAAAATATTTGTCACGTCTAACTCCAGTCTTCCACCTAAAGCCTCCTTGTAGGGGGGAGGGTGCATAAAACATTAAAATTATTTATAAGATTATTTACAAAGGTGAAGAATGCAGCCTTCATATACCATTTTTACGTATTGTCGCAAATGAAGTCAATTTCTATAAAGCTGTTAAATAAACAGCGTTCCACGATATTTGCCATTCTTTACAATTTCTCATGAGATCAATAAAATTTTTCTCTTCTATTGACCAGTCACTATGAAATTTTCATTGCTAGAACCTAATCTGTAAAACCTATATAACATGGAATTTTGATTTTGAGTTTTTGCGATAAATATTAGACATTTAGGTAGAACTATGCATACAAAATGCTCAATTTACACTTTCACGTTACAAACAATCTAAAACATTTTTAAAATTCCTTTTCTTCGATTGAACAAGTATTACGTTTTTCGAAACTACATAAATTCAGCTACAAAACCTACCCAATGAGTTCTTCATGGAATCATTTTTTATGGCGTCTTGGTGAATCGATGTTTCCCCCACCTCCTACGAGGGGGTTTCTTGGAAAACCCTGGGTAGGAGTGGCCAAATTTTTTGCATCTTTTTTAGGGTTATAAAATTATTTTTTTTTTAGAAAAATAAGCTGGTGCGTCTTCTTTTTAGAGATTAAATACCTAGAGACTGGACTTTAGGGTCCAATGTTGGCTCCAAGATAAGGTTTAACATTTCATTTTTTCCTTCTTCTTCAGGTAGCACTACAATCCCAGGTTGGTCTTGGCTGATTGCACAGCTCGCTTCCATCTTGAACGGTCGTCCATGATAGTTGCGTCAGTGGGTAGCTCCATTGTTCTTAGATCTGACCATACATTGTCTCTCCATCGCATTCGTGGGCATCCTAAGGGCCTTCTTGCTGTGGGGGTTCCTCCCAAATCAGCTTGGCAAGACGTTTATTGGGAGTCTATGGACATGGTCAGCCCTTAGACGCCGTGATTTAATTTCTTAGAATACGTTCAGAGCCTATTTTACTTCAAATCAGGCCCGAGGCACTACATAATTTTCGGGCCACTAATAAAAATTTAACACTAGAAAGTCGGGCTTAGCTTACCTACCTAGAAAGCCGGAAGGGATCATTTTGGCCCCACGTTCTTTAATCAATTAAAACTCAGTTTAAAGAGATTAAATCTACTCTAGACGATAGAATCTGATTTAATTTTTTACTTTCATTGTTTAACACATTCGCTGCCTATCAAAAACATTCGGAACACCATACAGTTGGCAGTTTTTGATATTTGCCACACATTGCCTTGTTACAGCCGCGGCAATGATTTCCTTTACAAAATATTTTCAACTGATATTTTTGTCGTTTTTGGATAGTAACAGTGATAGTTGTTGGTAGACCTGGTGTTGCTAGGCGTAGTTCCAGATTTCGGGAGGCAAGGTATGGGACCATAATTCTTCACACAGCCGAAGAATAAACTTACAAAGACTTAGGGCCGGTTGTTCGAACGCTAATCAACAATGATCACTATCAAATATTTAATTACTGTCAAAACTGTCAATGTCAACTTTGGTTGGGTTGCTAAAAACATAATTGACTACAATTCTGAGACTATAATCAATTAATATAACAATAATTATTAACATAATTGATAATAAATAAATTTTAATTAATTATGTTTTCAGCAAACCAAACAAAGTTGACATTGACAGTTTGGTGACAGTAATTAAATATTTGATAATGATAATTGTTGATTAGCGTTCGAACAACCGGCACTGAGTCTACTTCCAGTTATTTCTTTATAAATAATCCATGCATTTATTGCTTCCAAATCAAGAGTATTATAAAATACGTACATAGACCATCGTCTTGAAGTTACTTTTGTAGTATAAAGACGCGTCATTTGGTCCTCTACACCCACAATTTCATACATTGTATAATGTACTTAACATACAAGCTAATTAGACTCATTAAAGCCACAATGAATGAAACTGAGGCATGTCTAAGGGTACAAAACCACCGGACAGACTTTTTCAAAATCTCGCAGTGACTGAAGCAGGGAGATGGGCTGGCCTCAACATTGTTTAAGCTGGCACTGGAGTATGCGGTTAGGCAAATGCAAACTGGACGAGTAAACCTACTGACCAACAGTAGGTTTACAACATTAATTTGATCAATAGCATGCTATGGCAGTGAAGCATGGGTCCTGAAAAAACATCCAAAAACAAACTCGACATATTCGAAAGGAGAGTACTGAGGAGAATACTAGGACCTGTGAGTGAAAACGGAATCTTCAGAATCTTCGATGCAATAAAGAGCTTTATCAACTTTATAAGGAAACACCCCTGTCAGACTTCATTATAATACAAAGATTACAATGGGCCGGCCATGTGATAAGAATGGTAAAGGATAGGCCACCAAAAAGAGCAATGAACGCTAGGATGCAGGGAAAGAGACCGGTTGAAATGCCAAGAAAGTGCTGGGAAGACACAGTAAGCAGCGATGCATAAGCATTTCTAATAATCCGTGTATGGAGAAGAGCAGCCACAGATAAACAAGGGTGAAGGCAAAAAATAAAGAAGGCCAAGGCTCAATTCGGGATGTAGTAAATTAGAAGAAGCAGAAGAACAGGATGTGGGGACGAACTTCCTGTTTGTGCACTGTTTTGAGATGTAAAATATGATAATATATCATCTTTTGCATTCCTGTTCTTTTAATTTTTGGTTTTTTTGTAAATCATGATAATAATGAAATGATTACTCAGTTAAGAATAATGAGTGTTTAAAGGAATTTAGTAAAACGACTAATAATAATTAATGAATAGATTAGTTGAACTTTGAATTAAATTAAAAAGCACAGGACTGAAAACTAATATGAACAAGCAAGCAATACCTTATCTTTGCAAGAACAAGAAAACGGCATTAATCATAAAACTAAATATTAAATTTAAAAGTGCATTTTGAATAAATATTATGACATTATGTGACGATACGTCTTGTTAATCCTACCTCTTGGTAACCCTTCGGAGTGGTGTCTAAATTTTGCTTATTGTTATGCCGACAAGGCAATCTACCTACTCTTTTTGCAGTTTTATGGATAAGAATAGTTTATATTGGTTTATGGTTTATGAATGTCACTCTACCCCAATTTGTTATCATTTATCATTTCCTGTTCGTAAAATGAAATAATTTTGAAAATTTATTATGTTTTTTCAATTTTCTTTCAGTGATCTTTTCGGGCCCCATTAAAATGGGGACCCGAGGCAGGGGCCTTATGGGCCTAATAGTAAAATAGGCCCTGACTACGTCGCGGGCTCTATACATCTACGTGATCTAAGCATTTGTTCTCAATGGGTGTTGTTTGATATTAGGGTCGTGATAAGGTCCAAAGATTCTTCTGAGGATTCTTCTCTCAAAACACATAAGTTTCACAACTGTAAAAAGTACATTTCATGTACTTAAAGTTGTGATCGACAAATAAAGTCAATTTGATTCCTAACAATAGGAAAGAACTTAATCTTTCTTAACTAGTATAATACAGGTAATATTAAACAATAGGTATAATTAGAAATAGCGGAAAAATAAACAGAGACAAAAATACTGAGTCACTGGCCAGCATTAACTATATTAACGGAGCCTCTCACCCTCTCATTTTGTTTAACTTGCACACCGTAGTATCAAACTTGTTTACTTTGTTAAAAATATGAGTTTGTTACCCTAATACAGCTTTATTACCTAACTTTAAATGCATTTACTGGACAGACGCTGCATGCAGAAAGTGTATAAAGCATTTATTATACCGAAGAACTTTTAATGTGCACATTCCAATTTAGGTATACAATGCTTATGTGACCAAATTTGCATAGGGAGAGCATAGTAAACTAGAATTGTGTCAGTGTTGAAACCGATATTGGCAAGTTACGTAAACAGTTTTTAAATAAATATTCACTGAGTGTAATATACCACTCCCTTTGAAATACACATAATGTTTTTCGTTTTTTGAACGAACAACTGAAACAAACTAAGGAAAAACTTTTTGAATGGGTTATCATAAATAACTTACGACAGCACATTTTAGAAAAAAATGGATTCATATTAAGATAGATAGATAGATTCAATGTTTCAACGGTGGCTTTTGACAGTGCCGGATTAACCATTAGGCAAAGTAGGCAGTTGCCTAGGGGCTTCAGTTCCAAAAGGGGCCTTGCCAAAACGAAAAAATTATAATTAAAATTAAATAAAAACTATAAATTATATAATGTTGAAAATTAATTCTAAAATTAATACTATAATTATATGATGTTGAAAAATTCAAACAATGTGCAATACCATAGAAGTGATAGTGGACATTATATTTTACAATGCATACTGTGCAGAAGTAATAGAAGTAATGGGAAAACAAGTTTTGAACATAATTGTTAAAGAAATACTACTCCTTCAGTGTCGATTCAATACCAGATCTGTTTCGTATTGACCAGTTAACTATTATATTAAGAATTGTTAGTTCATATTATGACGATAAAATAAATGAGCGTTTGATCACATTCATACCCATAAGTAGCCTGCCATACTGAAGAAAATCTTTTTTCTGCTGTTTTAACCCTTTTGAAGCGACTGTAGTATTGATGTAAACGACATGAGAGGACAATCATACGACAATGCAGCAAACCTGTCAGGCAAATAAATGGTCTCCCGGCTCATTTGTCTAAGATTAGAAAACTTGCAATTTTCATTCCTTGTGCCCCACACTCGCTTAATTTAGTTTGAGTAAGTGCTGCTGAAAGTTGCGTTGGAACAATATCGTATTTTGGGTTTGTTCAGTCAAAAAATGTCAATACCGAAACATTCATAATCCATGAGTTTTGGGCAACAATTTTAGAATGCTGAATGCATCGATGCTGTCAGTAAATCATTACACAAAGAAGATATTTCTAAATTTAGTTTTGGAGTTCTTAAAATCCCAAAAAGAGATAATTTTGCTTATTACGAGCAGAAGGCCTGCGATCTACAATACTCTGAATATTTTGACTAAAGTAAACGAAAACGAGCAAGAAAACTACATTTTGATGATGCTAATTTCAATTATGTTTTTCTAGAGGGCGGTAAAAAGTTAAAGGTTTAAACATATCTACCAATTTTAGATAAGCAAATTGTTCAGCTGAGTAGTCAGCGTAGGTTGACAAAGAATGAGCCAGTGAACTTAGAATTTGATGTTTTGTGTATTTTTCCAAAACTGAGTGATACTCAAATAAAGGAGTGTGCTTCAAAACTACAATTACACAACTACAACTACAAACTGAAAAATATTCTGATAATATTGAACCTGATGATGATCCTGATGATATTGAAATTGAAGATGAACTAGTGCAGTTCAAATAACGGTCATTTTTATAAATGAAAATTATTAAACAATGTCACCGTTCGACAATAGCAAAAAGTAGACTAGAATTTATCTCAATTGTGGCCATAGAAAATAATGGGCTCGAAAATTTGGAATTTAAAAATATCTTAAGTAGTTTTGTTTCTATGAAACTCAGTAAAGTTGCTTTATAATTTTATAAGTCTTCGAAAACTCAAACTAAAAATTTAGATTTTACATAATTATTATGTAATAAGAAAAATATATTAAATATTTTATTTAGCCATACCCTAAAAGGCTAACATTTTATGACATTATTTTCTTTTATATTTTCTAATTACAATAAAATATTTAAGTATTAAAATTCAAACAAAGCTGTCTTAACTTTTCTAGGTTGTATTTTATTTATTATAATCTAAATTCAGTTGTAGTTGATTTAAAATATCTTAGAAATATAAGAAACAAAAATTTAAGTTGAGTTCTACAAAATGTCAATTAACATTTCTAAGGAATACCATTTGAAGATAGAGGGGTTATCAAAGGGATTGGAGGGAGAAAGAGGAGGTTTCTTAAGGGGCCTCATATCTCAAGTTGCCTATGTGCCTCAAGATCCTTAATCCGGGACTGGCGTTTGACATATTCCATTGCAATCTTCTCAGATCTCTTGTGGTCCTCTAGCTCTAGATAATTTTTTTAGCCTGACCGTTTCTTAAAGGTATAATGACTTCGTGACTGAACCTTCCATCTAGCTATTTGCCAGTCGCATTTTCTTCGCATAGTGCAAAGAGCGGCACATTCGAAATTTTATGTAGCAAAATGCTCCTCTGTTTCTTCGTCTAGGTAACGTGAACGCATATGTGATCATCTGTCAATGTCATCAGCTTTAACTACCTATTTAGCTTACAGTGCCCTGTTAGTACATCTACTACGACTTTGGTTGTTTTCTCTCTGCTTTTATTAGATCTGCCGTAAATTTTGGTGAATTCTCTGGAATGAACTGTTTGCCTGTCTTTGTACTGGTGGATTCCTCCACCATTCTAGAGATTTGTGAACTACCTATCGATGGCTTAGTGTGAAAACCTCGTATCTCATTAAATTACAATTTTACAGGAGAGGCAAAAAACTGATTTTCTGCATAATAGAACCTAAAAACAAAAATTACCGCTACATAATTTTAATTCGAGCACATTGAGACAAATATCTGATATTGGCCTAGAGCTAAAAGTGTTAAATGTCGCTATTAAATTGGAAATACAAATATTAACTATGAAAGACACATAAATATTCTTGCAATATATAGAGCCTTTGCCCAATAACTATGATAACCTCGTATGTATTGATATACGTGTTTTTCATCTTAAATGACGTTGTGTTTTTTATTATTTACGAGATTTTCATTTTTCATAGCTTATTGCACACCTCCAAATACTAGGTTGATACAGTACAAATCTTTTGATTTAAGGTTCATAAAATGGTTCTGTATGCAGGACTACCTTTTACTGTTCACAAAAAACATTTCTCCAAGTCGAATCTCTCAAACAAATACTCCAAATTAAGTAGCAAAGTCTTGGTTATAAATATACGTGGTATTCACACTAAATCAAGAGAGCAATTATTGATATACGTGGTTTCTTATTTCGGCTGTAGAAAATAGTCTAGTGTATTTGGATTTTTTCTAACAGTTGTAAATCGTGAGATACAAGGTTTTCAAACTAAAACCACCAACATCTCATTTTCGAAAAAAAAATGAGATACGAGGTTTTCACACTAAGCCATCGCTATGTACTTTCTTATTATAGACATTTTTGTTATCCTCTCTGCAACGCTACAGAATGTTTCCGATAAAACGAAAGGACTTAATAAGTCCTGTTTGTTTGTTTTATCTTTTTTTTTTTCATTGCCCTTATGACCCTCGTGCCCATGTTCTCAGGCTACTGTAACTGTGATCGGTCTTCTAGTTTATTTAGGCCACTCAAACAATCTCATACTGGCTTAGAATTGACCCCTGCAGAACTGAGTGCAATAAGCGCTGCGTGGCTATCTGTGAAGATGACAATTGAACGGTACGATTTTTTCTGCCTTTCTATCCTTCCACGCAGTTATGAATTGCAGTTATTCCATCATTCCCGTTACACCCAACTTTTTTCCTTTACATTATGCCGAACTTGCCCAAAAAGTAGTCGTCGGTCGTCTGCCTTCGTCGTTCTCGTTTCACTACTATACATCACTTAGGGTCATATGTTTGTTTTATGTTGTTGTATCTGTCTTGGTCTAGCTTGTTAGATATTTCGATTTTATAAAGATAAAGAGTATAAAGACATCTGTTACCGGCTTTTAATCTATTTTAAATTTATTAATTTAATTTATTATTTTAATTGTGGCTTATTTCCCATATAAATAATTAATTTTAATCTATTGTTTATTTCTTCTTTGTCTTCGAGTTCCATGACCGTAATCATTCGTTGGATATCATGTTGTTTACCACATTCGCTGTAGTGACTTTACTGACAGTAACTCTGAATAATGATGTAGTCGATTTTCTGTACCATTTCCTTAGATTTTTCAGAAATGATGTTCTTTTTCCTTTTTCGTAGTCCATTTTTTGCTAGAGTCGTCTTGAAATGTTTCTGCCGGGTATCTCTTGCATGGTGATCGGTTTTATGAGCTCTTTGTCCGGGCTTGGGAACGGCAACCCGCTGCTGAGCTACTTAGTACACCAAACAGCTGGCAGGTAGAGTTGGCTGGACTTAGTAGCTCAGCAGTTGACTGTGACGCCAGCAGAAGCTGGCAGTCAACATCACAGTATGAATACACCTTATGTATGAAGTATGAAGAGACCTTATATAAGAAGAAGAACAAGAAGAAAAGAAGAAGTTATTTTTCTACCGGGACCATGTTTAACTTGGATCTTTCCCTGAATGATCAGATGTAAAAGGTCATATTTTTGAGGGTGTCTTATAATGTGACCGAAGTATTCCAGCTTGCGTTTCTTTATTATATTGACGAGTTGTGTGACAATCATAATGGTATTTGAGAAAGCCCAAAGACACCTTACTGATCATGAAAGTCGGAAACCAAGATCCGGCAGGAGAGGTACACTTAAAGGATATGAGGCCTCTCAGCTCGTCAGCAAACGAAACCCTCATAGTCAAAAGAAAATCAAGAAAACCATTAGTCAGCAAACTAATCCCTCATAATCAGAAGAAAACGAAGAAAACCATTGGTTTAGAAAAAATAGAAAAAGGAAGAACCCTAAGACTGGCCACATGGAAAGTGAAGAGTTTGTATCAACCAGGTAAGCTCGATAACCTAACAGCTGAAATGGATCGCCTTAAGATAAATATATTCGGTATCAGCGACATTTAATGCTAACCACAAACAACGGAATGATGTATTATGTTGGTAACAATGATCCAAGACCGATATCGAGTTGCCATACTTGTAGACAAAGAGACAAATAAATCTGTCGTTGGTTTTACCGTTACCCCCTACTCAGAAAGATTGATGATGATTCAGTTACAAACATTCTCTAAAAAGATAAACGTTGTCCAAATATATGCACCTACTGCCGACAAAGATGAGGCTGAGATAGAAAGGTTCTACATGCAATTGAACGAAATCATAAGATCCACGAAAAAAGATGACATATTTTTGGTGATGGGAGATTTCAACGCCAAGATTGGAAAAGGAAAAGTGGATGGATGTATGGGAGAATTTGGCTTGGGAGAAAGAAATGAAAGGGGGGACAGACTTGTCGAATTCTGCCAAAGCGAGGAGCTTGTAGTAATGGATACCTTATTTAAATTACCTAAAAAAAGACTTTATACCTGGATATCACCGGCGGAGTCGGAAGATCACATTGTAAGAAACCAGATAGATTACATTTTAATCAAATCCAGATATAAAAACACTATAAAGTCTGTGAGAACATATCCCGATAAATTCAGATCATAATCCATTAGTAGGCGTAATAAAGATAAAACTGAAAATGATAAAAAACAAACAAATATATCACGATTTTATGTCTCAAATTTTAAAGAAGAACCTGTACGTTAGAGGCTAAAAGAAGAAATAAATGATAACTTAAAGAAAATCAAACAAGACGTATTAAAAACAACAGATCTTAATGATAAATGGAACATGACACAAAAAACGTTAGTAGAGGCAGGAAAGAAAATATTACCCACAAAAATGTGGTGTTATAGAAGAATATTGAAAATTCAGTGGGTTCAAAGGATTACCAATGTTGAAGTGCTACGGTGTTTAAATAAGGAGTTAGAAATAATAAAAAGTATAAAAACTAGAAAACTGGAATATTTGGGTCGCCTTACTAGAGGAGAAAAATATGAGTTGCTGAGAATTTTTATGCAAGGAATGATCCAAGGAAGAAGAAACATAGGAAGAAGAAGCATCTCCTGGCTGAGTAACCTTAGAGAATGGTTTAGCTGTAGTTCATTACAACTATTCAGAGTAGCAGCCAACAAAGTGACACCATAGCCATTATGATATCCAACCTTCGATAAGAGAAGAAAGAAGAAGTTGTTTGGTTTATCCGTCTAAGGAGTTGCTTATTTCTAAATATATCGACCAATTGTATTTTTAGTAGTCATCTATATACCCACATCTCAAAAGCCTTCAATCGTTTAAGCATAGTATCACTTAGGGTCCACACTTCCACTCAGCTCAATAGGACTAGAAAAATATAGCAGCATGTCATTCGAAATCGAATGTAAATACTAAGATCATGGCTGCAAAGTACTTTTCTCATTTTGACAGAGGTAACTCGGGCTTGTTCTATTCGGCTTTTAATTTAGGAGGTTGGATTCCATTTCGCATTGATATAACTGCCGAGATACACGAGTTTTCTACTCTGTCCAGTGTGGCATCTCCGAATTTTGTACCGTCATCCAGCATACAATTTTGTTGTTTACTTCTTGTGATCCGTTGTTGTCAGTTATTGTTGTTCGAAGATACTTAAATTCTCAGATGCGCTCAAAGTCATCGATGGTAATTTTATGTCCAATTCTACCTCTGTTTTGGTTATTGCTGCTCATATATTTTTTTTATTTACCTGTTTTACTTTCATTGATCACGAGCTTCATCATCTGTGCTTCCTTCTTGGACATGGCGTTTCCTGAAAGTCTCCTTCATTATTAATCTGGTGTTTCCCATTATATCTATATCATCTGCAAATGCCAAGAGTAAGTTTGGCCTTTGTTTATGAAATACTGTAGTCGTTTTCTATTGTTTTACTCTTGACTATGTGTTCCAGAGCCAAGTTAAAGAGTTGCAGTAAAAGTGCATCTCCCAGTTTTAGTCCGTTATTTATTTCAAATGTCTCCAAGTACTGTTATCCAACTATCGCCTTACGTCGTAACCGTTTCCTACACATACATATCAAATTGACTAGTTTTTTGAAAAGCCAAGTTTCTGCATCGCTGGCCACAGTTTAACTTGCATACTTTATCAAATGCCTGTTTAAATTCTATGAACATTTGATGAAGCTCACTATCAACCTCAAAGCATTTTTCCATTATCTGCTTTATTGTAAATATCTGATTAATAGTAGTGCGACCCGGTCTTAATCGGCATTGGTAATTCCTAACTATTTATTCTGTGAACGTTTTGGTTCTTTGATTTAGATTGCTCGTTTAACAGTCCAAAGAATTATTCCTTCCAGGTTTTTAAGATTACAGTGTCATCAGTAATAAACTGGTGGGACTAATGAGTCATAAGACAATACCCAATAGATTAGTTGTCGTATCGGAAAGGCAAAAAGTGCATTCTTGATTATAAGATCAGTGCTCAAGAGCCATGACTTCACACTATAAACAAAATAAGGCTCCTTAAATGTTACGCGTATTTACTGCTTCTATACGGAGTAGAAACGTGGACATTGAAGGCGGAAACCCTATCGAAACTTCAGGCTTTTGAGCTATGGTTGAACAAAAGGATCCTGAAGATACCGTGGAACACAAAGTCACCAATGAAGAAGTACTACGGAGGTCGAACACAACTGCAGATTTGGTCAACATCATGAAGGGCTGTAATCAAGGCTGACACGAGCTACTCCAATGCATTTTGCAAGGTAAAATTGAAGGAAAAATGGGTCCCAGGACGAAGAAGAATATCCTGGCTTACTAACCTGAGAGCATGGTATAGAAAGACCTCAACACAACTGTTCCGTATAGCAACCAATATAATCATCATAACCAGAATGGTCGCCAATCTTTGGCACGGACAGGTACCCTAAGAAGAAGTAATAAACTGTTTTCCGTTCTTGTTTGCTACCCTATATCTCTTATTATTTGTTCCTAATACTCCCTCCCTTTTCTTTTCATTAGTTTTCTTGCCTCTGTTCTTGTCTGTTTATACCTGTCATTATTGTTTCTCGAGATATTTTGTAGCATGTCCCTTCTAGCCATATTTCTTTCTTTTATGGATTTCAGGCAATCCTCATCGAACCATTTTGTTTATATGGGACACATTGAAAATATATCTGATTAAAAATTTTACAAATTCAAACTCTGAAATTTTTACTTTAAAAATTAATTATTTTAGAAATCAATTCAGAGCTACAAATTAGATGTTTCCTTCAAGTATAATAATCTCTCATTGTTCTGTAATTGGATGTTACAATTTCTCTTAAAATACGAAAACTATTTTTCTCAGTTTCATTTACAATCACATAATGCAATCTTCAGGAGAACTTTAAAAGAAAATTGAATATCGATTTTCTTACAAAGTTAAAAAAGGAAAATGGGAAGTCGTCCGAACATTCCTTTAATTGACCACATTCTTGACTTTAGCGGCTGAACGAATCTTGTAACAACTTGAGTTCCAGCGGTTCAAATCAGGTAATTTAAAAATATAGTGTTAGGAAATGTTGTGGTGTTCAGTTGTTGAAAAATATTTAGTTATTATGCTCCGTTTTTAAAGCAGGAGGAGTAATTCAAATTTACCGTGCCGTAATGCTTGTTTGCAGTTTGTCCAACCTCAAGCAATTATACTCTACTGGTATGAAATTTTGACACTAATTACATTTATGAAATTTTGACAATAGGGGCATTTTATTGGTTAATTAAGTTATATCAGCGATTTTTTGTGTTTTCTGCATTATTCCTTTAATTTTTAGATTTTTAGTCGGCTTTAACATAAAAAACAGTTGAATCATTTTAAAAACGATGTATTATATCCACATTTTGTCAAAAATAACTATCTATTATAATATTTTCATGGAGCCAGCCTATACTATGTATTTTGTGACAAAAATCACACTAAGTAACCGAAACACCGAAGGTATTGCATATTTATATTATACAGGGTGAGTCATGAGGAACTGTACATACTCCTACCTCGTATAGAGGCCCCTATGGGGAATAACAAATGACCATTAAAAAGTGTCTGCTCCCATTGTTTAATAATATACAGGGCGAGTTTCGCATTTTGACAGAAATTGTATTCGTCATAATTTTTGAACGGTCAGATCGATGTGTCTCTTATTTTGGTCAATCGTTACACTATTACCACCTAATCAACTGATTTATTCAAACTAGAAAAAAATCAGGTCCAGCTTCAAAAAAATTAGTTCGTTTGGGTCTTAGAAAAAATTTCACCCTGTATACGCTTTTTGAAAACTATAATATGAATTTTACAAATTAGACAAATAGGCAAATTAAAATGACATATTTCCCCACATGATTACTTAATTTTTTTATAAAAAAATCAAATTTGAGTATGAATTAAAAGTTTGGTAAAGTGAACCACAAATTAAAAAAAAAAACTGTTATTACAAAAATTAATTTTTTTTGAACAAATATTTAACTTATGTTACCACACAATCAGCTGATTTATAAAAACTAGAAAAAAATCAGGCCCGGATTTAAAAAATTAGTTCTTTTTGGTTTAAAAAAAATTTCACCCTGTATACGTTTTTTGAAAACTCTAATATCAATTTTACAAATTAGACAAATAGGCAATTCAAATGGCATATTTATTTTTTTTTTCCCACACGATTACTTAATTTTTTATAAAAAAATCAAATTTGACTATGAATAATAATTAAAAGTTTGGTAAAGTGAACAATATTTACTAGAAACCAAATTTAAAAAATATAACTTTTATTACAAAAATTAATTTTTTTTTGAACAAATATTTAATTTATGTTACCACCCAATCAACTGATTTATTCAAACTAGAAAAAAATCAGGCCCGGATTTGAAAAATTAGTTCGTTTTGGTCTTAGAAAAAATTTCACCCTGTATACGCTTTTTGAAAACTCTAGTATGAATTTTACAAATTAGACAAATAGGCAATTAAAATGGCGTACTTTATTTTTTCCCCACAGGATTACTTATTTTTTTATTAAAAAATCAAATTTGCCAAATCGGAATTTTACCATAAAAAACAATTAAACAACGTTTTTCTCAAAATTAAAAGCTTCACCATATTTTTTTTTATACCAAGTCTAGATCTAAAACCCATAACACTTCTCTTTGGACTCTATAGTTTAACACAGACGAGATCAAATAGATAAATCTTAAATTTTTTCAATTAATTTTTGCGATTTAACTTTGCAATTCACGAATCTGCACCTTTTATTTTTAAAAATTCATAACTTTTATAAGAACACGGAAAGTCTACAACAATTTTCATATTCACAATGGTAAGAGATAATTATGTGCTGTAAAATTTCAGAAAAAAAATATTAAAATGGAACAAAGTTGTAGAGTTAAACAGTGATTTCTTTTTTTTTTTCAGTTTTAGGTTAAAATTCCGATTTTGACAAATTTGATTTTTTAATAAAAAATTAAGTAATCGTGTGAAGAAAAAAATAAATATGTCATTTTAATTGCCTATTTGTCTAATTTGTAAAATTCATATTAGCATTTTCAGAAAGAGTATACAGGGTGAAATTTTTTCTAAGACCCAAACGAACTAATTTTTTAAATCCGGGCCTGATTTTTTCTAGTTTGTATAAATCAGTTGACTGGGTGGTAACATAAGTTAAATATTTGTTCAAAAAAAATTAATTTTTGTAATAAAACCAAACTTTTAATTATTCAGTGTCAAATTTGATTTTTTTATAAAAAATTAAGTAATCGTGTGGGGAAAAAAATAAATGTGCCATTTTAATTGCCTATTTGTGTAATTTGTAAAATTCATATTATAGTTTTCAAAAAGAGTATACAGGGTGAAATTTTTTCTAAGACCAAAACGAAGTAATTTTTTAAATCCGGGCCTGATTTTTTTCTAATTTGGATAAATCAGTTGATTGGGTGGTAGCATAAATTAAATATTTGTTAAAAAAAATAAATTTTTGTAATAAAAGTTATTTTTTTAAATCTATGGTTCACTTTACCAAACTTTTAATTCATACTCAAATTTGATTTTTTTATAAAAAATTAAGTAATCGTGTGGGGAATAAAATAAATATGTCATTTTAATTGTCTATTTGTCTAATTTGTAAAATTCGTATTATAGTTTTCAGAAAGCGTATACAGGGTGAAATTTTTTCTAATGCCCAAACAAACCAATTTTTTAAAGCCGGACCTGATTTTTTTCTAGTTTGAATAAATCAGTTGATTAGGTGGTAATAATGTAACGATTGACCAAAATAAGAGACACATCGATCTGACTGTTCAAAAATTATGACGAATACAAATTTCTGTCAAAATGCGAAACTCGCCCTGTATATTATTAAACAATGGGAGCAGACACTTTTTAATGGTAATTTGTTATTCCCCATAGGAGCCTCTACACGAGGTAGGAGTATGTACAGTTCCTCATGACTCACCCTGTATAAGTAAGTACATACCAAGCCACAATATAATTGCCTTCTCAAACAATATGAATTTAAAATACTTTTTCTCAAAACTACTTCAGTGGATATATGTCGATTTTAACATGACCTGTTCTGTTGTTTTTAGAACTCTTTAGCGACGTATTAGTATAATATAATAAATTTATGGATTACCGTCGAAGGCCGATATGATCAACCAAAAAATATGTATTTGGTGATTTTTTAGTGACTTTCTTGAATCTAAATCCGTCTTTTTGTTTACTTCTCCTGGGGTAAAAACAAAGTATTAATATAATATAATAAAGTAAAATATAATATAACAAAATAAGTATAACATTCTTATATAAATCTTCAATAAATTTTACACAAAAAGCTATGCTAGTCAAAAAGAAAATACACGTAGCATTTCTTGACCTAGAAAAAGCCTTCGATAAAGTACCAAGACATAAACTACGGAAAATACTAAGAGAAAAAGGAATGGACAACAAGTTACTAATAGTGTTTAAAAAAATAGACAATGAGAACAAAATTGCCGTAATTAGTAATAACATCGTCACATTCAACATCAGATACGTTTACAATAAATAGAGATATAAGACAGACAGGAGAACTTAGCTCAACACCATCTCTATGGGCGAAAATTTTACGAAATCCACAAAGAAGAGAAAGAAGCTGAAGAGTATAGAACTACAAAGAATTGAAACTCAGAACGAGTATTTGTTGACTATATGGTGCTAATGGTAGGGGAGCAAAGTATGCTAAATGTGCAGTCACTCGAGCGCTTTGGGAACCTACTCGGTTGTGAAGAGTAGTTCCTAAAACCAAATAAATTTAAGTAAAGTTTTCAATTTTAGTGGGTCCATTTTAGTCCATTTTTAATTTAGTTTCCATTTCCAACAATCGTTTTTTTATAATATAATAGCGCCATCTATCCATAATTAAAAATGTCTCGAATAAAAGTTACTTATTTTTACGCGAGGAATCCAAATCTGCAATAAAATATGGGGGCTCTAATTTAAGATTTTACAGTACCGTGGGGGTCATGTTTGGTGCCACTAGACATATTTTTCCAAAATATTGTGTTTTCACAATATGTAATTATATAATAATTGTCCCGTAATTGAAATATCACGGGATTTGTATTTAAAATATTAAATTCCCCCCCCCTCTACGTGAGAAGTCGTGTTTGGTATTATTCAATAGATTTTTGAAAACTATTGAGAACGTATTTATGTATTAGTTTTTCGATCTGTCATTAATTTTGCGAAGTATTTGCTTTTTTCTTGTGAAACTTTGGGACTCACCCATTTCCTAAAATCGTCAGATTTTTTAAATATACACTGTTTTGCATGTACTTAACTTACCTTATATTAATCTGACGATTTGGAGTTTTGCTAAGAATAGATTTTTTTTCGGCCACCCCCCTTAACGAACTCCCCTGCATTAAGCGCCAATTTATGGTAGAGGTACATTTTCAGGTGCAGATTGCAGGGTACAGGGTTTCTCCCCATGAAATAATCTGACGCGCTCGAGTAACTGCAAAATCCCCGCTTGGGCTCCCCTACCACAATTGCAAAAACTGAAAAAGAACTTCAGAATAATTTGAAAATATGGAAAGAAGCAGTTACTGAAAATGGATTGAAGATAAATATTAACAAAACAAAAGTTACACAGAAAGGAAAAACGAGACAAGTACTTAATATAGACATTGAAGAAACACAAATAAAACCAGTTAAAACTTTTACATATTTAGGAGTAGGTCGAAGAAACAGGATATCTAGAAGCAAAACTCAATTCAGTAGAGAAAACGCTATAACTGTATCACGCAATGAAAAAAAAAATGTATACAGAAAATGAATATCACGGAAACAGAACAGTAAAAGAGCACGATGCAGGCTATGGGGATGAAGTTTTTAAAAAATATTAAAAGTGTTACCAAAATAGATAGAATAGGAAACATAAATATAAAGAACCAACTGAAAATACAATCCACATTGAAGTTTATGTAGCAAAGAAGGCTGAGTTGGTAGAGTCATGTACATCGAAGGAAATATACTATACCAGTGAGAACAGTGTGAGAAGAAAAAATATCGAAAAACAAAAACGAGAAACACAAAGGCCTAGATAGGATGAAGTGATTGGAAATATATTGGAGAAACGAGGACTGACATGAATAGAAGCAAAGATGTTGACACGAAATGGCAAAGAACGGAAGACATTTTTTAAGAGGTATATTAAACCTTACACCAATATAATGGTAGAAAAGTTTTTTATATCTCTAGATAGCTGAATATTTCAAGATAAACTTTTTCTCAAAATTTACCTCTAATTTGTCCATATGTTTTTATTATATTCTCCATATCTTTAAATGTTATAGATGTAACCCAAGCATCCCCCACACGAAAGTATTGCCTTTCTTCTTCCTTTAGAAATGAAAAGCAGTCTTCATAATGAGCTGATTTACTTCTGTACTTTAAAATTTTGACGTCAGACAATGACCATGTACTATTATTAAATTGTTAATAAGCAACCACCAACTGCTTTGGAAATAAAATAAGAACCAAACGGTATAGACCAGGGCATTTAGCACAAAGTAAATCGATTTTTAAATACAGCATCGTGAGCAGCTTTTCGCATTGTGTTTAGGATGATGTGAGGAAAAAAGTCTACTATAGAGAAATGGGTGAAAATGCATATTTGCCTTTTAGAGTGCATACAATGCATTCAAAAGTGCATAAACATGTCAAAATAAGTGTGTTAAGGACCAAATTTTGTTACTCGGGGTTTTTGGCCATACGTCATCAGTACCGACCACCGGAGCACATGGTGTCCAGGTTCACTTTACTGCTAAGGCACGTCATCTGAAGTTCCAAGGCAATATATTGATGCATACAGATTACTCGGAGATTTCTGGGGTCGCTGAATAAGAATACGCCATCGGAATGGACCCACGGTGCACCTGGTGCCCAAAAACCATTCAAGGTCCAGAAGACACCATGCCTTAGCAGTGTGCTGAGGTACCAGGTTATCCGGGGGTGCGGTCGGTTCTGCTGGCATATTCGTGCTCAGCGACTCCAAAAACCTCCAAGTAATCTGTTTACATCAATTTAGTGCCGATAACCCTTGAACCTCCAGTTAAGGTGCCTTAGCAGTGACCTTGGGCACCATGTGCTCCGAATGTCGGTTTTGATGGAGTAGTCGTATTCAGCGACTCCAAAAACCCTCGAGTAACAAAATCTGACCATTTGTCGTCAGGCCCAGAAACTATAAAAGAAGCCGAGCTCGATCACCGACTAGACGATCCGACGACGTGGAAAGAGTAGCAGGAAACCGGCCACAAGCGACCCAGTGTAAAGAACATTGGAAGAGATTGAGTAAGGCTTATTCCCAGTAGTGGACGCCATTAGCATAATGATACTGATAGTACAGTCCAGCATATACAGATAATATATAAATAATAAAAAAAATAATATGAATTAAAAAATTATAAATATGTTACATCAAGAACTATAAACTACAACTCTCAAAGTATATTATAATGTTTAAATTTTAAACTAAAAAAAAAATGATAAAAATTACATATATATAAGCTGCTAGATATATTAATTCACTATAATATGACCAATAGTGCTACAATATAGAAAAGTACACCCTTCTTGCTAGTTTTGTACAAAGAAATATTGAAATTTTTTTAATAATACGTACTTACTTTCGTGTGTAAAATATAAATGTGATAACAATCACATTCTTTAATATACATATATTATGTGACGGAGAGGAATTTGTAGTGTTCAAACACGCAAGTAATTAATATAAAGTTGACAAGGAATAAGCCAACAAAGTATAAAGAATTGTAGGTTAAATTATCAGGGATCAGAAAATAATACGGTATTTTTAATCTCATAATCCATATTAAAATATTCAATATGCAAGCATTTGTAGTATTACAAAAAAGGGATTATAGTATTCGATATTTTTAAAAGTTACCTTTTCGTCATCACACAGCCAAATTTATCCACTATTGGACATAGGCCTCCTAAAGATGTCTCCACCCTTCTCTGTCCTGCGCAGCTGCAATCCAGTTTGCTGCTATTCTTTCAATGTCGTCCGTCCATCTGGTAGGTGGTCTTCCACGACTTCGCTGGTCTAACCTTGGCCGTCGCTCTGAAATCTTCTTTATCCAAATGTTGTCTCTCTATATTGCGACGTGTCCTGACCATTTCCACTGCAACTTCGTAATGTATAACTTCCACTCCAGTTCTTCGCCGTATCTCATAATTTCGTATTTTGGCTCTCAAAGTTAGGTCAAGCATAGATCTTTCTATTTTTCGTTGTGCTACTTGTTATTTTATTTTTTGGTGCTTTAGTCCATTCAGTGTTTCAGCTCCATAAGTGAGCAACGCAAGTACGCACTGGTTCAGTGCTTTCTTAGCTTTATTGGGATGTTTTCCTGGAACATACCTCTTAGTTTGCCATAGGCTGCCGATCCTAAAGCTATTCTTCTAGATAATTCGCATGTTTGGTTGTCTCTACCTATTTGTATTTCGTGGCTTAGATAGATGTATTTGTCAACTGTTTCGGTATGCCAGTATTCTAATTTCAATAGGGAACTTGCACATTTTTTTTATTACTTAATAATGTTCAGTTTTGTTTAAAAATAGGTTTCCAAAACTTCACGCTTCAAAAACTCGTAATAACTTAGAAATACATATTTAAAGTCTTCTGCGGTATACAATAGTTCAAACGACCCGTGACGTCACATAGTTTTACATTAGTTATTATTATGGTTATATTTCGCTTTGTCTAGGTACACGCTAACGTGTACCCAAATAAAAAAGTTAGGTACACGCGAATTAAACCTCATCAAGCTAGTGACGTCATTATTTAGCGTGCGCAGTGACTGTATATTTTGGTACATTATGCTATTTTGATATGTTTAGTGTTTGTTTGATAGAAAAATATTTGTTACGGGAAGGGAAGCAGAACTATTCAGATGTTTCAAACTTAATTATAATAAATCAATATAAAAGTATATATTTAAGTTAGCAAAATAAATATATGTATTTAGTTGACATGACACGTACAAAATATTGTTAAAATAAGTTTTATACGTAAGTTAATTATTATAATCAACTATTCTAAATGGAAAATAAGCCACAATTTAACTCAAAAAATGATTTTATTAACGTTTCGACGTCCAAATCGGATGTCATTTTCAAAATACAAAAATTAGTCAGATTAAATAAATTTAAGAAAACATTTTTTACTAAGCAACAACATTTTTGTTTAATTTAATAATATTTTGTATTTTGACAACGACGTCCGATTTAGACGTCGAAACGTTAATAAAATCATTTTGTTAGTTAAATTGTGGCTTACTTCCCATTTAGAATAGTTGATTATAAAAATGCCACAAGGAAATAGCTTCAGAACAAGTTAATTATTATTGTGAAAGCTTTAGGTCTTCCTTTTATTTTAATTTTGGATGGTAATACTATTTCACTTATAACTAAAAAAATATATATTAATTTATAGTCTCTTAACTTTTTCATACTGTTTTAAAATGTTTTTAAACTCATTAAAACAAATAAATATTTGTCCACACTGCATAGTTAATTTAAAAACAAACACTAAACAAATAAAAAATAAGAAATCTCTTTACTAATCAATATTAAAATTAAAGTGTAAACACAACGCGATTAAACAAATTCCAACACTCTGACACTCTAACTTTTTATTTGCGTACACGTTAGCGTGTACCTAGACACAGAGTTATATTTAGGTATATTCTTCTTCTCCTTCTTTAGTTTATTGGCCTCCACCTACTTGGGTATTTGGCCAACTCGTCGTCGGGTAATAAAGGAAAAATATTTATATTCTAATTACATTTACCGTATGTCGTTGTAATAATATATACCAGTTTGTTGAGATTGGAGTTTGATACAGTTTTTGAAGGAAAGGAAAGAAGGTTTACTATTGAAAATAAAACCATTTTGTAAAAGTACAAATTTTCTATGAATAATTCAAACGATCAAAAACACATTTAACGTCACATAACTGTATTTTTTACTGACGTTTATAATGTCTAATTTAAAATTAAATATACAATTGGTGTAGAATGTAAACATACAACGGCGTGACGTCACGGCGCGTTTTGGGGTGGCTGGTATAAGATGAATTTTTAGTCGTCTTTAGGGTCCAAACGAAAGACAAACAAAACTTTTTTATCTTTGATACAGGTTCTAATTTATGTTCTGTTGTGATTTATAACATTTTTTTCGAATTTAAAATTTTATGCAAGTTCCCTATTATCCGCGAGGTACTAAATTGTTCATCATTTTAATTTTCCCAAAGTTTATTTCCAACCCTATTTTTTGGGAAACTCGTTGTAGTTCTTGCAGCGTTTCTTGGGCTTCCTTTAAGGCGTCGGTTATTAGCACTATGTCATCTGCAAATCGCAGGTGCTTTAGCCTTTCGCCATCGATATTAACACTTCTGTTTTCACATTCTTACACCTGGAATGCATGCTTCATTAAGGCACTAAATACTTTTGGTGACATGGCGTTGTCTCCTTGTCTAACTTACCTTTTTAATTTTATTTTTTGAGTTTGGGCGTGGAGGTTTATTGCTGTTGTGGCATTTGCATATATATCTTGAATAATATTGGTATATCGGTAGTCGATTCTACAATCTCTCAAAGCTCCTAAGATGTCTACTATCTCTACAGTGTAAAAGGCTTCTTTATAGTTCACAAATGCTAGAACCAGCGCAGCGGCTGGTTGTACTCTATAGTTTTTTCGATTAAGGCCTTTAGACAAGTTAGTCATTTGTACCATGCCCAGGGCGAAACCTGTCTGCTTTCTTGGTTGTCCTGTTTTAAATTTGTACTCAATTCTGGCAGTGATTATTAGAGCAAATAATTTATACGGGTGGTTTAGAAGACTGATTGGCCTATAGTTTTCGAGGTCTGTTTGATCTCCTTTCTTATTTATGAGGAACGTTATAGAATTATTCCATTCAGCTGGTATGGCTTGGTTTTCTAAGCTTATATTGAAGAGCTGTTTGATTGCTATGATGATAGAAGTTAAAGACATTAACTATCCACAAATGCTACTTTCCAAAGTAATGAAATGTTAATGCTAGGTTCTAAAAAGTCATCTCCATAAAAAGCTGTTTTCTTTTATTGGCGGATCAAAATCTGATTCCTATGTATCTATTTATATGTATGCGTTATTTTTTACAGTCACTTGTTATCCATGGACAGACTGTATGGAAAGATCATAAAGGAAAAATGAGAAATGCATATAAAGTAGAAAATCTTAGATCATATTATTTACACGGTCGAACAACTAATAGAAAAAATAATGGCCAAAAATAGATCCGTATAGCTGGCTTTTGTAGAAATTAAGAACACCTATGACCCGATACCTAGCACCAAGCAATGGAAGGCAATGGAAGACATCGAATTTTTACGAATATTAATAAAAGCAATAAAAGCACGCAATAACAAAGTAGCTATCCCAACGGATTATAGAATATATATAGAATATAGAATAGAATATGGATTTAAGACGACAAAAGGCCGACTACATGGCTGCTCCTCATCCCCTTCTTCTTCTTCTTCTTCTTCTTCTTCTGATAGCACTACAACCCGCTGTGGATCTAGGCCGATTGCACAACTCGCTTCCATCTCGAACGGTGGTCCATGATAGTTATGTCGGTGGGTAGCCTCATTGTTCTTAAATCTGACCATATATTGTCTCTCCATCGCACTCGTGAGCATCCTAAGGGCCTTCTTCCTGTGGGGACTTCCTCCCAGATCAGTTTGGCAAGGCGGTTATTAGGGAGTCTATAGACATGGTCTTAGACGCTGAGGTTTAATTTCTTGGACTACGTTGCTCGCCCTAAAAACAGTTACATCCCCTACTCTGTTCAAAATATTCCTGGAAAAAACCCTGAAACCATGGAAAAGGAAAGAGCGAAGGATTGGGTATACCCGTAAGAAACGAATAGATACCTATATACCCTAAGTTTTGCTGACGACCAAATGTGATCGCAAACGACGAAGATGACCTCAGTCTTATGATGAGAAAAGGAATATACAATGAATGGAATGAAAATGAACCTAAAGAAAACCGAAAACAAGGGAAAATACAGGATTAAAGTAGCCGGAAACAAATGAACGAAAACAAATCAAAGAAACAGACAAGTACACATATTTCGGTTTTACAATATCAAAGAAGGGAACAACTCAACAAGATATAAAAATAGACTAGAAAAAACAAGAGACTGCGTACAAAAATTGAACCCGGTATTGTGGAATAATATTGTACAATATTGTATAAAAACAAAAGGAAGAACATATAACACCATGACAAGAAGTATCCTCCCACATAGGCGTGAAAATTGGATAATAAATTGAGAACCAAAAATAAAATAAGGGCAACAGAAATGGAATTCCTAAGGAGAAGCTGCAGAGTAACGAGATGAGAGAATAATTATTAATAAAATAAAGATTAAGAAAATAATTGGGATGAACGTAGATATAATGGACTACATATAACAGAAAACATTAACCTAGTACAGATTTGGTATATCAGAAAAGCATACCAAAAATTTTGGATAAACAGAATAACAGAGTGTAGCCAGATAGGAAGAAGGAAGAGAGGTAGACCGCCAACATCTTTTAGAGATGAAGTGAACAAAGCAATGCTAAAAAGAAATCTACAGGAACGAGACTGGCAAAACAGAAAGGACTGGAGAGAATGGTTGAGTGCAGGTGAAAGCTGCTTAAATCTTTGGTAGATAATATACTGGTTATCAAAAAATTGTTTTAGGTCATCAGTATATCGAATTTGTGGTTTGGATCTGATTTTTTGTGTGCTGTTAGTGAAACCTAACAATTCTCTTTGTCCATGGGTTGTTTCCATTCTTTCCACATTTTCGACCTAATTCCATTTTAGTTATATTCGAGTATATAACGTTTCATGGCATGATAAGTTATCTGCAGTTTATGGATTATGTTGTTATTGAATGTTCGATTTAAAAATCTGTTTGAAGTCGTCCAAATACTACTCAGGCCATAACAGATGTTCTTTGAAATTGATCTTTAGGATTTAACCTTCTTTTTACTCTTATTGTATGAAGTAGCTTTCTCGTAGCTAATAATTAATTTTGAGGTATTTCTTTTTCTTTAAACTTATTATTAGTCTGAATAATTTTGACTTATTTTTTAGTAGGGTGGGTCGAAAAAAAAATATTTAATTTTTTAATCGCTATGCCGCCGAAAACTTGCCTTTGGGGTATATAAGTAAAATGCAAAGTAGAATTAAGTTATATATTGAACCTCCAGCTAGCGCATCACACTTAAAATTTAGTTTTTTTTCAGAATTCAAGACATTTTTCAATTATTTTTACAATCTCTAGTCAATAATATTTGAACGTGCTATAGTGAAAACTCTTCAATTAATAGTTTAAAAAATAGGAAATAAATTTTAACCAGACAATATCTTTTAATTAGAGGTAGCACCTTAAAAGAAAGTGTGCTCTAGTTTGTTGTGTTGGGTGTTAATAGTACAATCCATTTTTTGTTCTTTTACTTAACACTCCATTTAATTGGAATAGAACTACTATAGTGTGTTTAAAGTTATAAAGGATATAAATAAAACAACTTATAATTTTAATAACATGTTTACTTGAACCAAAAAAAAACCAAATTGTAGCCTAATAATGTCAATAAATTAAATGAAATTTTGACTTTAGAAAGCGTCTTATACTCACTTTTTCTGAGTGGGTACGTTGAAGCTGCGCTTGCTGTCAAACTGTGGCATCGAAGCTCTGGACGCTACGGCAGATATTATGAATCCATCTCGTTCCTTGACGGCTTTTTTTAGATGCTTCAGTCACTAACTTGACGCAGCGCTCCACGGCTTGAGTATGACATGGAAATTTTCCAAAGTTACAATCCTCGGGTGTTTCACCAGCAGTGATTTTAGCCCAATCTTTACCATCAGAAATTCTCCGTAACTGCGGTGGTGGTGTAATTTCAGTGGTGTTCCAATCAGTTAATTCAGTATAATAAGTCGCATAAATGTTGACCTTTGGAGGTCGAAAAACCCTAATTGTTTCTGTTTTTGCAGCTAAAATCCTTGCTTTGATTATTCTTCGGAATCCTAATTCTCTTATGTGCTTCCTTTCATCAACTATCATCCTCAGTAGGAAATTTCTGGGTGGAAAAAATGCATTTCTTTCGATTACAGGATCAACTGCTTTAATCAAATTCTCTTGTAGAAATCTGGTTGATTTGATAGCCTCAAAAACGTGTTCAGGTACATCTGTTATGTATTTGCTGATCTTTATTTTAAGCCATACAGGCGTGTATGATTGAATGAAGGATACTAACAATTTATGTTCAACTGAAGGCGTTTCCACACTTACCTAGATTCTCAAAACTCTGTTAGCAGTAGTCAACCATCGAGAATGGGAAAGTGAACCCGGTTCTCGAACAGATAAGTCCACAGGGCAGATGCCTCACTTTATCGAACAACTTATGTCTAAAAGATACTGTTGATATTAATGTTGTTGTGAAGCTATTTCCTTGATGAATTTTTATAATCAACTATTTTCATTGGGAAATAAGCCACAATTTTACCAAAAAAATTATTTTATTAACTTTTCGAAGCCCAAATCGGGTTTCGTTGTCAAAATACAAAATATTAATAAAATAAACAAAACTGTTGTTTATTTAAAAATACAACATTTTTGTTTATTTTAGTAGTATTTTGTATTTTTACAACGAAACCCGATTTGGGCTTCGAAACGTTAATAAAATCATTTTTTTTTGGTAAAATTGTGGCTTATTTCCCATTAAAAACTGTTGATCTTTACTCAAAAGATTGCCGTTAATGTCTGGTAATTCACAATCAACACTTACAGGGTTTGAAATAAATGCCGGAACGGCAACTCGTTGAAATGCAAGAGGCATATTGCCCACTGCAGGGGTCTTTTTACGTTTTCTTTAATAGAACGAATCACACCATTTTTCCAACCCGTCCTAACGTTAGTACGACGTTAGTAACGTTACCGTCAAACCCCATTACGTCAAGTTCATTACGTCAAGTCACCCCATTACGTCAAGTTTGGCAGCAAGCGCAGCTTCAACGTGCCCATCAGAAATAGTGGGTAAAAAACTCTTTTTTAAAGTCAAAATTTCATTTAATTTGTTGACAATGTTTGGCTACAATTTGGTCTCTTTTTTGTTTTGATCAAACATGTTATTAAAATTATTATTATTAAGTTTTATTTATATCTTTTATAGCCTTAAATACACTATAATAATTCTATTCCAATTAAATGGAGTGTAAAATAAAAGAACAAAAAATGGATTGTGCTATTAACACCCAACACAACATACTAGACCACACCATCTTTAAAGTTGCTAATATGTAAATTTTAGCAATTTTTGAGTATTTTGCGCTACCGCAAATTAAAAGATATTGTCTGTTTCAAATTGATTTCCTATTTTTTTAAACTATTAACTAAACAGTTTTCACTACAGCACGTTCAAATATTATTGGCTAAAGATTGTAAAAATAATTGAAAAATGTCTTGATTACTGAAAAAACTAAACTTTAAGTATGATGCGCTAGCTGGGGGTTCAATATATAACTTTATTTTACTTTGCATTTTACTTATATGTATACCCCAAAGGCAAGTTTTCCGCGGTAGGTATAGTCATTAAAAAATTAAACATTATTTTTTTTCTACCCACCCTATTATTTAAGTCTAAGAGCGTTTCTCGCAATTCTTCTCTGTTAAGAGATGTCATCTACAAATCTCAAGGGGTTGTGGAATGCAAACGTCCCCCACTGTCCATCATTTGTCGGTCCATTTGCCATGCAAATTTTAGAATGCTCTGATTTTAGGTTGTAACCAGAATGTATGCTTTCCGGCGTAAGAGATCTATAAGCGCTCCTGTACATTAGATTTCTCTCTGTTTAAATAGATGTCGCTATTGCGTCTATTAGCAAGTAATTTCATATTATTTTGTTTACTAGACAGCTCGATTTAGTTTGATCACAGCGCACTACAAAGCCGTTCTGACGAAGAAACGTACATAGATGGATGGTAATGATACGTGAATCAAATTGAATTTTAAGCTGTCTCTCATTTTTTAATTTAAGGTTTATATGAATTCTTCTTATACATATATTATTTAGTTGCGATCTGTAACATTTTTCAATACACAACATTTCAACCTTTTCAAACTAGGTCTGTCTACAAACTTCTATAAGGTAATAGATTAAAGATTAATGGCAAATGCGCATAATAGGTCTGGATCCCGCGTATGAAAAAAAAGTTGATTAATAGCAAGCTGAAAATTTGTTAATAGCTTAAGGGTGTCGAGTCGGATAAACTTTAATATATGGTAACACTGTAACAGGGGCAGTTTTAATTGTGGAACAGGTTAAAAATTTGGAACGGTCAGATCACAAAAACGGCACATTTATTTTGTCCGACAGAACAGACTTAAACTCTCCGAACAGAGATTAAACTCTCATGCAAGAATCAGACTGCTATTTATCACCTGTCATAATTCCTGTCATTTGACATATTCTACATGTTCCACTCATTAAAACGCCCATTTGGTGATAAATAGCAGTCTGATTTTTGCATGAAAGTTTAATCTGTGTTAGGAGAGTTTAAGTCTGTTCTGTCGGACAAAATACATGTGTCGTTTTCGTGGTCTGACCGTTCCTTTCAGCTTGCTATTAATCAACTTTTTTCATACGCGGGATCCAGACCTATAATGTCACCTGTCAAAATGTTCAATGTGTTTTAAGCCTATTACTTTGTTTCTAATCCTGAGAAAACTAATAAGTATTTTTGAAAAGTTTAAACGCAGAATGAAATATTACGTTATTACTGAGGGCCGAAAGTCCCTAAAAACTTCTATATTGTTTATTTTGATACGTTACAAGGGTGAAAGCAAAAAGAAAAAATTAGTGTGACCCTTAATTTCAAATATCTCATTCACAAGAAACTTTTTGGTTATTTTGAAAGACTTTTGGCCCTCTGTAATAATGCTGTCTTTCATTCTGCGTTTAAATTTTTCAAAAATATTTAGTTTTTTCAGGACTCTAAAAAAAAGAAATTTGAAATACATTGAATATTTTTCAGGCGACAATTTGCGCCTATGCTCTTAACCTTCGGATGACCAAGGGGGTTAAATTTGGACCCCAACGTATGTTTATATTTAATAAATTCAGAAATATTTTTAATTTTAAACTAATTTTTTTATTTAACTTTAATATCATTCCAGATATCCTCATATTTTGTAATAAAAAAAATTCCCTATATTTTACGAAAAAAAAAAACAATATTTTCTGAATTTGGGGTCAAAGACGAACTCCCTTGACCTTCCATGTTCCAATTTTATATTAAGTAAAAACCGTTTATTATGTTGAATTATTTGTATGAAACATTCCAACAGTGAAAAAAAGTTGTTTGATAAACCTGTGGCGACGTAATTAGTGTGTATTTTAAAATTTCTTTAGTTATATGTTCAGAATGATTAGTTTTGGATCAGTTGTGATTAAAATATGTTTTACCAATGTTTAATTACCATTATTTATTGATACAATACTAATATTAAAATTACGAATACATTATTTTATTTCTTAAAACAACTTAATTATTTTTTTGTCAATTGTCATTTTTTATTTGGGGGTCATTTTTTACCCCCGTTGGTCATCCGTGTAACAAAAAAATGTTGGTCATTGGAAGGTTAAAGGACTTGCCTATATTTTAGTACCTATGCATCGATCATTGAAACTATTAAAATAATAAATCGTTTTAAACCTTAACCTTAACTTTTATGATAAATAAAACGATTTAAAGCTCTTCTGTGTATACTTATACCCATTCTGTATGCTGGCTCGTAACACTTTTACAAAAATAGGGAATTATTAGCAGGAGCATAATATAAAAGTAAACAGTAATATAAAATCAGGCCACGACGAGGCCGATTGCGGAAAAATGCGAGATAATCTTCGAAAAGAGGATTGAATGCTTTTGTGATTTCAGATGTGCCCATTCTCCACCTGTCTCTGGGTTCGAACCTCAATCCCGAAGATATTGAAGAGGGAGACGATGTTTACTTTGAATGCAAAGTGAATGCCAACCCCTGGGCATACAAAGTACTGTGGAAGCATAACGTAAGTCGTTATTTGTTATTTATTTATATTTACTTTTAACGACGCCAATTACGCAACGAAAATGAAAATAAAGTGATACTTTTTCTGAAAATGTGCTGTAGATATGAATGCCTCGGGAAATTTATAACATTTTATACAGGGTGGTCGCTGCATATTTAATTAGGATAAACTTTGTTTGATTTTTAATGTAATGTGCATTTATTTTTTATTTACTAGATGTTAATCGATGTAACTCGAACATACTAGATATTTAACAGCTGACTATCTTTAGTTTAGTTACAGTATTTTTCTGGTAACTAAATTGTTTGTTATTTTACACAATGTTTGTTATAATAGCTATCTCTATATTTTAATTCATAAATATCTTAATTAATTTGTATTGTAAAAATCACATCTGACTTTAGACGTGTAGGAAAGGATCTGTTAAAATATTATAAATAGTGGCCTCAACAAATTGGAGATATTGAACATACATATCTACAGTGCAGGTGATGACGGACCTGCAATGAATGCACTGCATGGTGTCATATATTTCTCTTTCTCTTAGCCCGCTAGCAGTCGCGCCGTTAGAAAAAAATCCAACATTTTATCCTTTTTCGTGATAACTTGATGAACAATTTTGCAACATTACCTTCCACTCGTAAGTGCCTCGAGGACGGGTGTAGTAATGCGTAGGTTTATTATTTTTCCTTTTTTTTTTCTTCTTTTTTTTTGGAATTTATGTTTTTGGTGAGAAAAAATTAGCTTTAATAATTGTTAAAAATAATATTTCTAACATTTTAAATTTTAAACCATGGCAGCTGGTTAAATATAAATTGTGACTCTGAGGAAGAGATAATATCCAGGATATCCAGAAATATCAATTAAGGCTTGTATGACCAGTTTTGTGTAACAGAAATCTGTCGATGCATAGTCGCAAGAATGTCCTGAAATGTTATGTTAGGTGTCTCCTATTATATGTAGTTGTGAGACGTAGTGATCAAATATCTGATCGCTTTTAACTGCCGAAATTTGGGTTCCAATAATAATCAGAGAGGTGTGGAAAAGAGACCACATTGACGCAGGCTAAAAAAAGCTCACATCAAACTTCTTAAAAAGAGCAGCCTCACGCTGTGCAGAAACTGAAAAATCTCACGATTTATAGCTAATGAAGAATGCCTTTGACAGTTTATCAAATGCTGCTTTGTCGAAAATTCTGCAGCAAAAAATAACATCCCGCAACAAATAATTTATATTATAAAGCCGCTATATATTGAGGCTAAATGCAGCATGACAATGAAATCACTAGTGACGGATTTGACATTCCTTCTGGAGTAAGACAGGGATGCGTGCTTTCTCCATTTCTTCTTAATATGACAACTCTGAGATTGAAAATGTGGACAATTTTATATACATCGGAAGTATCATAACAGAAAGCGGAGATAATCAAATGATATTTTTTATGATAATACAGAAAACTAGCAAGCATTCAGCATAATCAAGTTTGTTTGGAGCTCTGGCCTGTATACCACAAAGAATAGCATCGAAATATTTTAGTCGAATATCAAGACTTTTTTACTTTACGGATATGAAACCTAAAAAATCACAAAAACAGTTAGAGTTAAAGTGCCGGCTTTTGTTAACAAATGTGTATGAATAATAATATTCGCATGTTTTGCTCTAATATAATATAATATAATAACAGGGGATAAAGGATGAAATAAAGTCAAGGCAGTTGGGTTGGATCAGCTCTTGTAACAGCTAAAACAGCTCTTGTATTGCAAAGGCTATCCTATGGTGAAATTCTCAAGAAAAAGCAAAGGAGAACACCCAGCACAAACTTAAACATGATCAATTTTGGATGAGATGGAAGGGCCGGTAAAGTTTGGAAACAAAGTAAAAGCCTTAGCGCAAAATAGGACTCGATGGCGAATTTTAAACGAAGTTCTGTGCTCAACTTAGGAGAAGAACATTTTATGAACATACTTATTTTTTAAATACATTATTTATAAAGTAAATCCCATTGGTTGGCCGTAGACTATGAAGTAAACACTTCTAATATAAAATGGTATAAAAGGTATTAATTTTTTTTAAATGAATCCAAAATATAAAGACTCAGAATGTTTTCAGTCCAATTGAATCATCCTCAATGAAAGAGTCTATACATCTAGTAACTGAAACTGGCCACAGAACGAGGTTAGATGAGCCCTAAATTTCATAATTGAAGTTAAAAATTGTATAATTATTGTGACACTCCTTCGATGATAACTGATTACCTTTTTAAGGAAAACATAATATAAATCCCCGCTTGAAACCATGGACGTAGTTCAACGAGAGGTAACAACCAATTAAGTTGGTTGAGTTTGTGCGTACCACCCGTTGGTTTACGTCCTCGATTTTGAGCGGAAATCTTTATGTTTCCCTTATGGCCGGTTTCACCAACGACAAATAGCAATTTAGTCTATGAATAAAGTTATTCAACCAGTAACTAGTAAACTGACATTTCTCCATTTTACTCACGTCACATAAGATTTATTTTAGTTATTTATGAATTAAATACTTACTCTTCGAATACATTGGCAAGATAATCTCGCTATAAATATTTTTAAGTACAGTGGAACTTCGATAACTCGGATTAATCGGGACCGCGGCTGATCCGGGTTATCGAAAATACGGGTTAGCAAGAGAATATAGTAAAAATTAATAAAACACGGTATACTTACAGACAAACTCCATTAGAATTGAAATAACATGAAATATATATAAATATGCACAGTACCTACACATCTAAAGTACTAAAAACACGCAAGCAAAAACAAACGTAAGCAAACGGAAGCGAACAATACAAGACTGTACTACACACAATACAATCACCACAATCGGAACGATGTTATGTTAATTATGAAGAGTGAAAACTAAAGACCATTGTTTAAAAATATTTTTTTAATAGTCTTTTAACAATGCTAAGACAATTTGAAATAAATATGTAAAGGAATACTACAGACAGGTGCCTGTTGTTTCTGCCGGCGCGCGGCGCGGCGTGTGCCATGTGAGCCATTTTTACTATCGTATAGTCCAAATTACACAAATACACATTATCTCTCAAATATTATATTACATACATTTTTATTGTTGAAACGTTTATCTGATAATTAACTATTTTGATGGGAAATAAGCCACAATTAAATTGAAAAATAATTTTATTAACGTTTCGACTGAAAATGTACTGAAAATCAAAATATTTATCTGATTAAAATCGCCCCGGGTTAGCCGGACTTCCGGGTTATCGGGGGCCGACTTATCGGGGTTAAACTGTATGTAAATTCGGCAGTTTTACTTTAAATTATCAAAATTATATTGAAACAAAATATAAATAGTATAAACGTCTAATAAATTTTATCGCCAACCGTCACTAAAGATATTCATTATTGTACTCATTTGCCCTCATTTGCGGCTGTAAAGTAACACTTTATTGTACTAAAAGAAGAATTTTACTTTACCTGCCGCGATTAATCAAATTAACCAAGATTGAATGTAAGTGGTCAATGTCATTAATCGATTATTTATTTGTGTGAACTTAAAATTTATTTACTTTAATTAATAAAAATATTGTACAAAATTTACGTTATTATTAATTAAATTTATGTCAAAAAGTGATATTCTGTATTATTTGTTTTGCAATGATGTTCATACAAAATAAATCAAAACTTTACAAATTTAGTAATTAGGTATTCAATAGTGACAACAACTATCGATTAAACATCGAAACCGCCTATAAAAAGGCATTCTGTCATTACTGTCATTGTCATAAAAATTTTTATTACGTCTAAAATTTATAAAATTCTTAAATCTTTTAAGTTAGGTACTACCTACTAATGCAAATATAATGTGTGAAATTGTGTTTTTGTTAATTCGATTATACAGTAAGTCCCTGTAAGTTGTATCCAGATGGAAAATTTTTTATTATTAATTTTACGAAAAAAAGTTATTTTTTATAAAAAGCTCTGCATGGTGCAAAACCTAATATTTAACCATCAAATATTAAATTTTTTGAATATTATACGAGGTATGTCAACAAGTTTGAATTTCACTCAAGAGTAAGTAGCTTTATTTTTCACAATATTGAAAATTGCTATTATGAAAAGTTGTTCGGAATTAAAAACTGTATTCTAGTATGCAGTTACATCCTTCTAATTGATAATTTTTTTTTGAAAAATTATGGATAACTAACATTATTTTCAGTTATTTTAATTCAGATAACACTTTTATTTTTAATTTTACGAAAAAAAGTGATTCCTAATAAAAAGTTCTGCATGGCCTCAAATCTAAAATACAACCATCTTATGTCAAATTTTATTATTTTATAGGAGGTATGTCAAAAAATATGAATTTCGCTCAAGAGTAAAATACGTTTATTTTTCACAATATCGAGAATTGTTATTATGAAAAGTTATTTATAATTAAAAACTATGTTTCAGTATTTAATTACATCCTTCTAATTGGAATATTCTGAACTATAAAGGTACTTTACTTTTGATCTAAATTTATCTTTTTTGACATACCTCGTATAAAATTGATAAAATTTGATATAAGATGGTTGAATTTTAAGTTTTAGACCATCCAGAACTATTTATTAAGAATCAATTTTTTCGTAAAATTAATAATAAAAGAGTTATCAGAATTGAAATAACTGAAAAATAATGATAGTTATCCATAATAAAAAAAAATCAATTAGATGGGTGTAATTGCATATTAGAATATAGTTTTTAATTCCAAACAACTTTTCATAATATCAATTTCCAATATTACGAAAAATAAAGCTACTTTACTCTTGAGTGAAATTCAAACTTTTTGACATACCTCGTATATTATTCAAAAAATTTGATATTTGATGGTTAAATCTTAGGTTTTGGATCATGCAGAGCTTTTTATACTGAATAACTTTTTTTCGTAAAATTAATAATAAAAATTTTTTCCATATACAACTTACAGGGACATACTGTGTATAGGACAGTGATAGATATTTATTGAGAATTTGGTAGTAAATATATTTATTTAGATTGTCTACGATTCATCAAGGGAAAAGCAACTGCGCAAGGATATACAATACAGTTCATAAACAATGACGTAATTATTAACGATATTTTTAATTTTCGGTAGATATTATTTTAAGAAAATTAGATATTTAAATAAAAATAAAATTAAATTGTTTAAAATATATTTATTTCGTTGAAATCATAAAAAGCATAACTTCTTACGTGCGTACAAAGTACACACACTCTTTTATCATTAGAAGGATGTAATTAAGTAGGTATTAAGTAAGTGTTAATGCTTTTTATGATTCGCGATAAAATTTTGTATGCACCAGGTCAGTAAAGACTCCTTATCGAACTCGTCTGTTAATCGCCTCGCTCGCTTCGCTCCCTCTGCTCGTAATATTAGACTCGTTCGATAAAGGGTCACTATACGACTTGGCACATAACTATTATTCGACCAATAACTATTCATTTAATTATTTGTTGTTGTATTGGTGAAACCGGACCTTAAAAATGTAATAATTTAACATCGACCTAGTGCCACAATCATTTTAAAATTTATAACTTTAATTATGTAATTTAAGGGTCATCTGATCTCGTCCTGTAAGTAGTTTCAATTGCTAGATGTGTAAAAGTTTTTCATTGAGGATGATCCGATAGGGCTGAAATCGTTCTGAATCTTTAGAAATACATTTCGGATATATCTTAAAAAATAATAAATTTAATATCCTTTTATATTAGAGGGGTTTACGTCATGAGTTTTTTCAGTATTTCTCCTTTTACTTTGTTTATAATAGAGTATATAATATAATGTAATAGAGTTCGGACAGGATGGTATACTTCTGTCGTTGCTATTTTTATTTTTCGATTATTTTTTACGTAATACAATCATTGTGACTGGTTGAGTGGCTGTAGCCCATTCCGAAAAAATATCAGTTTATTGAAAATATAAATTAAGACAATAGCGTTGTTTTGTTTGTTATTGTGAGTGTATTCTGACTTGATATTAATTTTTTCTACTTGGTATACGGTTTATTATTTTATTACTTTTATTTTCATGCTCTTTTATCAATCTTAGAATGTTTTAAAAATGTATGTTATAAAAACGTAACACGTAAAAAATTAGGGCAGAGGCACCACTTATGGCCACTACCCCGCCTATGGCCATTTCGCTGTGATTTGTAAGATAATAAGCATGGCGTCCATCAACCAATAACCTTGAAGCTGCTAAAACGTCAAATAATTCTATAGGAAGTGGGAACAGTGACAAAAACCTACCTAACTGATCAGTTTTTTTTATTGTTGATGTTTGAGTGGTAGTGTGTTGCACGTGCCAAGCTAGCTAACGAATTTTCATAAGAAACATATCTGAAATCATCCTTTTCAATACAATACTATAGGTATGATACTTTTTCTGCACTGGAAGTGCTAGATAAGGTAAATAGACACTTTTTATTTGATATTATTTATTTTTCATTATAATTAATATTATGAAATTTGAAAAAATGACGGAGGCCATAAGTGGAAACCGAAAAATCACTATTTACCTACTTATGGTCAACCTGCTGGCCACAAGTAGGTAAACGAAATCCACTTATGGCAAGTTTACTTTTCTACTAATGTAGCATGTTTACATAGTTATACCTACTTTATTTCTTTTAGTGAAAATGCCAAACGCACTGAAGAATAATAAGAGCAAAGTAGAAAAAGTAAAAATACCTAAATTCTAGTACTCACCTTCAAAAGTAAATTTAGCATTAAATGGCATATCCGAAGGAATGCCTGTGGCCACAGCCAGTCGTCAATTTAAAGTTCCGAGAACTACTTTGCGTAATAAAATATCCGGAAAGTCTCTAAGAGATTCAGTGCACTGTGGATTCGACTCTCACTTGGGAAAAGAGACTGAAGACCTCCTAGTTGAATGGATATTAACTTCTGCGAAAATGGGTTATTGAGTTCAGTACAAAAGCTTGTTCGAGAGGCAAATATTAAAATATGGATAGCAGTTTTCGTTCAAATAAGGTAGAAGAAGTCAAACGTAATATTTTTTTGCACAAAAACCGATTTCTTCAACAGTATTTTACAATGTTATCCCTTACAATCAACAAAAGGAACCGGACTCAAAGAAAAAAAGAACAAAAGAAGTGTTGTCACATCTGATAAGTGGGTGGAGTATCATGAAGAATGTGAGAAACTTAAAAATGATAAAGAAAAACAAAAGTAAGAAAGTAAGCAGGCTCGAGATCATAACAAACAGATGAAGGAACAAAAAAAGTCGAAAAAATGGAACAAAAGACAACAAAACTAAAAACGACGAAACCTAAAAAAAGATCTATATTCAGACTCTTCTTCGGAAGAACATGAAGACTGTGAGGAAACTGGTAGCCGTGAAGACGATGTTGACTTCGTGGAACCAGAACAAGAAAATATTGAAATGTTCGATACCGATGATCCCAAATTTGGAGATTTTGTGCTTGCAAGATTTAAGCAGCTGGGTAAAAGATCGATGACAACATATAAATATGTTGCCAAAATTATAGATGTCCTTTCATCAGAAGAGTATGAGATACAATCTTTCAAAAGTGCTAATGAAGAGAAAACTGTGTTTTGTCCTATTGAAAATGATGTTTGCAGTATAGATAAAAACGATATTTTAGGAAAACTAACCGATTCCATTGTCCAGGAACAATGAAGAAAATTTAAGACTATTTTTTCCAGGAAAACTAGACATTTGTGAACACATATAAAATCATAAACACTATTTACAACATTTTTCAATAATTTTTACCTATTTGTATTACCAGAAATTTATTTTTCCGCAAATCGCCAGGAAATTTTGACATTCCTGTCAAAATTTCTTGAAGAAAAAGTCAGGACTTCCTTACTGTAAGGAAATGGCATTTCCTTACTGTAAGGAAATTATATTTCCGTACAGTTGTTAGTGTTCTACATACATAATTAAAATTCAACCTCAATACGTTTCCATAGTAACCCAAGTAATTTGATTAGGAATTTCAAAGCACCATTTATTTGGGAATAAAATTATCGCGTTTTTTTTAAATCAATCAATATCTGTCGAATTTTAAACGATTTGCGGAAAAATAGTATGTTTACCTCGTAGGAAAAGCTACATTCCTGGACTCTGTGTTGCTAAGTCTCGGCTTGCGCCTCGACTTAGCAATCTTCACAGTCGTCCAGGAATGTTAAGCTTTTCCTACCCGGTAAACAATGTACTATTGTTTTACCTATTTTTGTAGTTCAATAAATATTTATATAAATATCAACTTGTATCTTTATTTTTACTTATTTTTCGGGTGGCCAAAAGTGGGGAAACTGTATGGCCAAATGTAGAAACACATGGCCAAAAGTGGCGATTTTTGTTGTTCAAAATATAAAACGATATAATATTTTTATTCTAAATTGAATCCTTATGATCATTTGATTTCCTAGTAGAGCTAATTCGAAAGTAAAAATAGCATTGAGCGGAAAGATTTTATTCGAATCCTTCATGTTTCTCAAGAGAAATATAAGGCAGGCCGCACATCAAAGAAACATGAAACGTAAATTACGTTTCATGGAAATAAACCACTGCTAAACAAATATATGTCCGGCCATTTATGAAACTCTCCGAAAATAAAAATGTGTCATGAGCATGAATCACACTCGTTTCATTGGTAGGCGGACTTTGAGATTTGTTTAGCAGTGTTTTCTTTTCATGAAACATGGTTTTCGTTTCATGTTTCATGTTTTTCGTTTCATGTTTCTTTGGTGTGCGGCTTTGCTAATAAAGAAAGTTCTTAAAGTGGCCATAAGTGGTGCCTCTGCCCTACACTACACTGCGGTGCAAAAAAATCGATCCACTAAAAATTTGGTCATATTTGATGTTTCGAATTTCCGAAACCTGTTGTCCGACTGAAGCGGTTTTTTTCTCACGTTATAGCCTTATTCAATGACAATATCGCTGTAATAATGTTGTTGCTAGACAGTCAAACTGTTATTGTATACTGGGTGTACGAATCAAACTGTGTTTTTTCTTAAAGTTTGTATCACCCTGTGGAATATTCTAGCATTTATAAAATACTGAAATTAAAATCCAACTATAGCCTCTGGGTTTCTTCACATTTTGTCTTTCGATTCATTCGCTTATGTTGGATAATAAAAAAGTTAGGTACTTTAACAACTGGCCATGTTCGTCATCAGTACAGGGTGTTTTCTAAATAAGTGCGACAAACTTTAAGGGGTAATCTTACATGAGAAAATAATGACAATTTGCTTTATAATCATATGTCCGCAAACACTTCGTTTCCGAGATACGGGATGTTAAATTTTTTTTACAAACTGACGATTTATTTATTGCTTTAAAACCAGTTGAGATATGCAGATCAAATTCGGTGGGTTTTAAAACGTAGTTATTGCACATTTTTGGCATACAATTAAGAATTTTATATTCACCATTGGCCTGCGTACGGGTAATATTATCGGTCATAATACCCGTTTGCGCGCCACTGGTGAATTATAAATTCTTAATTGTATGTCAAAAAATGTTTAATAACTACGTCTTAAAACTCACCAAATTTTATTTGCATATCTCAAGTGGTTTTAAAGCAATAAATAAATGGTCAGTTTGTAAAAAGAAATTGAACATCCCGTATCTCGGAAACATTTGCGGACTTATGATTATAAAGGAAATTGTCATTATTGTTTCATGTAAAATTACCCCTTAAAGTTTGTCGCACTTATTTAGAAACACCCTGTACTGATGACGAACATGGCCAGTTGTTAAAGTACCTAACTTTTGTATTATCCAACATAAGTGAATGAATCGAAAGACAAAATGTTAAGAAAACCTGAGGCTATAGTTGGGTTTTAATTTCAGTATTTTATAAATGCTAGAATGATCCACAGGGTGATGCTAACTTTGAGAAAAAAACACAGTTTGATTCATTCACCTAGTATAGGTACAATGACAGTTTGACTGTCTAGCAACAATACTATTACAGCGATATTGTCAATGAACAAGGCTATAACGTGGTAAACAATCACTTAAATCGGACAACAGGTTTAGGAATTTCGAAACATCAAAAATGACCAAATTTTTCGTTGATCGAATTTTTTTGCTCAGCAGTGTATATTTTTTACGTTAGTTATCCTATCATGTCAGACCTGAAGGTAGATAACCAAAAGTTGGTAATTAAGAAGTTCTAGACAACTCTTTTCAAATCCACTCCTGTTTTCTGTTTAAAAAGCATATTTAGCTGCTGTAGGAGTCTATTGTTCAGCAACCACCGTCTCACTTTTAATTAACTTAATTAAATGAGAACATTTTCCTCGAATTCAGGATATGCCTGCCTTAAATGGCTATATTATGAGGAAATCTCTCGATTTCTTAAAAGTAATTAGATAAAATGTTTGTCTTTGAATCTGCAGCCAAATTGCGAAATTACCGAACTCCGGATGAGGCAAATGTTGGAAATTGCCAGTGATTATGCCATGCCTACTATGTATAATTGTATACGCAAAGTTTACGAGAAGCAGCGTAATGGAGAAACAGAAGAAATATGCGCCAATTTGATTTTGACATATTTTTAAGAAAGGCCGATCTAATATTCTACAGACCGAGAAACTTTGCCAAACAAGTTTAAGAGAAAACATGTTGCCACACATTAGCATCTTATTCCAAAACATTATTGTTTTTGTTCATTAGTGCTCTTTCCCTTCTTTATCAATTTAAGCTTTTATAATTATGGAGATATTATAAATATTTTATATTTATAAATAGTGTATTGAACACCTATAACTTGGAACATCACTTGGCTTAGATAGTCTTGACTTAATTCTTCCACCTTTTATCTCTCTCTTACTTCTTCTAGCATCAAACCACTTCATTCCTGGTCTCCCTCTCCTTTTCTTCCCTAGCTCTTCGGCTGACAAAACTTTCTGTGTTTTTAGGCCTTTTATACATTTCCATTAACTCTTGGTTTGTTCTGTTTGCTCTTCTGCGTCATTCCCCGTTAGCCTCTTTTACACCACCATAAACTTTTCTCAATAATATATTCCTCTTCCAAAAATTCAGCTTTTTTTCTTTCTAATTCATTGTCCAAGTTTCGTTCCACATGCATAAACACCGTTAATGTTGGTCTCATTATTGTTTCACAAGTTCGAATCGTGGCTGCCCTGCACAATGTATACGTTTATTGCGGAATGGGACGTTTCATCGCCGCCGGTTCGTCGCTGCCGTTTCGATGCCGCCGATTCATCGCCAGTCCATTTCATCGCCGCCCGTTTCATCGCCCTTTGTTTCATCGCCAGTTAGTCAGTTGATTTTGTATTATTAGCCCAATAAATGACCGTTTTGGAGTGTAATTTCCACAAGAATAACGAAAAAAGAAAAAAAAAAGTATATGAAGTCAGAGTACAAGGGAAAAATAAAGTAGGTCGCCCAAGAATGAGATGGGAAGAACAAGTAAGACAAGAAGCAGAGAAGAGAGGACTGCAATCGAGTATGGCAAAACAATTGGCTCAAAATAGAACAGCATGGAAAAGAAGTATCAAAGAAGCACCACAAGATTAAAACATATGGACAGAAAAATGGGTCAAATAAGTAATTTATATTTATTAAAATTGTATTGTTAAAATAAAAGTTTTGTATAATTATTAAAATGTATTGAAATGTAGATATTGAACTAGTTGTAAACAGCCCAACACCGAAAGGCACGAATGGGCTTAACTGATTAAATAAATAAAAAAATAAATAAATAAATAAATAAATAAATAAAATTTCCAGGGGCAACTCCGAATTGCATGAAAATTTGGATTTAGGTTCTATTTACCCTCCACTTCAAAGTTGAATTTGTGCCGTTGGTTGCTTTTACTTGGGGAGTGACATTTACCCCTTCTCAGGGGGTGAAAAACGCATGCTTAAAATAAGGCCGGAAATGGATAAATTGATTTATTTTAAGCACCTTTTGCTCTATAAAGTTTTTTACGTAAGTCAATACTTTTCAAATTATTCGCGATTTAAAATAATGATTTTTCGACAAAAAATCTACGTTTTCAGACCGTTTTTCCCAAATAACTCAAAAAGTAAATACTTTATCGAAAAAAAATAATTTTAATAAAAGTGTAGCCTATAAAAAAAACGAAAAAAATGGTGTACCAGCAAAGTCTACAAATTGGGTAGAAACAAAGTTGTAGCTCATGAAAAATACGTTCTTATTCGTCTAATTCCAAATCGAATAATTCAACGCGAAATCACCGAAGAAAAAAGCGTTTTTCGGGAAAACCTTATTAACATTTTTAAAGTATCGAAAAAAAGCTTATTACTTGTTTTTTACAAAAGTTTACAGCATCAAAAATAAACGAGTTAAACTAAAAAAAATTTGCCCCTTTTTTTTGGTAAAAAAATCGTGAAAACCTCCCTCTATTTAGCACCCTAAATGAAATTAATCGTTTGGCTTTACCATCTATTTTAACTGTATGTGTATTGTTTATGTGATCTGTAAGTTTGATTGGTTTGAAGTGTTTATTTTTGAAAACATTTGGTTTTATAGTAAAAAAAAATTTCTAAAAATTTTGGCAAAATTTCATTTTTTCAAAATAACTTAAAAATTATTAGTGATAAGGAAAATCTTAAAGAGTAAAAATATGTAGGTTTTGCTATTATAATTATGCTAGTTTCATTTTGTTTCTCCGTAAGACAAAAGCTGGTTAAGATATGGCTGTTCAAAATTTGCATACACTCGTGATTAGTGACAAATTCAAGCTTTCTCAATTATAACCCTTTCAAAAATAAACACTTTAAACCGGTGAGACTGACAGATCATATAAAAAATAGATAGGTAAGTAAATTGCTTGTAAAGCGGTAGCGATTAATTTCATTTGGGGAGCTAAACATGGCTAAATTTTCAGGATTTTTTTTACAAAAAAAAAGAGGGCTAACTTTATTTTGAGCATTACTAGCTTATTTTTAATGCTAAAACTTTTGTTAATAATTAAAACAAAGCTTTTTGTAAACACTTTGAAAAGTTTAAATGGGTTTTTCCTGAAAAGTGCGTAATTTTTCGGTGATTTCACCTTGAAATATTCGATTTGGAATTAGATGAATAAGAACGTATTTTTCATGAGCTACAACTTTGTTTTTATTTGATTGATATACTTTACTGATACACCATTTTTTTGGGTTTTTTATAAGCTACACTTTTGCTAAGGATATTTTTTTCGATAATATATTTACTATTTAAGTTATTTGCAAAAAACCGTCTGAAAACGTAGTTTTTTTGTCGAAAAATCAACATTTTCAATGGCAAATAACTCGAAAAGTATTGACTTACGTAAAAAACTCTATAGAACAAAAGTTGCTTAAAATCAATCAATTTATCCATTTCCGGTCTTAATTTGAACGTATGTTTTTTCACCCCCAGGAAGGGGTGACTGTCACCCCCCAAGTAAAAGCAACCAACGGCACCATTTCAACTTTGAAGTGGAAGGTAAGTAGAACCTAATTCCAAATTTTCATGCAATTCGGAGTTGCCCCTGAAAATTACACGGTATCGCCGTATTTCCCGTTCATTTACTGGGCTATATGGGAGATAACACGACACGACGCCGACTTAAATTCAGTTTAAAACTTATGACAATTAAAAAGATACAAAATAATATTATATTTACTGTTCTATTTCTACTTCCACTAATTTGATACTAAACAGTACTAAATTTGTAGTGTTAAATGGCCTTTGTAGAAATATATGTTCAAATTTATGTAGTGTTAGGTTAGGTCATTTCCTAGTATTCCAAATTAATATTAAAAATAAATAATAAACGTAACTGGTCGTAAATTCGGAAATAAATCAGTTAGCCATTAACTGACTGGCGATGAATAGGCCGGCGATGAATCGGCCGGCGATGAACTGACGGCGATGAAACGTCCTAGACCCCGTTTATTGCATTCAATAGTGCACAATGACAAATACTGCTTTGTTGCCTTTCAACAAAAGTCTATATATTTCTCTGTATTCGTCTCCTCTTTTCGTAACTGTTACTCCAAAGTACTCAAATTCAGTGACCTTTTCAAATTTATACACTCTGCGTTTTTTTCTGCATTTTATTTTCTGATTTCCAATACTTGGTTCTTTATTGGTTTATAGTCGGGCCTACCTTCTTCGTCAAATTTTTTGAACATTCTTTAAAGTTCTATTCCTAAACGTATCATAAACATCAGTCCATCTGAAAAACCTATGCACTGTTTTCTTTTGTTCAGAATAGTGTTGCATATCTAGATATTTGCTCCTCTAATTATTTTTTCTAGTACTAGGTTGAATATATTGAATAAGGCTGTTGACAGGGTGAAAAACATCCTTCTATCATGACTTTGTTGACTGTAGCATCATTTAAACTAATCTCAGTTTAAATTGCTTCTTATAGTTTGTTTCGTGAGATGGAGTCGTAAGCCTATTTTTAAAATCAATGCAGAATATATTATGCAAGCCTAGATTTTGGTCATAACTGCTGTTTTTTTATAATTGTAGCATAAAAATGTTCCTGTCTGGAACCAGCCTGGTATTCCCCTATTATCTCTGGTTCATATTCTGGTTCTTGTAATTTTTGCCAATACCTTATACAGCGCTTCTCAATCTGCGGTACATGTACCAATGGTTGTACATAACATTATTTGCGGTGGTACACCGAATACAAAAAAAAATTACAATCTAAAAATACAGGTAGTACCAAAAATAATAAAAATAATTCTATGTGGTACATTCCTCAAAAAGATTGAGAACATCTGCTTATAATACCGGGTGTCCACTTATATTTTCCCCCATTTTAACTGCCTAAAACTTCTAAACGTTTCAAGATAGAAATATGCGGTTTCCGCTGAAATGTTCTATTTTAGTACAAGTTTTGTCTGAATGGATTGAATTTTTTATATCGCTTTCAAATACGAAATAAAAAATGGCGGATTTTTGAAAAAAACTTTGTTGACTTTTTTTTAATGGAACACCCAGTATATTTTTTTGTAAATTGAAAGAAAGGTCATTCACCTATCCAACGATATAAAGTTTTTCAAAATCGGTTGTCAAATCACTGAGTAATTAATTTTTAAAATGAGGGGTGCAACGTGGATATCACATACCTAAATAACATAACTGAGCAAAATGATATTATGTTATGTGATTCCCACATTGCATCTCTCATTTTAAAAATTAATTGCTCAGTCATTTGGCAACCGATTTTAAAATTTTCTATATCGCTGGATAGGTAAATGACCGTTTTTTCAAGACACAAAAAAATATACTGGGTGTTTAAATAAAAAAAGTCAACAACTTTTTTTTTCAAAAATCCGCCATTTTTTATTTAAAAGCGATATAAAAAATGGTTATTTACCTAAAAACTTAAAAAACGGTCATTTATCTATCCAGCGATATAAAAATTTTTAAAATCGGTTGTCAAATGACTGAGCAATTAATTTTTAAAATGAGAGATGCAATGTGGAAATCACATACCTAAATAACATAGTATGTGATATCCACGTTGCACCTCTCATTTTAAAAATTAATTACTCAGTGATTTGAGAACCGATTTTGAAAAAATTTATATCGCTAGATAGGTGAATGACCTTTTTTTCAATTTACAAAAGAATATACTGGGTGTTCCATTAAAAAAAAAAGTCAACAAAGTTTTTTTCAAAAATCCGCCATTTTTTATTTCGTATTTGAAAGCGATATAAAAAATTCCATCCATTCAGACAAAACTTTTACTAAAATAAAACATTTCAGTGAAAACCGCATATTTCTATCTTGAGCCGTTTAGAAGTTATAGGCAGTTAAAATGGGGGAAAATATAAATGGACACCCGGTATATAATGTACTATGTATAATTGTAGGTATACGCAAATTTTACGAGAAACATCGTAATGGAGAAACAGAAGAAATATGCGCCAATTTGATTTTGACATATTTTTAAGAAAGGCCAATCTAATATTCTGCAGACCGAGAAACTTTGCCAAACAAACTTAAGAGAAAACATGTTGCCACACATTAGCATCTTCTTCCAAAACATTATTGTTTTTGATCATTAGTGTTACTTTCCTATTTTATTAATTTAAGCCAAATACAAGCTGATAACTACTTAACCATAAATAACCAAATTGCAAAATTTGTACAATTTTAACCCTTAACTGGTCCGGTACTGTAGCAGTAGCGTAACTGGTCCGGCGTCGTCTGCGAAACTACTCTTTTCAAGAAAGCAAAACAACACTCGAAAATATTTTTTTTTATTAAGAATAAATGTTACAAACATACCTTGATATGTTTATATAAAAGTGAACGTATTAGATTTGGGCATTATTTTTGTTAAGAAAAAAATATTAAAATAAAACTGAAATCCGCACAAATATGTGTGAAAAAGTACATAGTTTTGTAAAGTAAATAAAAAAAACAACATGAAAAAAAATGTATTGCTAGGATAGATGTTCAAACTGCACACTAAACAAAAAACTAGGTAAAATAAAAATCGATCAAAAATGTTTGTTTCCAGCATCAGTCAAACTTTACCTATTTTATATGCAATTTTTACATAGGTAGTGGTTTTATACATCCCAAACAAACAGGCTTTTTGCAACTCAAGCACAGGTATTTTGTCATCCTGCGCTTTCTACAAGGACATAAACTGCAAATCTTCCGCTTTTTCTAAAATAAGAACATCCTCTTGCTCTTCTTGAACTCCAAGTAGAGGAAAGGCTGCAAATATGGGCTGGTCTTGTAATATGGGCTAGGTGGGTTTCACAGCTATTCGTTGCAGATTTCTACATTTTGACTATTGCAAACGGTATTTGACGAAGTTAAACTATCACCGTAGCGATGGCGCCACTGTAGTAGATATTTCCCAGTTTATAATAATTGTTTGTCGGTTGGTGTGAGTGTCAAAACTTTTTCGGGTAAGTTGATAAATTCCAGTATTTAAAAATAAACACGAATTTTAAAAAAATATCTGTGTCACGTTGAAGCTCTATTATTAGTCTTTGATATATGCTAATGAGTTTTCTTCAAATTGTCTGCTTTTAGATATAACTTCTTTTGTTGTGGAAAGCAAGCGTGTTTACAATATGGGCTAGTGGCCCATATTTAGAACAATGTAGCAATGTAGGCAAAACGAAGTAGGAAAAAGCAAAGAAAAAAGGAAAGGAAAAGAAATAAAAAAAGGAAAACGTAAGCAGGTTACCAAAGTCACAAAGGACCAAAAAAAGAAATCGAGTTCTAGTAGCGAGGATGAGGAGGAATATGTGCCTGCAGATGATGAGAGCGATTACAATGAGTTTCCTTCTACACAGCCTCCACAAGACGCAGCTGACGTAACGTGTATGTTTTGCGAAGCACTTTTTTCAGAGGATAATCTTGGTGAAATATCGGTCAAGTGCTTCATGTGTCATTTTTGGGCACATAACGAGTGCGCTGGGGCCGAAAAAGAAGAATACCTATGTGTGTGACTTTTGCAAATAGTTTTAGCCTATGAGTTATTTAATGGACTTTTTGTATTTTAGATATTAAAATATATTTGTCACGCATTTATCTCACTTCACACAAATTTAAGACACATTTTTCGGGGTAGCCCATATTTAGGATCATTATTCAAACGGCGCAAAAGTACAATTTTTCATTATTTGTACATTTAAAACAGTTGTATATTTTTTAATCAATTTGGACTTTGGGCAGGTTATAAGTAACTAAATGTAGGTATTCTTACGTACCTTTGGAAATAAAATAGAATTTTTATTCTTTTTTTACAAAGAAAAACAAAATGGGTAGCCCATATTTGCATCCTTTCCTCTATGAACACAAAAAAGTGACACAAACGGTCCGGCGTCGTCTGAGGAACTACTCTCAACCTAACTGTTGCGATAACTTTTTAGGAACTGAGAGAATCTTGTCTCAAATACACCCACTTGTCAAGCTCCAATAGTTTAAGGATTAGATAGAAGGACTTGCCTGTGGGCGGTGTTATTTTCCAATAAAAAATAATCAAAATTATTGAATGGTCTGTCAGACGACGCCGGACCAGTTAAGGGTTAAAGTAAACTTTGGGCATATTCCCACAAAAACACTAATAATCTAGAGGCTGTATAAAAAAATACATAACATCAATATTGCTTATTAATTTAGTCAACTTGTACTCTACGAGCTCCCTAGTGGGAAAGTTTTGAGGTAGTTCTGATTTCTTTCATTATACTAAGTTGGAAACATATGGGAAACTTTTTTGTTATTTATTTTACGAAAAAAAGTTTTTCTTTATAAAAAGTTCTGCATGCTCTAAAACCTAAGATTCAATCATCAGATGTCAAATTTTGTCAATATTATACGAGGTATGTCAAAAAATATGAACTTCGTTCAAGAGTAAAGTACGTTTATTTCCCTCAATATCGAAAATTCTTATTATGAAAAGTTGTTTGGAAATAAAAACTAAGGTCAAATATGCAATTACATGCTTCTAATTAGAAAAAAATATTTTCCAAATTTTTCTCAAATTTATTGATACTAACTTCGTTTTTATTTATTACACATACGATAACTCTTTTATTATTATTTTACGAAAAAAAGGTATTCTTTATAAAAAGCTCTGTATATCCTAAGACCGAAGATGCAACCATCAGATATCACATTTTATTAATTTTATACGAGGTATGTCAAAAAATATGAATTTCACTCAAGAGTAAAATACCTTTATTTTTCACAATATTGAAAACGGTTGTTAAAAAAGTTGTTTAGAATTAAAAACTATGTTTCAATATGCAATTAGATCCTTCTAATTGGAATATTGTGAAATATAAAGGTACTATAATCTTGAGCGAATTTCATATTTTTTGACACACCACGTATAAAATTAATAAAAGTTGATATATCATGGTTGTGTCTTAGATTTTAGATCATGCAAAGCTTGAATGTAAAATGAATACTAAACGTAAAATGAATAATAAACGAGTTATCATATTTGTAATAATTAAAAACGATGTTGGGTATCCATAAATAAGAGAAAGAATTTTTATTTTTTTTTTAATTATTTTAATTCCAAATTTATTTTTTATTCTAAACAACTTTTTATCATAAGAATTTCCGACACCCTTGTCCGAAATTCATATTTTTTGACATACCTCGTATAATATTGAGAAAATTTGATATCTAATGATTGAATCTTAGGTTTTGGGGCATGCAGAACTTTTTATAAAGAATAACTTTTTTTTGTAAAATTAATAATAAAAAAGTTTTCCATATGTTTCCAACTTAAGTAGACACGCTGTATATACAGGGTGTCCAGAAATTCTACCGACAAACGAAGACAGGAAATTCCTCAGATAATTTTAAGACAATTTAACCCAATTCACCTAGTCCGAAAATGCTTCCTAAGGGAGCTAGAGCTCTTTGAAGATGGCGTCATGTAATTAGTTTTTCTTAAATACCTCCAGACCGCTTTTATTTAGAAAAACGAAAATTGGTATACGTATTTATTTTTCAGAAATGAATCGATTCCATCAATTGCGAATTTCTAGTTCAGCTCATAGGCGTCCGTTTTGGGTAGGCCAACGGTTATTTTATCGCATAACTTTTTTGTCTTTAATTTCTAAGCATTTTTGACTCTGAATTATTAAATTGTAAGTTATTCTTGTACTAAAAGGTACTCTTAGTTTAAGTCGATAGGATCCACCGTTTTCTGGAAAAATCGATTTGAAAATTTTTCGTTCCTTGATTTAAAAAAAAAAGATTAAAAAAAACTATTTAGAAAGATGAAAACTGGTACATTTATATTCCAGAGATTAATCGACTTCATTAATGGCGAAGTTCTAGTACCGGTCATAGGCGTCCGTTTTGGGTAGATCAACAGTTTTTTTACAGCATAATTTTATTGTCTTTAATTTTTAAGTATTTTTGACACTAGATTATTCAATTATGAGATATTCGAGTACTAAAGTTACTCTTGCTTTAAGTTGGTAAAATACTTCGTTTTTTTTTATTTTATTTTAACTTTTTTTTCAAATTCCCAAAACTAAAAACTTTCAAATCGATTTTTCTAGAAAACGGCGTATCGTACCGACTTAAAGTAAGAGTAAGTTTTAGTACTAGAATACCTCACAATTTAATAATCCAGTATCAACAATGCTTAAAAGTTGAAGACAAAAAAGTTTTGCGATAAAATAACCGTTGCCCTACCCAAAACGGACGCCTATGACCGGTACTAGAAATTCGCAATGAATGGAATCGATTCATTTCAGGAAAGTAAATATGTATACAAATTTTTGTTTTTCTAAATAGAAGCGTTCTGGAGGTATTTAAGAAAAACTAATTACATGGCGCCATCTTCAAATAGCTCTAGCTCCCTTAGGAAGCATTTTCGGACTAGGTGAATTGGGTCAAATTGTCTTAAAATTATCTGAGGAATCTCCTGTCGTCGTTTGTCGGTAGAGTTTCTGGACACCCTGTATATGTATTTTGGACTGCTGCTGAATCCGAATATGAGGTTTGCGGACAAAATTTCTTGTCGGAACATTGAAAACATTGCAAAAAAAGCGCAAAATTTCTACTCTTTTCCGCTTTTTTGCTAAAATCTGGAAAACTATTAACTTTTAGTAAATAGTCTGGTAACAGAAATTAAAGTACTTAAAATACTCTACAAACATAAATATTTACTTTTTTTTCAGATGAACCGTTCGGTGTAAATGGCAAGTTGAAAATTGCCAATTTTTAACGGTCTCGGCAAAACCCAATTTTTACATTCCAAAACTTTATTTTTTATTAGAATGCTGTCATTTGATAAATTTCTCCTAGTTTTCTGTACAAATAATAAATGTTAGTTCATAATATGAATATGGTATGCCTCTTGTGACAGCTTCCATGAATCCATTCCATCCTAAGAGGCCGGGAATGTCTCTGCTTTTCCATTAGAGCCACAGAAGATCAGGCACAGATGGAGTCACAGTTTCAGTTGGTGTGAACATTCCCTTAGGATATGTTATCTAGATTTTTGATAAACCTTGAAGGTTTTGTCCTTTCAAAATGTATTAGTTGAAAAGCTCCCTGACTTCAATAAACCTCAGGCGCGGGTTTAGTTCTTAGCTGAGGAATGGACTGGTTAGGAGCTGCAGGTTTTGGTGCAATACAAGAAATAGCACCCGTGGCGTGAAAAGTGTGGTATCCGTCAATTTTATGTACGTAAATTCAGCGTTATCGTATACCTGTTGTGTAAAGCACGGCTGGTCAATTTTCTGCGAATCGCCTGCGATTGCTGACACTTCCAGACAAGCAACGCGCTTGCTCAAAGTCTTGTAGCGGCAGTAAGGCCCAGATAATTCGTCTCACCATGCCTTGCAGGGTTGGCCGTTTTCTCTACAAAAAGTACGGCTCAAGAAAATAGGTTGATGTAGTTTCCTCTTTGGGGTTTTGTTCATCCTATACAGAAGCTGTTCGTCTGGAAGTGTCAGCATTCGCAGCCGATCCGCAGAAAATTGACCTGCCGTGCTTTACATAGCAGGTGTACGATAACGCTGATTTTAACGTACATAAAATTGACGGCTACCACACTTTTCACGTCATAGGTGGCATTTGTTGTATTGCACTAAAACATTCAGTAGCTCCTAGCCAATCCGTTCCTCGGTTAAAAACGAAACCCGCGCCTGAGGTTTATGAAAGTCAGTGAGCTGTTCAACTAATTCATTTTAAAATGACAAAACCTCAAGGTTTATCAGAAATGAAGATAACAGATCCGAAGGAAATGTTCACACCAACTGAAACTGTGACCCCATCTGTGCCTGATCTTCTGTGGCTCTAAGAGAAAAGCAGAGATATTCCCGGCCTCTTAGGATGGAATGGATTAATGGAAGCTTTCACAAGAGACATACAAAATCAACTATAATTTATTATTTGTGCAGAAAACTAGGACAAATTAATCAGATGACAGCATTCTAATAAAAAATAAAGTTTTGGAATGTAAAAAGTGGGTTTTGCCGAGACCGTTAAAAATTGGCAATATTCAACTTACATTTTAGACCAAACGGTGCGTCTCAAAATAAAAGTAAATTATAATATTTGTAGAGAATTTTAAGTACTTTAATTTATGTTAATAGACCATTTACTGAAAGTTACTAGTTTTCGAGATTTAAGCAAAAAAGCGAGAAAAAGCAGAAATTTTACGTTTTTTCGCTATTTTTTCAATGCTTCGTCACGAAATTTTGTCTGCAAACCTCATATTCGGATTCAGCAGCCCAAAATACATATTAAATGAAAGAAATCAGAACTACCCTAAATTTTTCCTAGTCAAAACACAATTTTATTTAATTATATGTGGTTAATCGAGACGGGCATTGCAAACAGGAAATCTTGGGAACTGCCCTCATAGGCTCGCTGATGGCACTCCTCCTTTATGTGCTTGATCCATAATGTTAATGTTTCAAGTAGTCCTCAAAAGAAATCTACAAAAAGCACAAAAAACTGCTTCGGTCAACAACAATATATCAAAAAACACTAACAAAATTCGCAAGCTACAGAAAAATACTAAAAAAACCCAAAAAACGGACAATAGGTCCACACCCTGTGTGCCGAGTCACCGAACTGGACGTACTCCTGAGCTGGAACTTGGCGCCCAAGCCAGCAATACATATCGAAGATCAGTCACTATATATAGCGGGAATAGAGCGCCTCAGGCTAGCCTGCATTGATCGGGGTAGGACTTTGTGTGGGAGTCCATGTAGATATTCAGGACTTTCACATGATAAGCACTTTACTGAATGAGAGCTTCTATAGCGCATCAGAGTACACCTCGAGGGTAGGTGATGGTCTAGAGCAGCGGTTTTCAACCATTTAGCACTGGTGCCCCCTTTGAACACTGAAGATAGCTCACGCCTCCCCTCCAGTCAATAATTGATTGGTTCAAGTTTGAACAGTGAAATTGTGAAACTGACGGTGCTAACTCTACGCTAACAAAAGCTGGGATCCAAAATAAAAATCCAGATATATTTAAATACGAAAGTTTATTTGATGTCTCATTAAACTTAACATTGTTTATTTATTTGAGAAAAAGAATATTCAAAAAATCAAATACGCATATAAAGTTGAAAGTCTTATATGAGTGTTTTTGCACTTTCAATGAGAGGGTTGGCATCTTCTGTTCTTGAAAAGTTTTTCGATATTCGGTTGAAACTGTGTCAGAGCACACCTCAAGTCACTTTCAACGTCCAGCCTTGAACTGCAGAAAAATCAGATTCGCAAATATATGTGGATGACAACTGGACTAATAACTTCGCAGATACTAAAGCCACTTCTGGGTAAACAGGAAAGTAGGTTAACCAAAATTCTTACAAGTCCATGTTTGCACAATCTGCTTTTGCTTGTGAATCACAATTTCATTTTAGGTCAATTGCCTGCTCTTGAAGGTTAACTGGAAGAATGTCAACTTCGATATGAAAAGGATCTCTTGTCAACTTAAATTCCCAGTTTACCGAGCTAATATCGGAAAAGTACTTTCGAATTTGATTTTTAAGTTCTTCCAAATGCCGTGATATGACGTCTTTCAAATCCGAAACTAGATGTAGTGGAAGGGTTTGAATATCATCGAGGAGGTCGTTCAGTTTTGGAAAAGAGGAAAAGTTTGGCTTGGAACTATGAAGGCGGCGTTGCCAAAGCGATATTTTTTCTATAAACCCCTTAATTGCATCATAAGTGTTTTAGAGGTTTTTACGACCTTGAAGCTTCAGATTCAGGACATTATGTGTCTCAAAAAAGTCAGACAAATAAGCGAAATAAAAGATATTTTTATCATCTGTAAATCTTCTGTGAAGACCTTCTTGTTTTGAAGTCATTAACAAAATTTCAACTTCTGATTTTAAATTTAATAATCTTGCAAGCATATTTCCTTTGGATAGCCACCGGACATCTGTGTGAAACAGGAGGGTTTCCTGATCACTATTCAGTTCTTGATATAGTACCTGAAAGATCCTCTGGATTTGATGTGGTTAACTATTTTAATTGCTAAGTTTAATGTGACGTTAAGAGGTTCAGGTAAAGTCTGACTAGCTAAAGCTTGTCTGAGAATAATGCAGTGAGAACCAATTATCCTAGGGTTCTCCTTTTTTATCAATTTCATAAATCCAGATCGATATCCTGTCATGGCTTGGGCCCCATCAGTACATATGCCAATTACTTTCTCCCATGGAAGTTCATTGATTACTAAAAAATCTTCGAGAGCAGAAAATAGGTCAATGGCTTTAGTTGTTGTTTCAAGAGATGTTGAAAACAATATTTTCTCCAGGAACCGTTTTCTGTCAATAAATCGACAGTAAAACAATAACTGTGCATGCTTTGAAATATCAGTTGTTTCGTCACACTGCAAAGAAAAAAAACGGTCAACTTTTTATTTTTGCAATAGTTGATTTTTCAAATCCAGAGCCATGTCATCAATTCTACGTTTTACTGTGTCGTTTAAGAGAGAAATTCTTTCTACTTTCTTACAACTGTCTTCACTAAGTACGGTACTACAAGCAGTATGTAAACAAGGTTTAATTAGTGACTCACCAATAGTATGTGGTTTCTTGTCTTTAACTATCAAAAGTGCTATTTTGTATGATGCTTCCACAGCTTTCTCATTTTCAACACGAAAATTTGCAGTAGAGTAAAGTTTCATACGTTTTAGGCTGTTTTTTGGCAATAAAAAATTCTGGGCCTTTATCTTTCAAAGAAGAATGGTTTGTAATTAGATGCCGTTCCAAACGTCCGGGGCGCATTGCATCATTACTAAGAACAGCATGGCAGTTGACACACTGAGGCAAATGACTGCCGTTTTTCTACATAAAGATAAAACCATACTTGATATAATCATCTGAATACAATCTTTTCTTTGGAAGTGAAAGCCATTTTTAAAGCTGTTACACAACACTATTAATAATTCACAAACCATCATTTTGTTATTAAATAACGATTACACTGATTGCTACAAACAGCACACAGACGCTGTCGACTGAGACTGACGCGTGAGACGGAGTCACTGAACTGGAGCCAGGAGTGCTTGCAATACAGTGTTGGTAAATAAACTTTGCGCTCCTACGATGTTGCCATACACAAGACTGTCGTCGTGTTTAAGTCAGGTTGTGTGTTTGAGTAAAACGACTTTAATCACGTTTGAATACAGAAATATTTCTAAACAAAATAAAAATACGAAATACAAAATTATTTGTTTTTTAACAAAATAACCCACGCCTCCCCTGAAATTCTCTTACGCCTCACCCCCCGGGGGCTCGCCTCCCAGGTTGAGAACCACTGATCTAGAGGATTGGGGCGGAATGTAGTGATTCCTGCTAACATGAGTTAATCCTCCTCGCCTCAATTAATTGTATCACCCGAATGTAATTCTCAAAGGATGAGCAAGTCTCTAAGGCACTATTGTTTGCTTGGTTGGACCTCGCCGCAGTTGCATGACGGCGATGGTAGTTTACCTTATCTCTGCAACATATGCACATATCGACCATGCTGAGTTGTGATGCGCTTAATAGTGCACCAGGTCCTATGCGGTAGGTCAATGCCAGAGGGTATCTCTGGCAGATACCCTCTGGCATTGAGGACAGTCGGCTTTTGGTTCTATGTTGTTATGAATCGGCCTGGTGCACCGTATTGTTAAGGATCATTTTTATATTGTATGGTTAGAAGATTGAATCGGCAAATGTGTCACACAACACTGTTAATCAATGAGTTGGTGTGTATTTAATTACTCCAGCGATCATTATTATGGTGTTGTTTAGCAAAACATTAAGCTTTTGGACCTAAGGACTATTGATTCATATTGGTGCACAATACTCAACTACAGAAGAAGCAAAACTAAGCCTGAAGACCTGAATGCGGATGCTGACGCCCCCATGTTGTGTCGCAGAACTTCTGAACAATGTTATTTCTGGTTTTTAGCTTCTCGGAATCTGTACTTAAACGTTCTCTAAAGCTTAACGTTATATCTAAAGTCACGCCTGGGTATATTGGAAGCCCAGTCATTAACATAGCCAAGCTTCGTTAATATTGTTTTCGATATGTCGTCTATGTAAAGGCTAAAAGCGGTGGTGCGAATATCGAGCCTGGTGGCAGATCATTTTTGAGTTTTCTGAAGATGTTTGTGGCGGAACTCTTTCGTTTTCTTTTGAAAACCGGCTACTGTGGAAGTACAGAGAGATAACACCTGGTCGGTGCAACCTAGATTGGGTCTAAAACCTGTTTATTCGATTGGAGTAACTTTGAGGATTATTGGGTTTATTCTGTTAACCCTTCGTTAGTCGCGCGGTCTACAATCGTAGACCACTATCCCTTAAGTGGTCGCCAATTGCCGAAAACTGCACATACGCCCCCTTCCCGCTTAATAGCTGTCACTAATACTTCCAACTTAATCTTCAGTTTGCTAAACGCCGCCAATCTATTTGCATTATTTTTACCATTATTCAAAGAGCACCGGTCTACAACCGTAGACCGCGCGACTAAGCGCGTTCCAGTTTTTAGTTGTATATATAAAGCTAATATATAGCCTGTTGTGTATATAAAGCTAATAACATAAATGAAAATATTTCAAGAAGCGACTTCATTGAAAACTTAGCATGGGAACTAATCAAACCGCAAATTGAATATGGATCAACTATACTTTCCCTGCTAAGAGAACTTAGACGACGAGCTCGCGTACTGCTCGGAGTTCAAGAAGTCGTACCCCCTCCCCCTAATATTCCAACAACTCACGTAAGACGTTGTTGTATTTGCACACGACTTTGCAATATGTCAACAAGAAGGGCATGCCAAAGATTTGACAAATTTGCATTCAAGGATCATTTTGGAGATATTTGCACTGAATATTTGACGGACTAAAATTGTGCCACTTTGACCATTTAATAGTTTTGTTCTTTTTTTTAATTAGTAGTTCTATTCTTTATTATTCATCCCTTTTGGTCATTTTATAATTTCAGTGATAAAAAATATTTGTCCTTTTTACTAAATTGAGCTTATTTTTGTGACCATTTTCATTTACTTGCGAATAAAGACCCAAAAAATCATGACCCAAAGTACGGATATAAATAAACATGTTGTTAATCATTAATTTGTTAATTTTGTCAAAGTCCGGTATTATACGACAAAAACCCCTTGGTCTATAATCGTAGACCGCGCGACTAAGCTCGTCAGCAATAACCGCGCGCCTAACGTAGGGTTAAAAAATATTCTTTGAAGTAGTTTATAACGTCATATAAACATATAAGTATTTAGTATAAATATAAATAATATAAGAAGTTTATACCTTAATGTCACCCTACAAGGTTTAGTATTGCTATATCTTTTGAATGTTTAAATTTCCGTGGGATTCTGTCGGTCTGAATTATGTTTCTGAAGAAAAATGTACTAGCCAGATTTTTATGTTTTTACCGCAATTGTCTATAGATTTAATGTGGAGGTCGTTGGAACATGGGGTTTTTCCAGGAGAAACTTTAAGGGAATCATGTAAGGGATTCTTTCAACTCTATTTCTTCACTTCTGAAAGCCTGAAAATATTCGGTTTCAATCTATTGCGATTTTGAGGGTTTTAAATATTTTCTTACGTCACGTGTATAAGTTTTATCTCTGCTGGTTTTGACGTCGAAACAAAATGAGGTGCCACTGAGTTTGGCTTTTTACCTGACTTCTATTGTTGAAAGCTTTTACCATCTCCAAGTTTTCTAATTAGGGCCCAAGCTTTCCTAACAATTTTCATAATAATTTTGAAAATTGTTCGGAAAGCGTAATAATAATTATTATCGTGTACGTAGTTTCCGATATATAGATAATTTTCGTGAAATTTTCGTAATGAAACACCAGACCTGTTATACAGGGTGTCCCGAAAAGATTGGTCATACATTATACCACAGATTCTGGGATCAAAAATAGATTGATTGAACCTCACTTACCTATATACAATAGTGCACACAAAAAAAGTTACAGCCCTTTGAAGTTACAAAATGAAAATCGATTTTTTTTCATATATCGAGAACTCTCAGAGATTTTTTATAGAAAATGGACATGTGGCATTTTTATGACTGCAAGATCTTAAAAAAAAATTAAAGTGAAATTTGTTCACCCCATAAAAATTTTATGGGGTTTTGTTCCCTTAAACCCTCCCAAACTTTTGTGTACGTTCCAATTGAATTATTATTGTGGCACCATTAGTTAAACACAATGTTTCTAAAACTTTTTTGCCTCTTAGTACTTTTTCGATAAGTCAGTGTTTATCGAGATATTTTGAATATTTGTCGAATCCACCACATATTTGTATATGGTTAAGTATTAAGTACGGTTATAGAGACCTGTTAATAATCTGAGAATTTATTTATAATTTACATTTTTAGGTATATTTTGAAAAAGAGCTACATCTCGATAAAAGGTGACTTATAAAAAAAAGACTAAGGGGTAAAAGTTTAAAAACACTGTGTTTAACTAATGGTACCACAATAATGAATTAATTGGAACGTACACAAAAGTTTGGGGGGGTTTGAGGGAACAAAATCCCCATGAATTTTTTATGGGGTGGACAAATTTCACTATAATTTTGTTTTAAGATGTTCCTGCCATAAGAATGATACATGTCCATTTTCAGTACAAAATGTCTAATAGTTTCCGATATTTTGAAAACAATCGATTTTCATTTTGTAATTTCAAAGGGCTGTAACTTTTTTTATGAGCACATTGGTACTAAGGTAAGTTAGGTTCAATCGAACTATTTTTGACCCCAGAATGTGTGGTATAATTTATGACCATTCTTTTCGGGGCACCCTGTATAATACGGGAGTATATTACCTATGTGCTATTGGTTTATAAAGATTTTTATTATATGATATAAATACAGTAATGAGTGTGCTAAGAACCGACACAATAACGCAAAAGATGGAAAACATAATACGTTGTAAAATAAAAGAGGTAGAGGTATAAAACTAGTAGAGGTACAAAATTATAGATATGAATCTATAAATTTAAATTACCTTACATAGTTTCCCACCTTTAGACGTATCTGAGAAGTATGACAACTAACACTGTGACAGGGGAATTTTATAAAATTTTCCTGTCACAGGCGGCTAAAGGTGAGAAACTATGTAATTTAATATAAATTTATAGGTTTCTATTGATAATTTTACACTTAGTTTTTAGCGAAATATAAGAAAGTAAGTTATCAACCGAAGTAGCACAGAAAACGACAATAAATAACGTTCCCATACCACCAGATTGACAACAGGTGGAATACTTTCTTTGGTTACAACCTCCCGAGATTTTCAAAAATTATAAATCATACAGGATGCCGAGGAAATTAAGATGAGAGAATTTTAAATAATTCACAACTCATCTGCTCAGGATGGTAAAAGCTCCAACAAAAAGATTCCTTAATACTCAAACAAAAGAGTAAATGAATTAAAAATGTATAAACATTAGGGTGGCTCTTAACATATGTGAAAAAATTTAAATTTTTAAATTTCACCCTCTCACCCCCTAAAAGTGTTCCATTGTACATCAAACTTAAGCGTGCGAAATTTCATGAAAATCGGTGAATATTTAGAGGTGGCCCCGGGTCTGGAAGTTTCTTATATTCGGTATTCATGCTAGTATATTGTAACAGGTATTGTAAGAGGTATTGTAACTGTTCTTTCTTATTAGTGAGTTTTTGTTAAGATCTTCAATTAGTGCAACTCCTCTTTCTGTTCTGTCATTTGTATTAACGAAATTCTTCACCATCTTATAAGCTGCCTTGAAACTTTTATCATCTTTCCATTCTGAAAAGCCGGATCTCTTTTTAAAAAGTCATAAAAAAGTCCAAGCATGATGAAGAATTGTTTGGAGTTTACAGTAAAAACTTCTCCAGACCTTTGCTCTCCAAAAATGCACAAGATTTCATATCAGTAGGACGTTTTAGAGGGTGTTCAACAGCTTGATTGTCCATAGCTGCAACCATTAATCTTTTGGATTCTGGAAGTATCCTGGAATCAAAAAGACTCATCGGAAAGAGATGTTCATGATAGAGATCATACGTGTTTTTGAAGTTTTTGGCTCGATACGATGGCACTTCTTTGGTGCGGGTAGTTAAGGAGCTGTTTCCTAAGTCGAGATCATTGAATGGCGCTTCAATAGCTAATGGTGCTTGTATCTAGTCCCTAAGTATGCGCTGACTGCGAACAGCGCTGATTTACAATTCCCTTCAGCTCCGAAGCTGTTAACATTAATTGGCTGTGATACAACCACATCTTTATAGCATAGATAACTTTAGACATCCATATCCATCTCGCATCTGCATGGCTCCAGGATAATAGAAACGAACCCCTTTCTTTGGAAGCTAGTTCAAAAGTACTTTTGTCTATAATTGCCCAGCTGTCTTGAATCTTTCGAAAATACTTATTTGGAGGCTAGATGATTTACTACGCATTACCCCATCAAACACAGATCCAACTATAAATTCCGAAATGTGGTGGCGGCAGGCTAAAAAAAGTAGGTCCTTTCTGGAGTTATGCTGAAGAATGGTACATGTTCCAGACTTCGGCCATGAGTCGCATGCAGTAGTATCGAAACATAGAGCTGTGACTTCATCAACAATACCCTATTCCTACAAACATTCCAAAATGGCATTTTCCTGAGCAATTCCCGTTCCATTGTGTAATTTTGGAACACCCAGCAGCTGTTCATATCCACGATTGACATTTGACACAACAACAGAAAGGCGATCTACATGTTTCTTGGAAGTTAAGTCCTCCATTAGCTTACCGTCCAAATGAACAATATCAGGTCCAGAAATTAAAAAGTCATTTTTTTAATTTTTTTGCAATCTTGAATCGAGTTATCTCTCTCTCGAGCTGAATATAGTTGCGATTGATGACTAACGAGCTTACATCATGACCAAGACTGGATACTACATCACTAATAATAAATGTGGCTGTCTTGTACGATATCTGGGTTTTATCGAGGGAAGACGAAAGTTCAGAAGTCATGATTTTGATTCGTGCTCTTTTAGGTAAAGGTTTCACCTTCAGAAGTCACAACCGCACCAACGTTAGCATCATCATTGTTCGCCAATTTTAATATTCTTTATTCCTATGCTTAATTGTAACTGATAGGCGATTAATTATTAATATCTTTTACATTATTAGCAGAAATTCGTAGTACACGACTAATTTCAATTGCATGGGGTCTCAGGGGCCCGGGGCCACCTTTAAATATTTTCAGATTTCAATAAAAATTTATATTTTTAAGTTTCTCCATAATTGGAATAATTTTAGGGGGTGAGAGGTAAAAATCGTTAAATTTCATTTTTAAGGGCCACCCTAATAAACATTCTCAATTTTTTTGCAGCGCGAAAATGCAGCAGCTGCATAATACTATGGTCAAATCTGAGAGCGCAGGAAGAGTATATACCGGTTTCAGGGGTTGTTTCCCCCTCATCAGTAGTCCCATATTCTCCTCTCTCAGATTATTCCACGTACCACACTTTCCGCCTTTCCGAATTGCAAAGAAAGAAATGTCACGGATGATCTAGGGCCATCTACCGAAAAACAAAGTTATCAATCGAAGTAGCACAGAAAACGACAATAAATATCGTCTCCATACCACCAGATTGACAACAGGTGGAATACTTTCTTTGGTTACACCTCCTGAAATTCTCAAAATTTATAAATCATACAGGATGCCGAGTAAATTAAGATAAGAGAATTTTAAATAATTCACAACTTATCTGCTTAGCGTGGTAAAAGCTCCAACAAGAAAGATTCCTTAATACTCAAACAAAAGAGTAAATGACTTAAAAATGTATGTATAACATTCTCAATTTCTTCGCAACACGAAAATGCAGCAGCTGCATAATACTATGGTCAAATTTGAGAGTGCAGGAAGAGTCTATAACGATTTCGGTGGTTGTTTCGCCCTCATCAGTAGTCCCATATCCTCCTCTCTCAGCTTCTTCCACGTACCACACTTTGGGAAATATAAGAACTTTAAAGTTTTTTATTTGTGGTTTTCTGACGTGGGTTGTCTGAAAAGAACTTAGCCTCTTCGCTCGATGACGCTACTGTCGCAAAAGAAATTTACCATCGCGTAATACATTCTTGTAGATGGCCTATGTCAAAATACAAGCCAAATCGGACTCGCAGTTTTGTTTTGACCGCTTGTGAAATTGGGCGTGTTTGGGGATTTTATAAAAATGAAAAAAATGCAATAGTCGGTGATTCGACTCTTGCTTTTAGAAGGAAAATCCTGCAGCAAAATCAAAACGCGCTTGAAGACTGTAAACGTCGACTCTTCTCCTTCAATTAAAATCCTCAAAAAATGCCTTAACGAGTTTCAGCGTGGTGGACTGTCGGTTTTTGATAAGTCACTCCTAGGTGCCCCAAAAACAGCTACCACTGAGGATAACGTGAAAGAAATCCACGATCTCGTATGCGTAGGCGACCCATTGAAGGTGCGTGAGATTGCTAAGACAGTAGTCGTCTCGAAAAATTGCATTAGCAATACGCTGCGTAAACTTTTGGGCATAAAAAAGTTGTGGGCGCGATGGCTGCCGCATTTTCTAACTTCGAACAATTAAACGCAACCACTTAGAAAACATTGGGAAGGAAATATTAGACCAATACCTGCGACCGAAAAAGACAGAAAAGAAAAAACCATGGATGACCGACGGTATATTACAGATGATGGACAGAAGAAGAGAATCCAAGCGGAAAGACTACGTTGCATATCAGTTTCTAGACAAAGAGATAAAAAAGCTGTCAGAGACTTCCGGTATAACCGGAAGTAGCAAATCGATGGAAATATTTTCATTAAAGAGATAACTCCTCAAAACCCCTTCATTCCAATTTTCATGATTCTGTTTCCTTTAGTTCTCGAGATATTTCTAATAGGACTTTTATCTGCCTCACCCTGTATACAGAGTGAGTCTGTAATTAGGAATAAATTCAATAGTTGATTTTTTTTTAAATGCTCAGACCTGTCGATTAGTATTTCAAATCTAAATTTTTTACATACAATAATAATATATACAGAGTGTCCCAATTTAGCGACAAGACGCCATCGTTAATTTTCTTAAATGGCAATACTGGTATTTTGATAACTATTTAGATAAATATAAAGTAAATATATTATTATATAATAATATAATAATATAGTAAAGTAAGCAAAATATAAAATTTTTATTTTGTACCGTTTACAAGATAACAAAAAATAAAGTTATGTCTATAATTTGGAATAAACTTAATAGTTCAAATATTATTGTTTTTTTTTAAATGCTCAGCTCTGTCAATTAGTATTTCAAATCGAAATTTTTTACATACAATAATAATGTATACTCCAATTATTATCCCAATATACAATAATAATGTATACCCCAATGTCCCAATTTAGAGATTTAATGTTACTTTTTATTATCTTGTAAATGGTAGGGAATAAAAATGTGATATTTTGCAGTTATGTTTAACTTTACACACCCTATCAAAATTGCTATCAAAATGACAGTGTTGCCATTTTTAAGAAAATGGACGGTGACGTCATATATCTAAATTGGGATACCCTGTATACATTATTGTTGTATGGAAAAAATTTCAATTTGAAATACTAATCGAAACGTCTGAGCATTTTTCAAAAAATCAGTTAGTATTTGAGCTATTGAATTTATTCCAAATTACAGACTTTATTATATTATAAAACATATACATATTTTTATTATACATACCTACCGGTGCAGATTAAAAGAAGGAAACTGAAGTATAAGATCCGTACTCGAAATTAAATCTCTTTTCCAGTAGACGCAGTATTATTTCTTTCTTATTATCGAACTTCTGATATAGTTTCAGCAGTTTTTAGCGAAATATAAGAACTTTAAAGTTTTATGTTTGTTGTTCTCTGAAGTTTTAAGAGTTAGAAACTCTATCAGGTTAAAGTGCTGCAGGCGAACATTCTTATCGGAGAAATTACTATTCGACTTATTCTTTCATTTAATAAAAGATGCAATCGTCTGAAGAAGCGGTGATGAACGTTGGGATTTTCAAATATAAAGAATATTACATTTTCTGTTAGCACAGTTGGGCGTTATTTTATTCTACTTTTTAATATTAGGATGTAGAAATTTGTCACAGCCGTCTAACTTATAATCTGGATAAAAGAGCGCTATCAAAGGTATTGGAATCAAATAGTCACTTGAAAAATATTCATTTTCTTCAGACGTTGATACTAAAATTTTAAATTGAAAAAAACGTAATTAAAATTTTATGATTTGACTAGTATAATATTATTATTATAACGGCTTTATTGTGAGGATCAGGATTCAAGTGAGCATATCATATGAGCGTTCGGTCCTTTAATCCTATACTTTTCCATCAACTGCCTTATAATGAAAATTGCATCTCTTGTTGATCTGCCCTGCATAAAACCAAATTAATTATCGAATAATTCGGTTTTTCTAAGTATATGTCTATCAATTACTCTCTCAAATATTTTCATGCTGTGACTCAATAGTGTTGTGGCTCTGTAGTTTGTCCCTAATTATATCAAATAAACCTGTTAGCCAACTTTTTGTTGACCACTTTGGTGACGATTACAGCTCCATAAAATTAACTGGTTGTCTCTCTTCATTTATAAGTTGTCTTCGTTTAACAAAACGATTTATATGCGCCTCTGCTCTAACATTTGCTATAGTCTGTTTGCAAAACTCAGACACAACTGGCTAGTGATTTTAGTCGGTATGTTTTTGTTTTAGACTAATTTTGTCAAAATTGTCAAAATTACTAATAGGTCTGGATCCCGCGTATGAAAAACAAGTTGATTAATAGCAAGCTGAGAATTTGTTAATAGCTTAAGGGTGTCTAGTCGAATAAACTTTGATATGTGTGAACACTGGAACAGGGGTAGTTTTAATTGTGGAACAAGTTAAAAATTTGGAACGGTCACAGCACGTAAACGGCACATTTATTTTGTCCGACAGAACAGACTTAAACTCTTCGAACAGTGCTTCAGTGTTCCCATATATCAAAGTTTATTCGACTAGACACCCTTAAGCTATTAACAAATTTTCAGCTTGCTATTAATCAACTTTTTTTTCATACGCGGGATCCAGACCTATAATTATTAAGTAATTATTAACTATATAGTAATTATTTTTTTGCCAATTTTAACAAATTAGATTTCTCCTAATATACTCATTCTTAATTGTATCCATTTTGATATTCCACTCATCTATCTAAAATCTCTCTTTCTTTGTATCTGCCAAACATTCAGCTCCGTACATCATAGCCGGCCTTATGACTGTTTTATAAAATTTTTCCGTCAGCTTCATTGGAATTTTTTTGTCACACAATACACCACTCGCTTCGTTTCACTTTATCCCTTCAACTCTAATTTTAGTGTATGCGTCTTCACCAATTTCCCCATTTCTATGTGATACCGGTTCTATACTAATTTTACATTCAAGATGCAGTGGAAATAAACCAAGACACGTTAAATGCTACTAAGAGCACTCGTAAATCACAATTTACAATGCGTTTACTTTGGAAATTACGATTTGGGATTGTACATACATTATAAATTATGATTTGGGAGTGCTCCTAGTAGCATTTAACGTGTCTTGGTTTGTTTATTTCTACTGCAGCTTGATTGTAAATTTAGTATAGGTACTTACTTTTCACAATCATTTCGCCATCCAAAGATATAATTTTATTTAAAAAATGCCAAGTTTCTTGTAAAAGGTATATATTAAAATACCCTAAATAAGGGTCAAAATACAAAACGTTTTCGGATTAAGGAATCCATCAGCAGTGTTTAAAAGCCCTAAAATTAAGTATAACCTAATTAAATGAGATAAAAGTTAAAATTGACAGAGGTTTTCAAGAACAAGAGGTCATACTTACAAAATTTGCATGCCTGAGCCACCAAAATGTATAGGGTAAAAACCCTTTAAATGTAAATAATAAAGATGTTTTACATATTTATATAAAATTCATCGGATGTAATAGATAAACCTGGATGTTACCCAGGGCAACACAGGACTCTCCCCACGTGGTTGGAACTTTTTTTGGTGAAAACCTCACATATTGGATTTCAATGGCCAACTGACAAGTGAATTAAAGAGCAACCCGAAATGACACCAAGAACTGTCAATGTAACCTAGTTGTAATATTAATTCAGCCACAACGTTAAAGATTAATTTAAATGTTTTAAGATAAAAAACAGTATCAAATTTACAAATAGTAAAAATAAAAGATGTTCACAAAATATGAAAGATTTTTTCCCTAGAAATAATGCATTAATTAAGTATTCAAAATAGGGAAATGAAATGTTTACGTTACAGGAAGTTATGCAGTCAACAATACCAATAGGTGTTGTATTAGTGGTATAAAATTGTCAATACGATTAGACAAATAATGGTAAAGGCCTTATACTAGGAACACAAAATAGTATGTAATGTGTACATATGTGTACGATTTGAAGAGTATTGATGAAATGATAATTGTTTAATGACTGATAACTTTCTTGGTAGTCGACCAAACATAAATTGTATAAAGATAGAAAAAGTGATATGATAATTGTAAAAATACTGTTTTGTTTTTATCTGATATTTATCTGAAAATGAGACAAAAGTAACTTGATGAAACTGAGTCCTCCAGAGACCTGACATCAAATTGGTTAAAAATGAAATGGTTGTAAAATATGGGGGGGAGTAGGACGGTATGAGAAGTCTGACATAGTATGTTGTGATATTGGACCATGGAAGATGTGTAGTGTGTTGTTATGAAATAAGAGTTATCTAATCTATAAGCTATGAGATGAGGCTAAGAAAAAAGGTGGCTGGAATAAGACTCAGTTCTGATGGATGTGGTTGTATATGTGATGTAGGAGCTGAATTTTGGAAAATTAAAGCTAATGTAAAATAATGAGGATGTAAGAGGATGAGGTACAAATGAATATTAAAGAGTTAAAGTAAGATGTTGCTTATCGACAATTGGGAGTGAAATAGATGTATGTGGTAGTCATGAATGGTGTAGCAGAGAAGAGGAAATTGTATCTGATGTGGTTTATGAAAAAAGTTGACGGTGTAAGGGTTGAAAATCTCGGTTAAATGACACATGGCGATTGACACAATTAGGACTTCTCTGCTTCTCTTTAACTATTTCTAAGTCTTCATACAGGTCCAATTTTAGGAAGTTTTTTTGTGAAATATTATGTAATAACGAGACATCTTCTGGGATATTAAGGGTATGTTTGTTTTTTACAAGATGTTGAGAGAAGGTAGAAGTGTTTTCTCTTTTGGTGTGCTCTAAGGAGCGTGAAGATAAGGATCTACAGGTCCTACCTATATATGTAGCGTCACAATCAGAACATTGTAATCTATACACACCACTACGATCCATGTAGTTGATAGGGTCTTTGGAATTGGTAAGACACTGTCCCAGATTGTTGGGCACTTTGAAAGAAATATGAGTATTATCAACTGCTCTTTTAAGAATATATCTAATGTCTCCAGAAAGACGTTCATGAAGATATGGTAAGGAAGCATATGAGGGTTTTAAGGTCAAGTCTCTAGGGAAAGCAGTCTCTCTCAAGACTCTAAGGTGTCTCTTTTGAATAAGTTTGTAGACAATATTAGGATCGTAACCGTTGTTGAACGCTATTTGACGAAGAATATTGAGTTCTTTATCATAGTTTGATGGTGATAAAGGAATAGTTTCAAGTCTATGGATGTAACTATGGAAAGCTGCATATTTATGTGACATAGGCTGGTTAGAAGATAAAGGTATGACATGATCAGTCTGTGTTGGTTTCCTATAGATACTGAAATCGAAATGGTCATCTAATCTGGTAATAGTGAGATCAAGAAAGTTAATTGATTGGGAAGATTCTAGTTCCATAGTGAACTTGATGTCAGGATGGATTAGATTGACTTTAGAAAGCAATAGGTCAGCTGAATTAGAATTACCGGAAATGAAAAGCAAAATATCATCTACATATCTAAACCAATGGAGTATTTCCGGATTTTTCATGATAAGAGTGGATTCTAAATGATCCATGAAAATATCAGCTAGGAGAGGGGATAAACAACTACCCATGGCTAGGCCATCAGGTTGTCTATAAAATTTATTATTAAATACAAAGAAGTCTTGAGCTAGACAAAATTGTAGTAATTGGATGATGGAATTAGTAGTAGACGTAGTAATAGAGTTGGCTCTTAAAAGAGAATGTACCAGATTAATAGTTTCAAGTTTAGGGACAGAAGTAAAAAGGTTGCTAACATCAAGTGAAAGCATAGTAATGTTGGGACTAAGGTTTATTTGTTGGAGATTGTTGACTAGTTGAATGGTGTTTTTGACTGAGAAGCGAGGGGTGAAATTCGTCAAGTTGTTAATGAGATTTAATATGAATTTTGATAAGATGGATACTGGTGTGTTTATGAAGCTAACAACTGGACGGATGGGGATGCCCTCTTTATGTATCTTAGGTAAACCATACAGTCTGGGTGTCAAAGGATTGCTTGGTATTTTATAGTAGGGAGTAAACTGTTCTGAAAAAAATTCTGCAAAGGGTTTCAGGTTGTCTTTAAGTTTATTGATGAACTTTTTTGAAGGATCGTCTGTTAGTGGAATGAAGTTATTGTTAGAAAGAAAAGTAATGACTTTGTCATTATATAACGTTTGATCTAGGATTATTAAGCAGTTACCCTTGTCTGCTTTGCTGATGATTAGATTGTGTGTTTTGATTTTGTTTTTGATTGAATTAAGGGTTTGAAGATGAATGTTCCGTTTGTTGTCAGAGAATTGAGGGAAAGATGAGTTGTGCAAAGAGTTTTGAGAAGTGGAGGGTAAATTGAAGGACAAGTTACTAGATGTATTCGGTGGGATGATGTGATTAGAAGTGTTGAAAGATGTAGAAGATGAAATATTTTTGTTTTTGAATTTATTGATAGTTATGAAGCAGGAATTACGAATAGAGGTTTTTTGATTTAATGGAACAGAAAGATTTTGAATAATGATATCTAGCTCAATGGAGAGACTCTGAAGGTCTTTTTTAGAAACCTTTCTTGGAATGGAGTATTTGAGTCCTAGATTTAGTAAATCAAGTTCATTTTTATTAAAGACAACTGAAGAGAGATTTTTAAGTCTTGGGTGGAAAGAAAAATTGGAAAATTTGGTATTGTTCCTGTTATTTTGATTTAGTGAAATAGATTTATTACGAATGAGTTTATCAAGTTTAGATTTAAGTGTATTGAATTTAATAAAGGTTACATTGTCCAATCTGTCCTGGACATCATTCAAAAAGTTACTCAGGTTATCAAAGCCTATAGAATGAAGTAAAGAGTCATATGTTACCTTAAGCTTACAGTTTAGGAAGTTAAGCTTTCCATAATGGTTACAAATCTCCTTTTTTAATATTTTGAGCTGGAATGTGTTCTTTAGGGTGACTGGAACATTTCCTGGTGTTTTTACTTTACAAAACTTTGGAAAAACATTATAGTTGATGCATTGGGAGATAAACCATATATCCAGTTTTAAAGTACATCTTTTAGTGGCTAAGCGCATGTATTGGGCAGCCAAGTTGACCATACCGTCAATATACAAAATCCACGAGGAAAATAAACTTCCTGTAGCTGGCTGTATACCATAAATCACAAAAATGCCAAGTTTCTTGTAAAAGGTATATATTAAAATACCCTAAATAAGGGTCAAAATACAAAACGTTTTCGGATTAAGGAATCCATCATCAGTGTTTAAAAGCCCTAAAATTAAGTATAACCTAATTAAATGAGATAAAAGTTAAAATTGACAGAGGTTTTCAAGAACAAGAGGTCATACTTACAAAATTTGCATGCCTGAGCCATCAAAATGTATAGGGTAAAAACCCTTTAAATGTAAATAATAAAGATGTTTTACATATTTATATAAAATTCATCGGATGTAATAGATAAACCTGGATGTTACCCAGGGCAAAACAGGACTCTCCCCACGTGGTTGGAACTTTTTTTGGTGAAAACCTCACATATTGGATTTCAATGGCCAACTGACAAGTGAATTAAAGAGCAACCCGAAATGACACCAAGAACTGTCAATGTAACCTAGTTGTAATATTACTTCAGCCACAACGTTAAAGATTAATTTAAATGTTTTAAGATAAAAAACAGTATCAAATTTACAAATAGTAAAAATAAAAGATGTTCACAAAATATGAAAGATTTTTTCCCTAGAAATAATGCATTAATTAAGTATTCAAAATAGGGAAATGAAATGTTTACGTTACAGGAAGTTATGCAGTCAACAATACCAATAGGTGTTGTATTAGTGGTATAAAATTGTCAATACGATTAGACAAATAATGGTAAAGGCCTTATACTAGGAACACAAAATAGTATGTAATGTGTACATATGTGTACGATTTTAAGAGTATTGATGAAATGATAATTGTTTAATGACTGATAACTTTCTTGGTAGTCGACCCAACAGAAATTGTATAAAGATAGAAAAAGTGATATGATAATTGTAAAAATACTGTTTTGTTTTTATGTGATATTTATCTGAAAATGAGACTAAAGTAACTTGATGAAACTGAGTCCTCCAGAGACGTGACATCAAATTGGTTAAAAATGAAATGGTTGTAAAATATGGGGGGGAGTAGGACGGTATGAGAAGTCTGACATAGTATGTTGTGATATTGGACCATGGAAGATGTGTAGTGTGTTGTTATGAAATAAGAGTTATCTAATCTATAAGCTATGAGATGAGGCTAAGACTACACCATTCATGACTACCACATACATCTATTTCACTCCCAATTGTCGATAAGCAACATCTTACTTTAACTCTTTAATATTCATTTGTACCTCATCCTCTTACATCCTCATTATTTTACATTAGCTTTAATTTTCCAAAATTCAGCTCCTACATCACATATACAACCACATCCATCAGAATTGAGTCTCATTCCAGCCACCTTTTTTCTTAGCCTCATCTCATAGCTTATAGATTAGATAACTCTTATTTCATAACAACACACTACACATCTTCCATGGTCCAATATCACAACATACTATGTCAGACTTCTCATACCGTCCTACTCCCCCCCATATTTTACAACCATTTCATTTTTAACCAATTTGATGTCACGTCTCTGGAGGACTCAGTTTCATCAAGTTACTTTAGTCTCATTTTCAGATAAATATCAGATAAAAACAAAACAGTATTTTTACAATTATCATATCACTTTTTCTATCTTTATACAATTTATGTTGGGTCGACTACCAAGAAAGTTATCAGTCATTAAACAATTATCATTTCATCAATACTCTTAAAATCGTACACATATGTACACATTACATACTATTTTGTGTTCCTAGTATAAGGCCTTTACCATTATTTGTCTAATCGTATTGACAATTTTATACCACTAATACAACACCTATTGGTATTGTTGACTGCATAACTTCCTGTAACGTAAACATTTCATTTCCCTATTTTGAATACTTAATTAATGCATTATTTCTAGGGAAAAAATCTTTCATATTTTGTGAACATCTTTTATTTTTACTATTTGTAAATTTGATACTGTTTTTTATCTTAAAACATTTAAATTAATCTTTAACGTTGTGGCTGAAGTAATATTACAACTAGGTTACATTGACAGTTCTTGGTGTCATTTCGGGTTGCTCTTTAATTCACTTGTCAGTTGGCCATTGAAATCCAATATGTGAGGTTTTCACCAAAAAAAGTTCCAACCACGTGGGGAGAGTCCTGTGTTGCCCTGGGTAACATCCAGGTTTATCTATTACATCCGATGAATTTTATATAAATATGTAAAACATCTTTATTATTTACATTTAAAGGGTTTTTACCCTATACATTTTGGTGGCTCAGGCATGCAAATTTTGTAAGTATGACCTCTTGTTCTTGAAAACCTCTGTCAAGTTTAACTTTTATCTCATTTAATTAGGTTATACTTAATTTTAGGGCTTTTAAACACTGATGATGGATTCCTTAATCCGAAAACGTTTTGTATTTTGACCCTTATTTAGGGTATTTTAATATATACCTTTTACAAGAAACTTGGCATTTTTGTGATTTATGGTATACAGCCAGCTACAGGAAGTTTATTTTCCTCGTGGATAATTTTATTTGTAGAAACTGTATCTTAAAACGGACATTCCAAAGAATACTCTGATTTTGTCCTACTAATTTTTAAAACTTTTTCCTCAAGAGCTTGCTTCCACTATTTCAGTTTTTGTTCTAAGTTACATATCCGTTTCATCATATTATATTAATACTTATTATCCTATTTCCGACGAAGACAAATAAATACAAAGAAACAAAATTTGTAATAAATATATCTACTAAAAACACCGATATATAGGATGGGGCAGATAAAAGGCCTATTCGAAATATCTCGAGAACTAAAAGTAAGAGAATCATGAAAATTGGAATAACAGGGGTTTTGTGGTATTTAATGAAAATATTTTGGTCTATTTGCTACTTCCGGTTATACCGGAAGTTGATTGTAACTTCGTCTTTTTAAATACGACACACTGTATATTTTTACATTTTTGGATTCTGCTCGATGTTTTCTTTCTTAGTCAGTTTAAAAGATAGTTACAGTTTTTTATAAATTTTGTAGCAAACTTCACACCCTGTAGAATTGTACTGATTTGATATCAAAAGCTCCATTTATATTTAAGTGATTTTTAATGTAGTCTGTCATTATTAAAAAATAATTATATAGCTAAATGTTTAATTTTAGTATACAGGGTTGTTCGAAACTCGGAATGAGTATTTTCTGAGCTTTCTTAAATGGAACACCCTGTATTTTAGTATTGTAATGAAATGATATTTTATAGTACCTACTTTTTTATTTCTTAAGCATTACCTATACCTAACTGCTTCAATTTGTAAGTTATTCGTATTTCTTTAAGCCAAACATTAATTAATTGCAACAAAAATTACGTGAAATTTTATTAGGTTTGCCGTAAAAATATTCAATCATAAATAATTTTTTGAAAATAAATACACGTTAATCTAGAATGATCCTTAATTTATTAATATTGGATGAACTGCCAAAATGCCTACGTTGTTAAGATTGTTAGTGCATAAAATATTAATAAAAATCTATTCTATCCTATTCTAAAAATATTCTTTCTAGTTGGCTATGGCTTTGACACTAAACTTGATTTAACATTAGACTTAATATTATTTTTATATAGTTTCGACGTACTAGACACTTAGATTACGAGAACGTTCATACTAATATGCAGATTCTCAGTGACGCTAACATCTAATTTATTTTATCGCCAACCGTCACAAAAGTCATTAATTATTGTACTCATTTGCCGCCATTTGCGGCACTAAAGTAACACTTTTTGGCATGGTTGTGGTTTTTTTTACCATCCCCCTCCCCTACCATCTCCCTCACCAATTCAAACACACTCTCTAGCTCATTTGTTTCTCTTACCCATCTGACAATCTCCAAAAGGGTACGTGACACAATTTCCGAAGCCCCACAATACAGACAATTGTCCGATTCGGCCTTCTTGAATATGAAGTAGCACTAAACTGTGTCCGCAGATTCGACATTAGTAACCTCGTCCACTGTGTCACATCGTCCGTTACATCCCACTCGTCCTGCCACATCCCAATGGATCCGCCCATTGGGATGTGGCTCTCTTCTAGTTTCTAACGTTCTCCCCTTGTATCTCCCTATTTCTCCGCTGAAACATCCTTTCCTTCTCTCACCAACATGTAAGGAGGAACAGTTGGTGATCATCCACAGAGCAGAAGCAGACACAGTCCTGTAAGCACTTGCTACCCGCAGCAGACCAATTCTGTCAACGCGTACCAAGAGCATCTTGTACGCCTGTATTTCCACAGCCGTACTCCAGACTGATCGACTAGTGACGCGTAGAGTATTGAACAACACCGAGTAGAACCCTTCTCCTTTCGCGTTTAGGTCCCCCGATATGGAGCATTACTCTCCCAGCGAAGCCCGTCTTTCCGCCGCCTTACGGGTTACCTCGCAGACCTGCTCCCCCCGAATGCCATTCGTATGTGAAACCACCCAAGTACTTACGTGCTTCTGACTCTATTTTATTATAAATCGATAATAATTTAACAAATGCTTTTATAACAATTGTTGAAACATATATCAACATAGAAAAGTTTAATGAAATAGGTTAGAATTTTGGTAGAAAGTATATATAATTAAACCAAAAACGTTAAATGAACTTCAGACATAATTTCCGCAGGATTCCATTAATGTATGTACAATTAAACTCAACAATTCAAAATATCCTCGGAGGAATTCTAAAGACAAAAGTATGTCGTAAAACATAAAACAAAACCACTAAAATCATACAAATACCTACGTTCATTGCGCACAACTATAACCAAATTCTTTCTTTTTATGTTCTACTCAACTTCGCCACTCAAGACGAGTTTGCTCTGTCGTCCACAACAAAGCTAGGGACGAACAATGGCGTCGAGGCATTTGCATCCTAGTTACATAATCGTGGTATCCCACTTTCTGTCTATCGTGCTTTCTCTTTTGAACAAACCGATCCCGGCGAGTTTGATATGACGCGGGTTATGTCCGATTAACTTATCTTCGAACCGCAGACAGTGAGAATTATTATGTCTTGTCCTTACTAATATGAATCTGTTAAAAAAAGTAAACACGTATATAAAAGTATATGAATAAATGAGCTGAAAATACTGAACAGAAATAATTTTTGTTATCATGACACAAATATGTACAAAATTAGTAACTAAAGAATAGAAAAAAGATAGCTTATAGACCTGGGCGGATCTGTGAAAAAAGGTCTATTATTGGATGTGCCAAGTAGCATTCGAATTTTTGCATATAAAGTGAGGTGACAGCTTCAATAATAATAATTAGTCCAGAAAGCCACTGCGCATCCGCTAGGAAAAATATTCCGATTCGGATTTTTTGCACAATCTTACTCAAAAAGGACCCCTTTTAACAAATTTGCATGTTTACAGGACCAAAACTGGGTCAAAAATTTTTTAAACCTTTTTTTTGAAGTTATACTACTTTAGGCGCGATTGAGATTGAGGGTGAATTTATATTGATCTGCGCGCATGCGCACACCGACAGTTTGGTATTACTCTTTATACGGGCTCTGATTGGGTGTTGAAATGATCTGTCAATAATTGTTCAATATGGAGGTTATCGGTAAACAAAAATGTTGTATAATATATTAGTTTTTATTGTTGTGAGGACAGAAATAAAATCAAATTTATAATTATAGTGACTTTTTAAATAGTTTTGAAAAGCCACAGGTACGTAATTCTAAATGTTTCAGTTGTATTCCAATAAAAAATTATCTTCATACCTACATATTTGGAAAATGTAAAAAAAAATAATGTACTTACCTAGTACTTGCTATGCTATACCCCTAGTAGGCAATGCTTTAATATACATAATCTGATTACGAACAAACTTTCTACAAATTTTTATCTAATGTATCGTTTTCTTACTCTATATATTGTTGTATTTTAATTCGACAAAAATCAAACTAATAAAAATTCATATAAACAAAATGTCAAAAAGTTGTTCAGTTTGTGTATATTCCCACATGACGTATACGCGAAGGTGGTGCAGTTTGAAATCGCTTCGACTCTCGTACGGCGGGATACACGGGAAGTAGGTTCCAGCCCAATGCAAGTTATATCATTTTTTTATTTTTTTTATAGATTTTATGATTGTAAGTATATTATTATATAATTTTTTTCAGAAAATACGTATTTAATTAAATTTTTTGGCAACAATTATTGTTCAGAAATCATTTGTGGCATTTTTCAATGTGTTTGTGTGTGTTTTATTATTTTATTTTTTTAATTTTTGGTATTGTTTTAATAAAAATTTTTGGAAAGTAGTAGAGAAACTGTTTAAAGTATATTGATTTCGTTGAAATCATATAATAGAAGTATAACTTCTTACGTGCGTACAAAGTACACACATTTTTTTGTTTGTTTTTTTCTTAAAATTATTTTTCTTGCATGGAACAAAGTTTTTTTAGGTTTTTTGGATCATTCCAAACAGAAAAGGTTTTTAGTGGCTTTTCTCTAAAGTTGATAGTTTTTGACATATAAGCGATTAAAAATTGAAAAATTGCGAAATCGGCCATTTTTAACCTTCAAAAGCTATGTGAAAAACTGAAAATTTGAATGTTGCCAAGGTAGGTAGATATTTTTTGAACATCGATTGATGAAATCCCGAAGAGTTTTTTGCCATACAATATTCAAAATTCCTTTGTTTTTTAATTGCTAATCAAGCGTGCGCGACACTTACACCGTTGCATGTGTATTGTGTATACAGTAGGTATGGTGCAAATGAAAGGAATAAATCCGTTATTTCGTAAACCGGCGACTTGAAGGAAATTCCCGAAACAGGTCGATTTTTATTTTAAAGTTATGATATTGTGGCATATATGGTATACTAGTGACGTCATCCATCTGGGCGTGACGACGTAATGGATGATTTTTTTAAATGAGAATAGGGGTCGTGTGCCAGCTCATTTGAAAGCTTTTTCAATTTTCTATTCAGTAATAGAAATATTTATATAATTATTTATACAGGGTGTCCAAAAAATTTTTATTAAATTAAATTATTTGACAAAAAAAAGAAGTAGAAGGGCTCCCTGTAAAAATAATTATGTAAATGTTTATATTACTCAATAGAGAATTGGAAAACCTTTCAAATTAGCTAGCACACGACCCCTATTCTCATTTAAAAAAATCACCGATTACGTCATCACGCCCAGATGGATGGCGTCACTAGTATACCATATAAGCCACAATATCGTAACTTAAAAATAAAAATCGACCTATTTCGGGTTCTTTCTTAAAATCGCCGGTTTACGAAATAAGGAATTTATTCCTTTCATTTGCACCTTACTGTCGGTATAAAATAGTGTCGCGCACGATTGATTAGCAATTAAAAAACAAAGGAGTTTTGAATATTGAATTGCAAAACACTCTTCGGGATTTCATCAAACGATGTTTAAAGAACATCTACCTACGTTGGCAACATTCAAATTTTCAGTTTTTTACATAGTTTTTGAGGGTTAAAAATGGCCGATTTCGCAATTTTTCAATTTTTAATCGCTTATATGTCAAAAACTATCAACTCTAGAGAATGTCACTAAACACCTTTTCTGTTTGGAATGACAAAGAAAAACATAAAAAAAATTGTGCCATGCAAAAAAAAAATAATTTTAGGAAAACAACAAAACAAAAACGGAATGGGACGTTTCGATGCCGCCGGTTCATCGCCGGCCGTTTCGATGCCGCCGGTTCATCGCCAGTCCATTTCATCGCCGTCATATCTCGCATTTCCTAGAATTCCTAATTAATACTAAAAATAACTGATAATTATTGTAGCTGTCGAAAATTCGGAAATATATCAGATAGCGATTAATTGACTGGCGATGAATCGGCCGGCATCGGCATCGAACTGGCGGCATCGAAACGGCGGCGATGAAACGTCCTAGACCCAAAAAAAAAACGTTTAAAAAATTTTTGACTCACTTTTGGTCCTAACAACATGCAAATTTGTTAAAAGGGGTCCTTTTTGAGTAAGATTGTGCAAAAAATCTGAATCGGAATATATTTCCTAGTGGATGCGCAGTGCCTTTCTGGACTAAATTGACTAATGCTCCTTCTTAAATATACCTGAAACATTAATAAAACAATTAAAATATACAGTGCTAGTCAAAAGTCCGTACCCCTCTTAACTTTTGAACGGTTATACCTATAGTAATGAAATTTTGAGTGAGGAAATAAACAGACGTAAGCTTCCTTATAGTCATGACAGGAGACGTAATAGTGACAGATGATGTTACAGAGCCACTGTGACCTACAATTTTAAATGGGACCTTATAGAAAGTGCTACCTCGTTTGAAAGGTATTCACAATATCTATTCAGGCATGCTAATTTTTTTTTGGTTTAAGTTGATTTTGATTTTGGTGAATAAATTAAATAAATAAAATATTGCAATTTCGCGTTTAATTAATAAAAATTCAAAGGTCTGCCTATGGTTTTTTTGTCAAAAAAGTTGACGTTTTTCAATTTTCTAGTAGTTTTTGAGTCAACGTCAACCTTTTTGACAAGTTATCACAGGCGGAATTTTGAATATTTTACTAACTACAATTTTATATTTATTTCATTTAATCATCAAAATTAGCTTAAACTTAAACAAACTTAGTATGACTGAATAGGTATTTTGAATACCTTTCAAATGAGGTATCACTTGCCATAAGGTCCCATTAAAAATTATCTGTCACAGTGGCGCTGTAAAGTCATCTGTCACTATTACGTCACCTGTCATGAGTAGTTAAGAAGCTTACATCCGTTTATTTCCTCCCTCCAAATTTCACTATTATAGGTATAACCGTTCAAAAGATACGAGGGGGGTACGGACTTTTGACTAGCACTGTATAAAAATTTCGAAAAACATCGATTTTTTTCTAATTTGTTTGCTTATAACTTTAAAACTATTTATTTTGGAAAAATGTCGTAGGGAAATAAAATAAAGATAATTAAATTTTGTATCATATTCGTTCAGTAATAAATGTCTTAAACTATTAACCTTTCTGCAAAATAGCAATAAATACAAAATAAGGGGGCAAAATAAGCCTGTTTTGGTCAATGTTTTTCAACCACTTAGGTTGCTATGCACGACGAGCGTAAAATCAAACTTTACTCGTTAGAGCGATAAAGTGACGGTACTCAATAAACGTCAACTTTTCGTTGCCATTGACAAGCGAAAAAGTCTTCTTTATCAAGTGATTGTAGAAAAAAGTTAATGTTATGACATAATAATGACAGATATGAAATAGTTACAATAAAGTTTTTGATTTAAAAATAGTTGCATTTTATTAAGTGATTGCAGAAAAAATGTTGTATGTATTACAAGCGCAAAGTGACATTATTGCTTTCGAGTAATTACCGAATCTTACTCTCATGCAATAATGTATCACTTCGCTCTTAATACATAAATGACTTTAAAACCTTTATATTACCGGCAATTTTTATATACGTCGATTACCTAAAAGAAACACCTGTACATACAATAGCTTTAAATTGTTTTATTATTTTTAAGATTATTTTTATGATGCACTTCAGTGCAAGCCCAACATCTGGCAATAGACAATATAACCTTGGCAAAATAGGCTATTGATTATGTATTTTAGAAAGGAACTACAACGTTAACGGGGTTTTATTGTTTCATATAGTCAATGGACCTCTAGATATGAAAAAACCGCGGAGTGCTACCATTTAGTGGGGTGCGTTTTTGAGAAAGGGATGAATTAGTCCCTAGGCACAGGGCGAATTAGGGTGAGTTCTATGCACGTTTGGTACAAACACTTCTACAGAAAAAATGTTCTAGGTTAAATTTTCTATCGAAATATTACATTTTAAAGTCAAACAAAAATATATTCAAAAGAATAGCAAGAAAAAAACACATAAGGTAGCATTTTTGTTTCTTGTCCCATAACTTTTTTCCACGGCGATATAGGTATAGGCATTACTTTACAGAAAAAAAACTTCCATCCTTCCTCTTTAAAATGACGTTTAGTATAAGTCTCTATGATTTACAGTTTCCAAAATATGATTTTTGAATTTTCACCACTCACAGCGATTTTGTGCCATTTTCCTTGTTACTTCGCAAACATTGTTCTGTAACTATTTTTTACGCAGCTTTAGGTATATGCAATGTTACATTTAGTAGTAGGGATGGCGGTTTTTGACAAAAAACCGGTTTTCGGTTATACCGGTTTTTTTTGCTTACGGTTTAACCTGGCGGTTATAACCGGCCAAAAAAAAACCGGTTTTTGGAAAAACCGGTTTTTGGTTTTTTAATCCAATAGGTTACAAAGTTACATTTACAATTACAATTTTCCTCTCCTCCCAAAATCAAAAAATTCCCCAACCATTTCAACTTATAAAAAATTTCCCAGACTCTTTGAAATGGGATTTAAAAAATAATAATATCAACATAAATATTTTACTTAAAAATAAATTGGATAATGCAATATATCTTTTATTTTTGCTACACTCAAAAAAAATTTATCATGTATTACTTTTAACACGTTTGTATATATTTCTAGAATAGGTACATTTTAACTAATTTAATACTTCCTGTATGGGTGTATCGTTTTGAAAACGTAGGGAAATTCTTGGAGATTCGTATTCGTAATCAGCAATACGATATGCATAGGCAGAGCATTATTTTTGGTAATCAGATAAAATCATTCACCGACTTTCAATGTCAAGAGTTAAGAGTTTATTGTGAAAAATAGATGATGTTTGGCTTGCGTCGAATTCAAACAGACACTTTTTATGTAAATATTATGATTACAAATACCTTTTAAAGGAGATATTAAATAAAACTTAATAACTGATTCTGCTGTCTGATGTGAGATTGCACTTTCAGTTCGCTTCTGTATTTATAAAATAAAATAAAATTTGAATTATGGTTTTGTTTGGAATAGTTACTTGAGTGAGAATAATAATTATGATTGGGATCCTAAATAATACCTAACCTAATCCTAATCACCGTAAAAACCTAATAACCGGTTTTTTCTTTAAAAAGAAAAAACCAGTTATAACCGGGACAAAAAAATAACCGGTAAAACCGGTTATTGCGAAGTAAAAAAACCGGTTTTAGGTTTAAACCGGTAGGTTTTTCCCATCCCTATTTAGTAGGAAGAAAAGTCAATTACCTTTAAAATGGTCTATCGTAGAAGACTGTATGATTATTTTTAAGCAAGATACGGTTTTTCAAAATTTTATACTTTTAATGATTTTTGATATATTTTACGATTATTTTTAAATTTCTCATTATAACTTTTTTTATTGTATATTTAGGTATATACATTGTCCAATAAAAAAGAAAGCCTATTTTCTTAATTTTAAATGGTGTAATGTAAAAAATTCTAGGTCTATTTTTGAACAAGATATGCTTTTTCAAAGCTTGGCATATACACATGCAATTGGTCCCACTAAGTTGGAACCATATGGAAAACATTTTATTATTAACTTTATGAAAAAAATTATTATTTATAAAATGCTCTGCATAGTCTAAAACCTAAGATGTAATCATCAGATATCAAATTTTATCAATAGTGTACGAGGTATGGTAAAAAATATGAATTTCGCTCAAGAGTAAAGTACCTTTATATTTCACAATATCGAAAAGTGTTAATTAAGAAAAGTTACTTGGAATTAAAAATTATCTTACAATATGCAATTATATTCTTCCAATTGAAAAAATAAAATTTTTTAAAAATTTTCCTCAAATTACGGATACCCTTGGATATCCTACGGATATCTTGTTTAAAAATAGTCCTAGAGGTGTTTGCAATACACCATTTTAAAGTAAAGAAAATAAGCTTTTTTATTCCACAATGTATATACCTAAATGTACAAGAAAAAAAGTCATAATGAGGAGTTTAAAAAATAATCATAAACAATATCAAAAATCATTAAAAGTATAAAACCTTGAAAAAGCATAACTTGTTTAAAAATAGGCGTACAGCCTTATACAATAAACCATTTTAAAGGTAATTGACTTCTCTTTCTACTAAATGTACCATTGCATATACCTAGAAATGCGTAGAAAAAAGTTACAGAACAATGTTTGCGAAATAATGGGGAAAATGGCTCAAAAATTCTGTGAGCGGCAAATTTTGAAAAATCCTATTTCAGAAACTATAAATCATAAAGACTTCTTCCAAACGTTATTTTAAAAAGAAAGGATGGTAGTTATTTTTCGCTGAAGCAATGGCTATACCTATATCGCTGTGGAAAAAAGTTATGGGGCAAAAAACAAAATTGCTTTCTTTCGTGTTTTTTTCTTGCTTTTCTTTTGAATATATTTTTGTAAAAAAAATACTTTGGACTTTAAGATATGATATTTCCATAGTAAATTTAACCTGGAACAATTTTCCTGTAGAAGTGTTTGTACCAAACGTGCATAGAACTCACCCTAATTCGCCCTGTGCCTAGGGACTAATTCACCCCTTTCTCAAAAACGCACCCATTTAAATGGTAGCACTCCGCGGTTTTTTCAAACTTAGAGGCCCGTTGACCATATGAGGTAATAAAATCCCATTAACGTTGTAGTTCCTTTTAGCTCTCTTATTTTGAACATAATCAATAGCCTAAAAGTGAAATGCATTATATCTAAATTTAATTTTAATTTGTAAGTTTTAAAAGCACCCACCCGAAACTGGCTGGGATATCTATGTCTAGGTACACCTGTACCTTTTCAGTCATTAACGTCCCTAACAAATATCATGCAATGTAATCTACATCTACCTAGGTGTCCTAGGTGGATCTGTACCTTTTCAGTAATAATTCACGTCACTAAAAAATACCATTAAGTTGTTTTCCACTTTGGATTAATTGAAAAAGTCTGAAGGTATTTATTAAATTTTTTGTTCCCCATTTTGAGTTCTCGTAAGAAAACACCTTAATCACCTGGATCTTTTTTTAAGGCCAAATAAATGGAAAGTAAACGGCAATAGTTACACGAGTACCTTCCAGGTATTATAAAGGTTAAAGAAATTTGCAGATTTGCGGCAATTTTATGCGCATATAATATATCCGTATATTTGATCTGTTTTCTGTTGCTTACATTCCGGTCTCTAATCATAATACCCCTTTACATAATTTTTTCATACATAGATGTGACCATAGACACATCCAATATTTTATGCATGATCTTGTTTTTCAAATAACTTTTGCAGGCGCAAGCAAGATGTAGAAAGAGATCTCCTTTAAAGTACAATACAAGAAAGTTAGCAAGGCTATACATTAAAATGGAACGCCATGTCTAAAGTGTGCACTTAAACTCCCATTAGTAACTTGCTAAGAAGCTAAGAAATTCGCATTCAGTAATTACGTCTCAAAATGGGAATTCTTTTATTGACTAACGTATCATTTTAATTAAAGGAAAAAACTAAGACAATCACCGTTTTAATTGCAATTAGTCAAAGTAAATATGCATAAGTTTATCAAATTTAAAGAGGTTTGATGGATTCTTGTTTCTTTAGATTTCTATTCATTAAAATTTATTTGGCATTGTATAAGAAAGTGGGCATTTTAACATAATCAAATACCCCAAGACATGAAGAATTTAAAATTCAAAAAGTTATTAGCCGGTATTTGTTATCTGGAATACCTGTGGGAAGTTAAGGGGGGGGGGTATGGTTTGAAATCAACATATCAAGCACAGTTTTGTGAATTTTTTTTCGAAGCTATGGTAGACTTATTTTATTTTTAAATTAAACAAGCATATTAAGTACAATTCAAAAAATATTTAAGAAAAAATTCAATCCAAAATATTGAAAAATAAGCCATTGGTGACAAATTTTGACAGGCAGTTAAAAAAAATGGATTTTGCGGTGGACATCAGAACTCATCACTGGATCATACGAAACAAAAAATTCAAAAGATTTAATTAGCTTATGAGTTGCACGAGGTAACAACGTCGAGTTTTTTAATTTTTAATGATTTTTGAATTTTTGGTATCACTCAAGTCAAAAATACGAAATTTTTGATAAAATTTTTGTGAAATCCAACAGATTTAATATTGTTGAACAAAAAATAAGCACAAAACGAAAAATTACTCGACGTTGTTACTTCACGAAATGTTTAAAGAAAATCTCTGCAAAATTTCAGGTAGATCGGTCAAGTAGTTTTTTCAGTTACAGTTTCCACCGCATTTGAAAAAGCAGTTTTGAGAAAAATGCGTTTAAAGTTTTGACAACTGCATCTTTATCTTCTTATTTGTCTGCCAAATCGTAAAGTAATGAACATTGGAATATATTTTTGAATTGCGGAGTAATCTACAAAAGACAAGGCGAACAGTTGTTTAACGTTTCTCACTACGCTCAAGCGGGCTGGCGCGAAGCCACGGCAAAGCGGGTCGAAGGTAGGGATATTCAACACTCTGTATCTCGGGTAATTTTACTCCGATCAATCTGAAATTGTCAGAGAGTATTCTTGAAAATATGCATGTTTATTTGAAATAAGAAAAAAAATTAAATATTTCAAACCATACCCTCCCCCCCCCTTTAATGGAAAAAGCGTACCATCGCGTATATATCCAAATTTGTTACATCGTAATGGTTGTTTATAAAAAAAGCGATATGTTTTCATTCATTTCAATATTGTGAAAAAACTACAAGTTGTTGGCGAAAATGTTTAACAGACTACACGTTGTTGGCGAAAATGTTTAACAGACGACTTTTTTGAAAATACTTACTCTTTAAAACAAGATTATATAAATTAAAAAATGTTTATAGACAAACAAGTTACTGCAAAATAATCCCGAAAATAAACGTTTTTGAATTATTTATACTAATTATTAAAATAAACAATAAAAATATCTAAAACGTAATTCACAATTAGAGTTTGGAGTTCAAAGATGGGCCAGATTAATTAAGTCGACTTTAAAAAATTCGATTGGTTTATCCCATAAAAAAATATAATTTTTAAATGCTTGTACAGGTACTTTGTCACTATCTAGAAGGAAATTTGTGTCATTATCATCGTAAATCTCAAATTTTCATGTTTTTAAAGAAAGTTTGAAATGTGGACGTATAGAAGAATTATGAGGGTTTCCTGGGTAGATAGAGTTACGAACAATGAAGTACTGAGAAGAATAGGTAAAGAGAAGGAAGTTGAACTTACAATTAAAGAAAGAAAACTACAGTACCTCGGACATGTGATGCGGGGCGAGAAGTATGGCATCCTGCGACTCATAATGCAGGGAAAGATAGATGGCAGAAGAAGCATCGGCAGAAGACGAATTTCATGGCTGAAGAACCTGAGAGAATGGTTTGGATGCAGCTCAAAACAACTATTTAGAGCTACTGCCTCAAAAATTAAAATAGCTATGATGATTGCCAACCTCCGTAGCGGAGATGGCACCTGAAGAAGAAGAAAAAAATTTTATGCACTATGTCGATCATAGGCGTCACAAAAAAATAATAAAAACCGCAAATTTGACCCCTTATAACTACCCTCGTCCTCCACTCTGGTTTCCGGCCCTGGGGATTTTACTTAGTTATGTCATGGTCTACTTATTCCCAAATTTTGGTGCACTATCTCAATCAGGAACATCATGAGCGTCACAAAAAAAATAATAAAAACCGCGACTTTGACCCCTTATAACTACCCTCGTCCCCCACTCTGGTTTCCGGCCGTTGGGGAAAGTCATGTACACAACTAATTCAACATGTTCCCGTATAGTTTTTCCATATTACTTATCACGCACAAAATCCGCTTCTATCTCTCCGACTAATAAAATTCTGCTGTGTATGCAGTTAAATATTTTAATGTCCGACTGGTCTATTATTTGACAAATAATGACGTTATTTCGAAGTCTATTAAGTACGATATAGCGCCCAAGGGCGTGTTATTGAAAAATAACGCGCTAGGGCTTATTAAATTTAAATAACGAGTTTAATACTGTCAAGTTGATAAATAAAACTCTAAGTAAAACTATGGTTACCACAATTACGTTACGACTATTTCTGGTAAATGTACTTATTTGAAAACTAATTAATTCAAAATTCATTCAAACTTTTTGCATATAAAGAATAATTTAGTCGGACATTAAACATTGAAGGCACCACGGGTATTATAATAATAACGCTTTTGGTCAACGTATATACCTCGGGCCGAAGACCCTCGGTCGATACATTATTGACCTCAAGCGTTATTATCCTTATAATACCCTTGGTACCTTAATAACTATAAAATCCAGTGGTTTTTTAAGGTTTTTTAAATTCAGTAAAATACATCACTTGAGGAATAGTCCTGTCGCCAGGGGGGTACAACGGCCTCCTTAATTTAGATGGACTTACCCAAGTTTTTTTATGTATTTTGACCCGTAGAACACGAATTTTTTGGGTAACAGTTGATCCGGATATCGATAGGATTGTTATAAACAAAGAACTTGAGGAATTACATAGCAGCGATTTTTCGCAAAACAAAACATTTTTTTGTATTTTTTGGGTGATTCTAAGCAAAATTTTCTTTTTGATCACTTACAAGTTTTTTCCTAGGATGCATAGTTTTCGAGATAAACGCGGTTGAACTTTCAAAAAATCGAAAAAGTGCAATTTTTGAACCGGAATACCTTTTGATTAAAAAATAAAATAGCAATTCTGCTTACTGCATTTGAAAATTCAAGTCAAATTACATCGGTTTTGATTATTGGCATTGCTAAAAATTAAGTTTTTATTTGTCAAACAAAGCTATAAACATAATATAGTGTTTCCCGTGTCAAATGCATGCGTTTTAATGTACGTAATATACGTAGAAATTCTGTATGCGCGCCTACTCGTTCGATTTCAAATTAGAAATGCATTGATAACACCATTCAATCACTATGTGTTTATAGCTTTGTTTGACAATAAAAAAATTATTTTTTAGCAATGAAAATAATCAAATCCGATAGAATTTGTCTTGAACTTTCAAATGCGGTTAGCAGAATTGCTATTTTATTTTTCAATCAAAAGTTATTCGGGTTCAAAAATTGCAATTTTTCGATTTTTTAAAAGTTCAACCTCGTTTATGTCGAAAACTATGCATCATGCGAAAAAACTTGTAAAAACATTTTTTGCTTAGAATGACTCAAAATATACAAAAAATGCTTTGTTTTGCGAAAAATCGCTGTTATATGATTCCTCAAGTTCTTTGTTTATAACAATCTTATCGATATCCGGATCGACTGTTACCCAAAAAATTGGTATTCTACGGGTCAAAATACATAAAGAAAACTTGGGTAAGTCCATCTGAATTAAGGAGGCCGTTGTACCCCTACTGGCGACAGGACTAGAACGTACTCTGCCGAAACAATTGTAGTTACATTAACTTGTAATACATTTTGTGAACTTATAGAAAACAACATTTTTCAGTATTTTAATGTTAGATAAATTTTTTTTATTTGATACACTGCATTTTTACAATCTACTCCATCTACAAAGTCATAAGTAAATGGTATGTAAGTCAAGGTGAGTTAGGTACCGTCCAGTGATCCAGTTTTTAATTGCTTATATGTCAAAAAAACATTTTTAGAGAAAAGTAACTAAAGACCTTTTTTGTTTGGAATGATCCAAAAAACCTAAAAAAACTTTGTTCCACGCAAAAAAATACTTTTAGGAAAAAACAAAAAAAAAAACGTTTAAAAATTTTTTACCCACTTTTGGTCCTGGCAACATGCAAATTTGTTAAAAGTAAGATTCATAAGCCTTTTCGAGTAAGATTGTGCAAAAAATCCGAATCGGAATATTTTTGCTAGCGGATGCGCAGTGGCTTTCTGGACTACAAGCAATTAGTCTATTTTTAAACGCTTCGGTTTCTGTGGTACAATGACTTTTGATAAATTCTTGTTTCTTTAGCTCTCGATTCATTAAAATTTATTTTTTTTTTCTAAGGCAGTGGACATTTTAAAATAACCAAATATTTTTATTTAGTGTAAAAGTCTATTTTCAAAATTTTTCAATATATTTGACCAGTTTTGTCGTCCCTCCTTTATGGCCCATCCAGCTATCATACTTCTTACTAGAAAACCGCCACCTCATTTGAGAGAGACAAGAAACTACAATTAATAAACGAAGTTTTGGGGCACAAGGAAGTTTTGCCAACTCTAATTTCGGCAGAGCCGCAATCTGAAACAGCAAAGGCGACAAACTTGTCACATTATTTTCTGTTGTCTGTTTGCAAGAAATACAAGTGTTCAAGTTGGCCAAGAACTCGTTTCTCATTAACTGTATAATTTTTTTAAATGGCCCGATTAGTTCTGTTAGTTCCGAAGTTCAGTTTAATTACTTGGATATATTAGTAAATCTAAAGACATTTTAATATCTTAAGACTGTAGTTGAAAGAATATTGTACGTAAAAGAAAATTAAAATTGTGTTTTGGTATTTAAACATTGTTTTATTTTATTTAACCCCATTTATTTTTGTTCCTTCCATTAAAACAATAATTCAAATGTACCTTTGTCTATTACATAACGGCCATGTAGGGAGAATTTTCAATCGAAGTTTCAATTTAAATAATTATTTAATAGCAAGCTGAAACTTTGTTAATAGTCTAACGGTGTCTAGTCGGAAAAACTTTGATGTACAAGAACACTGGAGCAGGTGAAGTTTTAATTGTGGAACAGGTTAAGAATTTGGAACGTCAGAATACAAAAACGTTTCATGTATTTTGTCGGACAGAATTTAAAATTGATCTATTATCCTTTCATTAAACTCTCATGCAAAAATCAGACTGGTATGTATTATCCACTGGGCATTTTAGTAAGTCCGATACGTAGAACATGCCAAATGACGGGAATTATGACAGGTGATAAATAGCAGTCTAATTTTGCAAGAGAGTTTAATGAAAAGGTTAAAAATCAATTATAAGTTCTGTCCGACAAAATACATGGGACGTTTTCGTAGTCTGATGTTCCAAATTTTTAACCTGTTCCACAATTAAAACTTCCCTGTTCCAGTGTTCCCATACATCAAAGTTTTTCCGACTAGACACCCTTAAGCTATTAACAAATTTTCAGCTTGCTATTAGTCAACTTTTTTTGGTACGCGGGATCCAGGCCTAACTCTATTTATTCCATGGTGTGTGTGTGTGTGTGTTCACAAAGAGGGGATGGCATTAGAAGCTAGGCAAATAATATGAATTAAACGAGGGAAAATATTTTTAAATTTGATAAAGTTTTGTTCATGACGTATGATGCAGTATCAGATGACATTAAATGGAAATCAGGTTAGTGTTTTGAATTAATGGTCATTTCAATCAATAAACGTTATGTACCACAATTTGATTTATAAATATGGTGAATTTCGAGAAAAATAACAAAATAAGCAAAAATATGCGTTCAGCCCTAAATATGCATCAATGTAGCGAAATGTTCTAAATATGCTTTTTTATGTCAATTATGTTCAAAAATACTGTAATTTGCTCATAAAATATGAAATAAAGCAAATATAGATGAATTTTATGAATATACAGTTTGATAAATCCTAGCATTAATAATTATCATATACCTGATAAAACTGCAATAAATACTGTTTCTTAAAAATAATGTTTCTCTAATAAAAATGCTATATTAGTGATAATAGAATTCAAAATACCATATTTTAGGTCTGGATACTAGTTCCTACAGGGTACAATATTAAATATGTAAAAATATACATGCATACAAAGAAGACAAAGCTTGTTACCTATCTTCTATAGACATCAAATATTTTCAAGCACATACGAGACTCTCTAACTACTTTCGTTAAATGAATTAGGATTTTATAAATGAAATATTCAAATAAATTTCCGTATACTCTACCTCTACACTCTCGGTTCTATATTTTTAACATTTATTAGAGCGGTAACAGACGCAGATCATTTTTTAATTTTATGTAACTACGAGAGACACTGTTCATACTTTGAGCCTATAATAAATAACATAACAGTAACATTTTATTAAAAATAGCAATGGTGTATTCCACGAATATACAACTGTTTTGGATTATCGCGACAACGAATATTTTAGTGTACAACATAAGAAGTACGAAAGTGTTTTGCTCTAATAATTACTCCAATAAACAAAAATATAATTTGCAATTTACTTTCGTTCTTCATATTTTGCACAGTAAAATATTCGTTGTCGCGATAATCCAATAGGGTCGTATATCCCTGGAATGGGGTATAAGACGAATTATATTCCCTATTCCTTTTGAAGAAACTATCAAAAATTGTTTTTAACGTATTTGGGATTTTTTACCCTGTTGAGCTGGCATTCTCTCCATATTCCAAGTAATGAAGCTTAAAATAGGACAAAACCTCGCAATTTTTACAGAATGGATCGATTTGCTTGAAAACTTGAGAATAAGTAGTGGATAGTCCAAGGATCAAAATCTTTATCATGCCGAAAGGCGCTTTTACCATGGGGGTGGTTGCCACCCCATCTCGAGTGTGGAAATTTTTGATTATATTTTAATCACAAAAGTTAGTAAAAACGTTCATTCTATGCAAACAACGTTTTATACATTTTTTTGATAAAATTGATAGTTTTCGATTAATTCGCTATCAAAAGTTAGTTTTATATAAAAAAAAATCAATGTTTTTAATAAGTTTTCTGCTAATAACTCCAAAAGTTTTCGTTTTATCAAAACAGCTTTACTTAACAAAAATGTACCTTTTGAAAAAATAAACAAAATCGTTTTTTTTTAATTTCTAATAGTAATTGAGGTATACTTTATTATATGTTGTCTTTTCTTCGTCAAATGCTAAATATTGTAGTTTCAAAGTCAAAAGATGGGAAAACTATGCATTATTCGAAGACAACTTGTTCAAACTAATTTAAAGTACTTAAAAATATCTATCTTAAGAAATAAAAAAAGTCTCTAGTTCAAAAATTAAGTGACTTATAATGAAAGGAATGTCAGTCCGTATTTTTTTCAGCGAAAAAGTGATCGCAAGCAACCCCCTAATCACCATTCTAATTAAAATTAGTCATTGACCTTATTCGATCTTTTTTATTTATGTATAATTAATAGGTTGTAGAAGCTTGACCGGCTTAGAATGATTAATTTAAAAAAAAATGGAGTTAAATGCGAATAATGTATTTTTGTAGTTTGGAAAAAAATTTAATTCTCTTCAGAATAGCAAGATTATCATCAGAGATAAGAAAAAATGGTAAAATATAAAATTGCAGCTTGTTTAATTCCCAAGAACCTGGTTTTCAAAAAATATTTCTACGGGAAAAATTGAGCGACCTATTGACAATTATTAAATCTTGTAATAACATGCAAAAACCACCTTTACCAACCCTTTCAAAGTCACCTCTTTTTGCGACTGAGGACTTTAAAAAGATTTAATATCAACAGACTTATAGATTTTGTAAAAATATATAAAATTATTTTTTACCAAACGTTCTGAGATAAAAAATAAAAAAGTTACGGTTAAAAAATCAATATTTTATTTGAAAAAAAAAGGAGAAATCCAATTTGCAGCATAATAATGTAAGTTTTTAGCCATTGGCCTTATTTATTCTTATTCATTTATGTATCATTAATAGACTCTAAAAGTTTGATTGGCTTAGAATGAATGGTTTTTAAAAAAACTGGAGTTAAAAGCGAATAACGAATTTTTGTAGTTTGGTAAAAAATGCTATTTTCTTCAGAATAGAAAGACTAGCATCAGAGATACGCAAAATGTTTTAATTTAAATTGTAGGTTATTCAATTCCCAAGTACATTGTTTAAAAATCTACGGAAAAAATTGTGTGAATCGTAAATGAGTATATCAAAAAACATTGATTTTTTCTATACAAAACTAACATTTTCTATAGCGAATAAATTGAAAACTATTAATTTTATCAAAAAAATGTATAGGACATTTTTTGCTAAGAATGAATATTTTTATCAACTTTTACGGTCAAAATATAATAAAAAGTTTCCACCCCCCGAGATTGGGTAACAACCATCCTCATGGTAAAAGCGCCGTTCGGAATCATATAGATTTTGATCCTTGGACTATCCACTACTTATTCTCAAATTTTCAAGTAAAGCGATTCATTCTGTAAAAATTGCGAGGTGAAAAGCTTCGGTTCCTGGCCTACTAGACTTTATTTCTGTTACATTTTTGTAACTCCTCTCTACAAGTACTAACTAGTACAATATCATTCACAAATTGCAAATTGTATACATAAGTAGATCACATCCATATTATATCGGATATTCGACATTAAATTAAGCCACTTTGTCCCGACAGATACTGACAAAAAATGTTGTGACCTATTCATACATATTTTATCATCATACCTTTGTTGAAGAATTCTCTTGAGAATATTCTATATTTATAAATTTTACATCATATAGCTCCATTAAAAACGTGTAGAGTCAACGTACAATTTATAATTTAAGAGGCGATTAAACGATCGAGAACTGACCCTGATAAATATATTATAATGAGTTATACGGATGGGGATCGTTATCCGTTTATATAAATAAATAAAGACTTATGTTCATATATGTTTTAATTTTGTATATTACAATATTATGATATGGATAATTTAACTAGCTGATGAAAGTATACACTGCCCAATAATTGGAGTGGAGTAAATAGGTAGTTATTGTTTAATACAGGGAAGACCTGGAGTATACGGCTAGAAAAGTAATGGAAGAATACAAATAATGGGGCCTCGAAATAAAAGTACAAAAAAACACAATACCTTTGCGTAGGAGAAGAAAATACTACAGATCACCTCGACTTAGTAGATGGAAAATTCAGAAATTTTATCAATGTATATATTTGGGGGTAAAACTAACAAAGTCAGGGAGAAGTGATGAAGCCATAAAAGACAGAATAACCAAAGAGAAACAAGTAATAGGTACTTTGAATTCAGTACTATGGCAAAAAAATATAAGACCGGAAAGGAAAAAAAAAGAATATTTAATATCATAATATATGTCAGTAATCGTCTATGGCTCAGAAGTGTAGCAGTTATCACAAACATTTAAAGGTAACATGGATTTTTGGAGAAGAGCAACGGGAAATCTATATTAGAACATGTGATAAATAAGGACATAAAGAACCAAATAAAAGTACAAAAGACCAAGTATAGAAGGGATCGAATAACAACAACTAAGATGGTACAGACATGTTAAATGTATGGGGGAAGAAAGACTGCCAAAAAAATATTAGAATGGGTACCACCAGAGAAAATAAAACGAGGAAGACCACCAACAACATGGATGCAAGGAATTTCAAAAGCAACGTCAGCAAGAAATCTATTTGAAGAAGACTGGCAGAATAGACAGGCCTGACGAACGGCAACCCAAAGGTGGATTACGCTATGAACGGAATATACCTTAGACCATAAAAACTGATAGACACGCCGTAATGCTATTCTCTCGTCTCGAAGAGTGAAGCCAATATAAAACGATTCATACAGCTGTGCGTGACGTCAGTTTACGGCAGAAAACGTGAGAGATTAGAAGTGTTTATAAGCGTTGTAAACTTTTTAAAGTGTTCCAATTTAAAATTTTTCCAATACACTAATTTTTTAATTATGGTGTTATCTTACAGAGCATTTAATTGTACGCAGCGACAAAAAAAGGGGAAAACACCTAAAATCCAGTTTACAGCAGCATAATAAACAAGCGATCTTTCAAAAAATTGAAGAATTTATAAAGTATCTTAATTCACTCAAATATTCCAACAATGGTGAACCACTGCATCTAAGCCAAAAATAAATGGGTTGTATTGGTATGATGCGAATGCGAATTTGGAAAAATTACGTAAAGGATCATATGGATGGAGGTCTGAAGTGTCTTTCGGCCTATAAACTTTCTCAGTATCACTTAGAAGTTTTCTTTAGTTCTATTATAGGAGTCATGGAGGTTACAACAACAGCCCAACGGCAAAAAAATTTGAAGATGCATATAAAAGACTCTTAATGCACACAAGTGTTACAGGATCTACCCAGGCTAATTGTATAGAACAGGCACCTTCCACAATTTTAGCAATGAGCACAACAAATACTGTGAAAATGAAAACTGTTGATCATCAACTCATTGACAACTCTAGAACTGATGAAAATAATAGGGAAATAATAACTAGTAACCATGATTATACTGTAAATAATTTAAGTTTTTCAAAAAGAGTCATCTTATGTTTGTGATGTTGTTGACTATATCGCTGGGTTTGTAGTTATAAAAGTTTGTAGTTATATTAAGAAAATTAAGAAAACATTACATTGTGACATATGTTTGTGTGCAATTGAATGTGATAATTTACAATGCCCATTCATAAACACAAAAATTATAGCATATCAAAAAATTTTTAATTCAACCTTCTAAAGACGTCATTCATATTTGCAAAATTGCTGAAAGCGAAATTAGAATTATGTAGGTCCAATTCAAAAAAATTGAACGATTCTAAATTATTGACAAAATTGGTCTTAAACGTGCATGGTTCTGTGTTTAGCGAATACAAAGAACATGTTTGATCATGATTTTGAAACAAACCATTTGTTTAATCGAATAAAGATAATTTGTTCGCATTATTGATACATCAGATTGTACCACGAAAGTGAAAAACTAAATAATGTAATCAGAGTTAGCAGTAAGTTATCAAAAGCTATTTTGTTTTGTGGTCATTAATTAATAGATTTCCTACATATTTTTTCACCTAACGTGAAACTAACACCCAAAAGAAAATTACTCTCCTTTAAATTTATTTTTGATTATCAAACAAGAAGAGATATACCAACGATATAATTTCAAATAAAACATTTATTTTTACAAAATTACTTTGAGTCAAAAATATTTATTAATTACTTTGCTAAATGATTTTTCTTCCATATTTTTTACAAAATATTAACTTATACTACAAAACTACTTATATTACAAAAGTTATACTATAGTTAATCTAAAATTGGGTAATTTTATTAGTGCTTTGCTAAGAATCCAAACGAGTTCCTGCCGTATTGTGACGTCACTTTCGCGGAAGGTCTTTGCTTCAACGGTTCGGTACAAGGCGTGTCTATCAGTTTTTATGGTCTAAGGAATATACATGTTGCATTATCTCCCAAATGATCTAGTTTCCATCGAATGTACACTAGATTTTTTTCTATTCAAAATAAATTATATATTATTATTATATAATAACCTCCTCTATTTATAGTATCACCTTCATGTTGTTATGTAATGTTATATAATATTAGTTATGTCAGTTTATATTTTAATAGTTGTCAAAATATAATTATTATCGAAATGTAGAGTACAAGCACGGTATTATCAAGTTAAACAGGAAGTTTGGAAATTTTGCAAAATTGTTAAAAAGTATGAATTGCTACATTACCAAGTACAACTTGATGATGGGTATTGTGTAAAACGTCACATTGACGAACTTCGTACAACCGTGGTGCCTAAAAAGAATGTAACCTTTTTAAACGAACCAGAAGTAATTATTTATCAGCCACAATATCATGAACCTTCCCTGCATCTTCTGGCTTCTATCCAACGTTCAGATCCTCCAGTTCATTTACATACAAACCTTATCAACGAAAATGTAGATTCAATGATAGAACTTGATCATCCTGATAATGAACTGATACCCATTAATAAACCTGATGCGGTCCCTATTAATGAACCTGCTGCTGAAGACCGTAATGCCCTTCCACAGTTGAGAAGATCTGAACGAATTCGACTTCTCAATTCAAGATTTTAGATTTAGGTTTGTAATTATTTTGTATTTTTATAAGTTCAAAATATCGTGGGAGGTGGTATATTATCCTCCTCTATTTATAGCATCACCTTCATGTTGTTATGTCATGTTATACAAGAATAAAAACCGCTAAACGCCGTAAAAATGAGTGGCGCATACAATATTCCAGCTACAAAAGAGGTGATATGAATATTACGTAGCGCGAATATGTATTTTTAATTTTGATGCAAAATTAAATTTTAGTTTTATTTTAAAAGATTTTTCCATAATATTTGCTAAATTTGAAATAAATGCGCCAGAAAATAATAACTTTGATACAGTTTGAATTTTGAAACTCTTTTGTGGCGCGTTTACTTCAAATTTAGCAAATATTATGAAAAAATATTTTAAAATAAAACTAAAATTTTGTTTTGCATCAAAATGAAAATACATTTTCGCGCCACGTAATATTCATATCAGATCTTTTGTAGCTGGAATATTGTATGCGCCACTCATTTTTACGGCGTTTAGCGGTTTTTTATTCTTGTATCAGAAGTTTTTCAAAGTAATTTATAAATTAAATGTATTAAGTTGAATGCAATGTTCCTCTATTACACGTTAAGCTTTATAAATGGTCACCTTTGTTGCATTATCTCCCAAATGATCTAGTTTCCATCGAATGTACACTAGATTTTTTTCTATTCAAAATAGATTGAAAAAAAATATTGAGATGGCCGGTAAATGAAATCGAATTGCCCGTTGCCAGATCAAATTTAGCGTCGTAACCACTACAACTACATAAACCATTTCGGGAATAACCGTTAATTGGATTATACTTTTGTAGCTTAATAACTTCTAAACGGCTTAACCGATTTTGATTAGTAAACATGAGTTTGAAACGTATTGACTAGTAGTATCTGACGGATCTAAGGTCAAGTATAATAACTGAAGCTATTACAGGAATTATTGAGCTTGAAAACCGTTGAAACCGTTTTTCCCACAGGAAAAAAAAATCATAATTATGAAGCCTATGACTTAAAAATTCGAATTTTCCCGGATATGAGGTATACACCGTTAGATTCGGCTAGAGTCCTTCTTCAAACGCTCAGTTATTGGCGCAATTCGTAGGTTGAAATTTTGAGTAATTGTCGAAAAACCAAAATTTTCAAAGTTTAGTTTTTCAGTTTTTCGGCTATACTGAGCCGTGTGTATGTCTGATCCTGACGGATTAGATACCATTTTAAAGCTTAGCTCCACACTATTGATTTGATGTATTTGCGGTTGAGTCCTGTCTCTTCTTGATACGAAGATATATACCCCCAAAACATATGCCGTTTTGGTTATGGGTGGTCAAAAGTCACAAACTACACCGGTTATGAAGCGACCCTGACCCCCTCTTCAAGCACAGAAAAAAAATATGTATAAATATTTTCAATTTCTTTGCAACACGAAAATGCAGCAGCTGCATAATACTCTGGTTAAATCGGAGAGTGCAGGAAGGGTATATACCGGTTTCGGAGGTCTTTTCCCCCTCGTCAGTAGTCCCATATCCTCTTCATTCATGAATTTTTAAATCATTCATGAATTTAATTCATGAATTTTTAATTCATTTACTCTTGTGTAGGAGTATTAAGGAATCTTTATTGTTGGAACTTACCAAGCTGAGCAGATGAGTTGTGAATTATTTAAAATTCTCTCATCTTAATTTCCTCGGAATCCTGTTTGATTTATAAATTTTGAAAATCTCAGGAGGTGTAACCAAAGAAAGTATTCCCCCTGTTGTCAATTTGGTGATATGGAGACGATATTTATTGTCTTTTTCTGTGCTACTTCGATTGATAACATACTTTACAAAAAATAAATCAAATCGGTTTAACTTTTCCACACACATACATATCCACAAACATTTTCCCTTTTTTAAATAAAAATTGAGTCATATTTCTGAGCTCGGTAACTTTTGAATGGTATAACCGATTTTCAAAATTAAACATGCGTTGGAAAGGTAATGAGCAGTACTATCAGAATACGCAAAGGCCGGACTTAAATTATTGAAGTTTTTGGGAGTTTTGGTGACGAGAACGAAAAACAGACCCTAAATAGGAAGGGCCGTAAAATCCACACCCTTGGACCAAAACGGATGGTTGATATATAAATGGGTGAGTCTTTTCCTGGACTTTAAGATGGGAGTTGGCGCAATTTTCAATTCAGTCAGATTAGAAAATCGAAAATTTCGTGTATATATAGTGTGGCATGTAGGGAGGTTTGGGTGTGCGCCACTGGCGAGAACTGCCGTTCTCTGGTAATTACATAGTTAGGTCAGTTCATATTTAATAGTTGTCAAAATATAATTTTCGAAATGTCCTAAAATATTTCAACTAAAGATACAATAATTATGATACGGATAATTTAACTGGCTGACGAAAGTATACACTGCCCAATAATTGGAGGGAATACTAGAAAACTATCTGCCGCGACATTTTCCATACGAGTTTATTCTTTTACTAGAATCACTTTCAGATGTAGCTTGTAGTGCCAGTCACAAACCTTGTGTTTTATTTCTTATTTAACAAAATCTGAAACTGATTTAATTTTTAAGATGGTAACAACTTATCTGACACCAAGGTCACAATTGAAGAAATTACTAAAGCAGTAAATACCTCGAAAGAAAGGAAAGCCATTGGACCTAATCAAAATATTGTTGAGTTACTGAGATTGTTAGATGAAGAAGAAATTCCGATACTCCAAGAAGATTTTTTATTCTTTGCCAAAAAAAGAACAACGCAACAAAATGTATAAACCACCGACCTGTAAGTCTGATCTGATGAGCCATTCCATAAAATTATTCCTCAAAGTTCTTCACTACAGAATCTCCACAAAATGCGATAAGGTTATTGGTTACTCACAATTTGGATTTAGAAAAGGCCTGGGACGAGGGAGCACTAGTTGCAACCCAGGTGCTAGCCCAGAACTGCTAGCATCAAAGAGCAGATGTAATAATGTGCTTTATAGGTGATGAAAAAGCGTTTGATCGAGTACAACATCATAAACTCGTACATATAATAAAACAACTCGGCATAGATCAAAAAACATTCGTTGCATAGAAGCTCTTTACTGGAATCAAATATCGGTCGTCATTTTGCATTACGAAACAACAAAAGCTCGAAAAATTCTCAGAGATTTAAGACAGGGATGCATTCTCTCCCCACTACTGTTCAATTTATATTCAGACAGTATCTTCCAGGAAGCTTTTGAGGAATGCGAAAGCGGCATAAAAAATTTTACTTGGCTCAATAAAATACGATATGCGGATGACTCGGTCTTAATAGCAGACAATATAAAAGACCTCCAAAAATTTTTTAATAATATTGAAGAACATAGCAAGAACATGGGACTTAGCATCAACATAAAAAAGATAAAGTTCCTTGAAATCAGCCGTCACTTATCTCAACATCAAAATGCAAGGCTAGAGGCTAGCATAGTAATTTAAAATTTAAGTAACTGGGAACTTGACCATGTGAATACTGGATGTCGGATATGAAAATTAAATGTCAGATAGACAGGGCCAGAAGCGCATTCATAAAATTCAGAAACGTCTTTGCAAGCTCTGACTTTGTCCTGAATGTAAGACTAAGATCCACGAAATGCTATATATGGTCGGAACTCCTAGGCATGAAAGGAACGATTTTAAAAATAAACACAATAAATAAGCTAGAGGCATTTGAGATGTGAATTTGTCGACGAATCCCCAAAGTTCCCGGGACCGTACGAATAACAAATGAAGAAATCTTAAGAAAAATTGGAACAGAACGACAACTGTTATGCACAATTAAACAGAAAAAAACGCCATACCTGGGACACGTAATTAGAAACGAAAGATAAAAAATGTCTACAAACCTTGAAGCAAATTGAAGGAAAGGTCGAAGATAGAAGAGGAATCGGCAGGAAAAAAATGTCACGGCTCCGTAATGTCAAACAATGGACAGGGCTAAGAAAAATAGGAGACCTAATACCCACTGCAAGGGATAAAATAAGAGTTAAACGTGATCGCAAACATCCATTAGTAGATTGCACAAGAAGAAGAAAAAGAGGAAGAAGAACAAGAAGAAGAAGAAGAAGAAGAAGAAGAAAAAGAAGAAAGTCGGAAAGTATTGCTTTTTGCGCCCATATTTTTGCAACTAATTTGAGATATATTGCTCCAAAAAAATTATAGAGGTGAGAGTTTTGTTTTTTAATATAACATAATACTTGACTGAAAAACACATAATATAAACTGACTGGAAAAAGATAGTTTTTCTTCCAAATTTTTCGGGTGGAAAAACTTTATAATACGTCTGAAGCGTGTGTTAAATTTCGGTAGGGTCGATTTGATATTTTTTGCATAATAATTTCGCAATGCAGGGTTCCAAAAAAATTGGAAATTTGCAAAATTATGCTGCAACCAAAACAAGCACTTTAAATAGTCGATTTTTTACATACAGAAGATGTAGCTGAAGCTTTCAAACACACTTTGAAAAGTTAAAATCGGTCAACTAGGAAAGCCTGGAGAATTTTTTAAAGTTATAAACAATTTTTTGGCTTATAAAGAGTATAGATAAAATACCATCGCGAGTTTTACAATATATTCATTTTAAAAATTTTACGCCTGTAGAACTTTAAAAGAGGCTTCTATATAAAGAAAAATAAAATATATTCGGTTTTTTGGTTCCAGCGATATCAAATCTTCAATTTGGTATGATTTTGGGAATTTTTCCTGATGCTTCGCCTAATGCAAAGAACCCCGCGTTTGCCAGGCTATCACACTGACATAAAATATGCTCTGCTATTTCTTCTTCTATGTGAGGAAATCTGCATAGGTTGTCATCAGACAATCCCGTCAGCTTCAAGTGCCTATTCATATTACAGTGACCTGTTAGCAGACGACCTCCTATAGATTTAACTGTTTTCCTATCTTTGCTTAATATTAGATATGCCGTAAATTTTGGCGAATGCTCTTAACTGTTTCACCTGTTTTTTGGCAAATTCCACCACCCTTACAAAGATTTATGAGCTACTAGATTTCTTGAATCCGTGAAAAAAGCTTTTGGTCGAATTCTATATAAAAAATCTTAAGAGCATAGGCAAAATTTCAGAATAATGTTTTTTAAAATAATGCATTAATTTTTCTCGAATCCTGAGAAAACTCTTCATCCGAGACCCCCTGAAGGGCACTACTGGTTATGAGAAAGAGGAAGAAGAGAAAACTAATACGTAATTTTGAAAAATTTTAACGCAGAATAAAAATTAAATTATTACCCCAGGCACAAAGCTCCTGAAAACTTCTATAATGTTTACTTTAAGGCAAGCCGCACACCAAAGAAACATGAAACGAAAAACATGAAACATGAAACGTAAATTACGTTTCATGAAAATAAAACACTGCTAAACAAATCTAAAAGTCCGCCTACCAATGAAACGAGTGTGATTCATGCTCATGACACATTTTTATTTTCGGAGAGTTTTATAAATGGCCGGACGTATATTTGTTTAGCAGTGTTTTATATCCATGAAACATAATTTACGTTTCATGTTTCTTTGATGTGCGGCCGGCCTAATAAGTTACTCTCTCTTTCTTGTCGTTTCCCCATTACTGAGGATCGTGATTTCTTCCAATATTCCTAACAATTTTTTTGCCATTGGTCTCTATCTTTAGCTACTCTAATAGCTTCGCAGAATGAGTTGCCAGCTAAATTCTTAATTTGGTCGGACCATCTAGTTGGTGATCGTCCTCTTGATCTCCCCGGAACGTTTCCAAAAACAATTAATCTCTCCAAATTAACGTCACCTCTGGAAACCACGTGACCAAAGAATTGCAGAATTCATTGCAGACGTATTGTGAACAGCCTTTTTTTTATCTCGAGTTGGTTTAGAATGGAAACGTTTATCCTATGTTCTGTCCAAGGTATGCGCAGCATTCTTCCCCAGCATCACATCTCAAAGGCATTAATTTTTTGGCGCTCGCGTGCGCGCAGAAGTCTCTACCCCGTACAAAAATAATGAGAATATAAGGGCATTCACCAGTCTTATATTAATATTGTGATAGATAGATATGTCTTTCCAAATTGTAGTTATGCGACTCATCGCATTTTTTGCCATATTAATACCTCCGAACTTCTGCTTCACAGTTATCTTCGTTAGTTATACTACACCCAAGATAGACAAAGCTGTTTACTAGCTGGTATTCCTATATAGTATTATAGTATAGTTGATCCAAAAGATGGCATAACCCAGACATCCAAAGTGAAAGTTATCCTTCGACACCAAATTGTTCTATATGGTCCACACAATGTCCAGAAAAAAGTCACACCATTTTGAGCGTTGGGTTTGGGGGGGAGAGGGGGGAGAAATCGGTAAATTCGTAGTTTTTTAAGTTTTTCGCCAATATTTCTAAAACTATGCGGTTTAGCATGAACAACCCTCTATAAAAAATTGTTCTACATTAAATTTGAAATAAAAAAGGCCCTATGCATAATCTTTCTAAAATAAATGGTTCCAAAGTTACGGAGGTAGTATAGTACCTATAACTGGTCCAAAAAAAGGCCTAACCCAAACATCCAAAGTAAAAGTTTTCCTCCAACAACAAAATGTTCTATATGGTCCACATATTGTTCAGTAAAAAGTTACACCATTTTGAGCGTCCGGTTTGGGAGGGAGATGGGAGAGAAGCCGGTAAATTAGTAGTTTTTTTAGGTTTTTCGTCAATATTTCTAAAACTATGCTTTAGCGTAAACAATGTTATATACAAGAATATTCTACATGAAATTTAAAACAAAAAATGTTCTATACATAATTGTTATAAAATCAACGATTCCACAGTTACGGAGGGTTAAAATTCGAGGTTTTCGATACTTTTTATATTTTTTGGGCAATATTTATGATATAACTATACCAAATTCCCAGACATCCAAAGTGAAAGTTATCCTTCAACACCAAATTGTTCTATATGGTCTACATAATGTTCAGAAAAAAGTCACACCATTTTGAGCTTCGGGTTTGGTGGGGAGAGGGGGGAGAAATCGGTGAATATAAAAAGTATCGAAAACCTCCACTTTTCACTCTCCGTAACTCTGGAACCGTTGATTTTATAACAATTATGTATAGAACCTTGTTTTTTTAAATTACATGTAGAACATTCTTCTATAGAACATTCCTTACGCTAACGCATAGTTTTAGAAATATTGACGAAAAACTTAAAAAAAACTACTAATTTACCGACTTCTCCCCCATCTCCCCCCAAACGGGACGCTGAAAATGGTGTAACTTTTTACTGAACAATATGTGGACCATATAGAACAATTTGGTGTTGGAGGATAACTCTCACTTTGGATGTCTGGGTTTGGGTCTAACTATACCATACTAATAACATTTTAGTCAGTTGAATAGTGTGGAATCTGTCGACCACCACTATTTTTGTCATAGCTTTATTAATTCTTAGACCAACTTTATTGCTTTCGTACTCAACTCTTCACAGGGGATGCTACAGGGGTAAAAAAAAATAGAAAAATCAGTGTGATATTTAATTTCAAATATCTCATTCAAGAGAAATATATTGTTTATTTTAGGCACTTTTGGCCCTCGGTGATAACGTAATCATTCATTCTACGTTTAAATTTTTCAAAAATATGTGTTATTGGCCTGGATCCCGCTTACCAAAATAGGTGCTTAATAGCAAGCTAAAAATTTGTTAATAGCTTAAAGTGTCTACTCGGAAAAACTTTGATGTATGGGAATACTGAGACAGGGAAAGTTTTAATTGTGGAACAGTTTAAAAATTTGGAACGTCAGATTACGAAAACGTCCCATGTATTTTGTCGGACGGAACATCCAATTGATTTGTTACCCTTTCATTAAACTCTCATGCAAAAATCAGACTGCTATTACTAACCAACATGATCCCTGTCATCAGACATTTTCTTCGTATTCCACTCATTAAAATGCCCAGTTGGTGATAAACACCAGGCTGATTTTTGCGTGAGAGTTTAATGAAATGGTAACACATCAATTGGAAGGGAAGTTCTGTCCGACAAAATACATGGAACGTTTTCGTAGTCTGATGTTCCAAATTTTTAACTTGTTCCACAATTAAAACTTCCCCTGATCCAGTGTTCCCATAGATCAAAGTTTGTCCGACTAGAGTTACTGTTAGACTGTTACTAAGAGACTAAGCTATTAACAAATTTTCAACTTGCTATTAATCAACTTTTTTTTGGTACACGGGGTCCAGGTCTATTAGTTTTCTCAGGATTCAAAAAAATGAATGCATTTATAAATAGTTGGTCGGTAATTTTGCGCCTACGGTTTTTTAATGTTGTTGTGATTTAGTCTCAATTTAATTTAGCTTAATTAAGCACGTCTCAACTGAGACGAACTAAGAGGAAACAGTAGCGCTCAACAGGTAGCGAAAACCCATTCCAATATTGCGGCTGTAATTTTGAATATTTTTTCGAGATATTTGGCACACGTATTCGTAATATAATAAAGAATGGCGGTACAGAGCCCAATTTGAAAAATATATTAATATGTAGAAATTACTCTGTAATTAAATACAATATTAAAAAAACGAGCCTGTACCGCAATTAAGAAGAACAAAAAAATACACTTTCTTCAAATAAACTTTTTTATCCGATGCCTAGATTTTGTGTCATTCCGGAACTACTAATTTTTTTTATTTCATTACTAGTTCCAAAATGACACAAAATCTAGGCATTGGATAAAATATTTTATTTGAAGAAAGTGTATTTTTTTTTTGTTCTTCTTAATGGCGGTTCAGGCTCGTTTTTTTAATATTGTATTAAATTACAGAGTAATTTCCACATATTAATATATTTTTCAAATTGGGCTCTGTACCGCCATTCGTTATTATATTACGAATGCGTGTGCTAAATATCTCGAAAAAATATTCAAAATTACAGCCGCAATCTTGGAACTCGTTTTGGCTACCTGTTGATCGCTACTGTTTCCTCTTAAGATGCTGTCCACATGGCAATCCATTGTGGAAAGCTGAATATTAATTTAAGACTCAGTGGTGCAACGCCTTAAGCTTAAGATTTGTTAATGCAACTAGGCATTAGAGAATAATAAAATATTTTTTAAAAAACCTTATTTTATAATAATGTTTATTTTTAAGACATTTTTTAAACGGACTTAAGGTAGATGCTATCAGATTGTTATATTACAGCCAGAATAGTTTCAAAATCTTATTTTCAGTATTTTGCAACGATATTGTGGATGGCTCGGTGTATTATGGTAGGGGAGCCCAAGCGGGGATTTTTGCAATTACTCGAGCATGTCAGATTATCATATGGGAAAAAACCTGGTGCCCTACAGATGTACCTTTACCATATATTAGCTCTTAACACAGAGGAGTTCGTTTAGGGGGGGCACAAAAAAAACTATCTTTAAAAATACTCAAAAAAAATCTATCTTTAAAAATACTCGGAAAATACTGGAAATTATTAAGATAAGGTAAGTTAAGGACATGCAAAACAGAGTACATTTCAAAAATCTGACGATTTGAGCGGGGCGTAAGGAAATGGGTGAGTTAAAAAGTTTCACAAAGAAAAGCGAATAATTAAAATACTTGTTAAATATTTTTCAAAAATCTATCGAATGATACCAAACATGACCCCCACGGAGAGGGGTGGGGGGTAAATTTAAAATTTTAAATACAAATCCCGCGATATTTCGCAAAATAAACCGTAGATCGGAAAACTGCAAAATATAATTAATCAATATTTTTGAAAAATCTCTCGAATATTACCAAATACGACCACCCACGGAGGTGTGGTGGGGGATTACTTTAAAATCTTAAATAGAAGCCCCAAATTTTTTATTCCAGATTTGGATTCTTTGCGTAAAAATAAGCAATTTTTATTAGAAACATTTTTTCAAATTATGGATAGATGGCGCTATAAGCAGAAAAACGATTGTTGGACATGAAAAACTAAATTAAAAATGGAAAGTCCCCACTGAAATGAAAAACTTTACTTAACTTTTTTTGTTAGGGCCTACTCTTCATAACCCAATAGGTTCCCAAAGCGCTCGAGTGACTGCACATTTAGCATGCTTCGCTCCCCTACTATTATTAAGTAGGGTTATCCGATGTTAATTTAGAAAACATATTATTAAAACTCAAAATATATCCTCCAACTATGTAGTAGGTGTTCAAATTTCATTGAAGTTGGGAGAAAAATGTAAAACATGAATTGAACCAAGCGAGGAGAAATATGCAGCGTATTGCTTGCAGCGATGCACATAATGTAAAATATTAGTATACATTTTTAGACGAATTTATTTATATAATAATTAATGTGTTTTAGGTTTTTTATATTCTCGATATTAAAAAAAATACTTACTATATATTTATCTGCAGCTTTAATATAAGGCAATTTATTTTATATTGAATTGAACAAGTATTATTATGTAATTATAATCAATAATTATTATTTCAGTCATGAATTTCAGCGCCGTATAAAAAGTTTATTTGTTGGTTTATGCCAAATATAGTTTATTACAAGTAGTTTTGAGACCATTTGAAATATAGTGCATTGAAATCATACCAACAAAAGATCCATGAAGAAAATAAAAATTAAAAAAAGGATAACATTGATAGCAATTTAGAAACTAATACAGCAGTCACCAAACATATACAGACGGAAACTGAGAATTCCAGTTAAAAAAGTGACTTACAATGAGGTACTTCGGTGCATGAGAAGGTAAACAAGAAGAATTGCTAAGTATAATCATATAAGAATTTTAGGAAAAAGTCCAACATCTACTTCATTTAAGAAATAACTAATTAGCAGTTGTACTGGTTATTACTTTATTACTGCTTTAATGTCGGTAAATGAATTGAAAGGATAATCCATAGAGCATAAGTTATTCAATATAATTTAACCTTTTAACAAGGCTGAACACGCCAACAGAAAAGTTACGTAATTATACGCGTACAGTTGAAATGATGAAGTTATTTACACTTATTTAAGCTCGCATGACTTTTCAACAAATTCACTTTCATTTAACCGTAATATTTGTTTAAAACTCATGTTTATTTTTGTAGAAATTTCTTATAATACTAGATAACGTATGTACTAAAAGTTTTGGCACATAATTCATTGCCTTTTATTTTAACAAAAACAAGATAAGTTGCCTTTTGAAACAAAAATTTATTTACTTTGTTAGTTGTCAGTTGAGACTGACTTAGTTTGAAGTTTCCTTTTTAAGAAGTCGTATAGAGGGTGGTGAATTGTAAAGCGGGCCATAGGAAACTCATTGTAAAATTTTAAACTGTTAAATTCCTGCTTCCCTAATTATTTTACATCAAAAGTCATGAGATAAAATTTGTAGAAGATTGAAATCTGTACTAAAAAGAAAAGTTAAAATTGTTCTATGATTTAAACATATTCCAAAATTTTGAAAAATATGATAGAGTTGCCACAGTAGGTATGTGTGTAAAATTTAGGCCCACGTTACTATTTAACTAACAATGCGCACAGTATTGATTGAATAAAACATCTTTATTATTAATACTTTCTTATCAACTGAGGGTATCTTATCAACTTTATTATTTTTTAAACAATAAACGATAAAATAAAAATATTGACAGTTCAAATACTGTTAATATTAATAACTTCATTGTGACCAAACGCAACCGTTGCACATGATGACATTTTGTGTGTGGCCTAACTTTGGCGTCATAGTCTAAAAAATTTATTATATTTTTACAAAATTTTGCAACATGTTTAATTCGTAGAACAATTTTAACAGTTGTTTTCAATACAGATTTAAATTCTCTACAAATAGTTTCTTACGTGTTTTGATGTAAAATAGTTAGGGAAGCAGTAATTCAACAGTTTAGAATTTTACATTGAATTTCCTATGGACCGTTTTCCAATTCACCACCCGGTATAGTAGAAATAAGTAAAAGTATCAATAAGTTGGTTGGGCGGGTACCCAAAACTGAAATCTGTTGAACACTTCAGAATGGAAATGTTTCATGCAGAATCATTTATAGAACAACAGTGGTATGCGACAAGAAAATACCATATCAAAAACTACCCAAGAAGTGGAAGACTACGTGCATTTACTGCACACAGGTCGGACAGATTGGTGAGTAGATCAAAAACCAGGTTAGAATGTTATTGAGGAGATTGACTCGCCAATACGTATCTTCTAAGGGTACGATATCGCTGGAATTGAGGAGGAATGGTCTTAAATACCGAAGGAGACGTAAGTGCCTCAAACACTCTTAAGCGTACCTCCATCGTATACCAAAATTCTGTCGTCAGTTGAGATGAGTACACTTTGCTGAATAAATTAAAATTATTATTTTAGATGACAAAAAGTATTTCACGGTAATCCTGTATTGGGAAGTCTCGCCCAATAAACGATTTTTTTGCTTTACAGTCTAGGAGGGTTTATCATATAGGCTGGGAAGCCAAGATGAAGAATAATTAATACGGCGAATTTACGAAAAACTGAGAGAAATTGAACCTAATATCGCCCAAGACCTCACGAGAGACATTCAAAGAAGTGTACGTTTAGTGGAGCAGAATAAGCCACTCCACATAGTTCGATGGTGCAGTTTAGTTAAGTATTGATTTATAATTTATGATAACTAGTTCGAGTTTAAATAAAGTTCTTCATTAAAAAAAATCCGATAAATATTTTGTGTCAAAACTTTTAGGATATACGTTAATGTATAGGGATCGTTAAAATACTAGATAGTGTATAAACTACTAATATCACTTCTTGGTTCTTCTTCGTCTTTTTATATAGACTTGACTCTGTCTGTTTTTTCAATGTGCCTCCATTAAGTTGTCGTTCCATTGTTTTCGTAGTCTTCCCACTGATCGTCTTTTTATTGGGGGACTGTCTCTCTCTGAACTTACTACTCTATTTGTTGTGATTCGTCTTATGTGGTCATTCCATTCTACTCTTCTGTTTCTTACCCAGTTATTAGTGTTCTCTACCTTGCATCTCCGTCGTATATCTGTACTTCTAGCTCTATCCCATGGTGCCCTTTATTTTCCGATATTTTTATTTCTCCATATTGTGTCATTCATTTAACCCACGGCTCTGTTAGCTCTATCCACTTGATCTTCCACTTCTGTTTCTAGCTTTCCGTAGCTAGATAGTGTGATGCCTAGATATTTGAACTCCGTCACTCGTTCTATTATCTGACCCCCCCCCGTTCCAATTTAAATCTTATTTAATTTGATGTAATAACCATGAATTTTTTTCTTTTTTTGGGGAAATAACCATGTTAAATGTTCACTTTGAGACGTTAGTATTATTTGCATAGAAGATTATTTTGAGTTGTTTTTCCCATTTGGTATCATTTTTTTGTTCTTACTTTTTCACTATTTCATCAATGATCAGGTTAAAGAATAAATGACTTATGCCTGGTTGCACCAACATATCTTAAGCTCCAGTTTAGCTAAGCTCTACTTATATATAGGGCCTCCTTGAGTATCACTTACGTTGCATCATAATTTTAGATTCTTACCTTATTATTAATTATACCTATTATTATATTATGGTATTCTTATTGTAATATGTTATAATTATATTAAATTAATTCCTCTGATATTCTCGACTTAAGCTTAAGATCTGCTGGTGCAACCGGGCATTAGGGAATCCTACCGCTTTATCCCATTGCCAATAGCGAAGGTATGAGAAGAGCAAACATTTAGTGGAGGAGTGTTCGATCAGATCCTACAATGGCGGTCGATTGAATATGTCTACTAAATTTTTGTATGTAAAAATTAATTATTATTATTTACAATGTATTGTCTTTTTTATTGAAGTTATACTTCTTTACGCGCGATATGAGGGTGAATTTTTATATGTTAAAACCTACGATCCCGGCGCATGCGCATTATAACTTTGTTCTGATTGGATGTTCAAATGACGTGTCAAAAATTAACCAATATGGCAGCTGTAGCGCAGCTGTGGTTTGGACGGTTGACGGTTTGGTTATGTATGGTTGTTGCGTTTTAAAATTTGTGGGAAGAGAAACAACAAAGGTTAGTTAATAGTTATACTGCCTTTTTAAATAGTTTTCATATTATATTTTTAAAGTTATACTTTAAAATGTTTTAATTTATTTATGTATAAGTCCAGAAAAGGTGTGGAAAGAATATATTAGTGTTTTCAAATATATTTTTCTACAAACGTGTTAAAAATGCAATTTTTAGGACTCCATAGGAGCGTTAAAAATGCTACTTTAAGGCACTAGTGCTTTAAAATTTTTAAGGCACTGCAGTTAAAAGTGAATTGTCAAATTGTGAAACGTCAAAATATTTATATTTCATTTATTAACATTAATATTAATAATACAACTTGCGCAATTTGAAAAAAAAGGTGGTTTAAAAGGTTTTTTATTTTAATTTTGAGTCTTTGGATTTGTCTTCCTTGGGCGTAAAATAACAAAACATCTATTTTTATATTTCACTTTTCACCGTGATGTATAATTATGTATATCTGAAAGGTAACTAGCATGCGGCTTGATGGCCTTTTTGGTAGAGCATTGGACCAGAGATCAAAAAATCGCGATATTGCGGGTTCAAATCCCGGACGATTCATATTTTTTTCTTTTTTTTTTAATAGTTGGCGTTAAGTTTTGGTTCATTTTTGGTAATTATTGTTAATTTTTTGTATTGTAACTGTTAAGTAGGTATATTTATTTAGGTGAAATTATATAATATAATAGAAGTATAACTTCTTACGTGCGTACAAAGTACACACATATTATTTTTGGCAATCCCATTGCCATCTTTAATTGGGTCAGTTAGTTAATCTTCTACTTTTGATGTATCGGTATATATCTTATAGAAATTATCGCCATGTCTTGCTATGATTAAACTGAGGTTATGTTTTAAACAACCGGATTTTTTGAAAGCTTACTATATGCAGTGATTACACTTTATTTTAGGGATGATAAGTTTCTTAAAAGTTATGCCAAAATATCCCAAAATTAGAGTCCTAATGTTGCAAATGACACACAATGCAGTCGACACTGTTTTAATGACTGATTTGTGACTGATTTTGACCATAGTCTCCAGATACTGTTAAATAGGGTCACTGAGAATTGTGAAAAAATGGGGATGAAGTATAATACTGCAAAAACCCGTTATGAAAATATCAGGGAACAAAAATATACCTCTTCGAATGTATATGTAAACCAACAACAGCGTGAATACGTAACTTGGCTGATGGTTTAACAATAAACTTGATTGTAAACAAGAAGTAAAAACGAGAAGAGGGGTAGCCCGACAAGGCTTTAATAAAGTGAAAAGCTCATTTGGTAACAGTAGCAATAACATCAGCCTTAGATGTCGTTGTTTTCTGCATTGCTATGTGTGGTTAATACTTTTGTACTGAACGGAGGCCTGAACGCTAAACATAACGCTGATTAATAATTTAAAAGGCTTTGACCCACACCACCAACAAAAATGTTATGAGGAGAATAGGTATAGATAAGGAACTGCTTAAGATCATCACATTTAAAGAAGTTACCTGGTATCAGCTACCTGGAATACATAATGACATAATGAAAAACGAACATTTCCGCCTCTCGCAATTGAGCATCCAAGGTGATTGAAAAAAACAGGGTCCCGCTAGACGACAGATTTAATGGCTTAGAAATATCTGAGACTGGACCGGCCTTGACTCAACACCTTTGTTTAAAGCCGCATTGGACAGAGACAGATTTGCCAATGTAGTCGCTAACGTCCACTAAACGAGACAGCACCACAAGAAGAAGAATATTGCAAATAAATACCTCTTCTAAAAATCGCGCTATAGGATATTTTTAAAAAAACCTTGTCGCAATTATTACTGAGGTGCGTGTACTCATGGGTTAAGGAACCATAATTATGTGAGATTGTTCTCTTATTTTTTATTGTTATTCTATTCTCTAAAACCTTTGCGTGATATTTAGAAATCGTGTCGGTATTTCAATTCAGGATATGCCTCTGGACACAAAACAACCAAAAAATATCAGGAAATGACTTTTTGTAAATTAACTAATTTATTTTGACCAAATGATTAATTAACTAAATTATTTTTTACTTTTGACTTCTTACATGTTACAAAAAAATCCATAGTTGCTCTGTTATTTTGCATTTCCTTGAGAGACAGAAATACGAACATCGGTAGAAATTTAACATTAATGTCTTTTGTGTATGATTTGTGTGAGACTGTGCCCGGACGTGTTGTGGATTACAACATTTTCTCGTTGCGCTCCATACAACAAAATGACAAATGATTTGTGCAAACAAACACTGAAATTGCTTTGTAAGATAATATTAAATTGGGACTGCGCCAAATGAAATAACTGGATTAAATGACAAATGGTAATTGTAAGGACTTTAAGAGGAAATTTGATATCACCTTTATTGTCAGAAGTATAAGAGTTAGGAATCTAATCAAATAATAAGTTTCTTCGAATTTACGCCACGAATAAAACTTTATTTTATCCCTTAAAATATTCGCTAAAGTTTTGTTCTTCCCGTTAGATTTAATCAATACATTTATTTCAACACTACCACAGTAAACCTCAATATGATATTCTGAAGTAAATTGTTACATGCATACACCTACTTGGAATAAGGGCACGTTCACATGACAAATGCTTACCCTGTATTTGGATAACGCGTGATTAGAACATTCTTCTAGATCTTCTGTCTTCTCTTGGTCTCCGCACTGTAATTTTTTGGGTCCACCTCCCGTCCTTCATTCTGGCTACATGGCCCGCCCAATTTCACTTCAGCCATGCTATTCGCTCTATGACATCTATGACGCCTGTCCTTATTCTGATTTCTTCGTTTCTGACCCTGTTTCTGAGAGTCAGTCCAAGTAGTGGCCGTTCCATTTTTTTTTGGGCCACCCTAAGTTTCGTTGCTGTGGCCTGGGTTAACGATAATGTTTCGGCGCCGTAAGTCATGACTGGAAGCACAGATTGGTTGAACGCCTTCCTTTTCAAACAATTTGGCTACCTAGCTACGGAAAACTCGAAACAGAAAGAAAAGTAGGGAAATAAAAATATGGGAAAAGAAATAAAAGGCAGAATTTACAAAACAGTCTTCGAAAAATTGATGGTAAGACAGTATGGGATAGAGCTAGAAGTGTAGATATACGACGGAGATGCAAGGTGGACAACATTAATAACTGGATAAAAAACAGAAGAGTAGAATGGAATGACCACATAAGCCGAATGACAACAAACAGAGTAGTAAGGCGTCGAGACGGTTCCCCAATAGGAAGACGATAAGTGGGAAGACCACGAAAACGATGGAATGCCAATTTACTGGAAGCACATTGAAAAACAGAGTCATGTCTATACAGCAAAAAGATGAAGGAGACCTTAAGATACCCTTTTGTTTATCTCTTTTTGTACTGCTCTATGACATAACACTCAAAAATATGTTATAATATCTTTTGAAAGCTTTAAACTAAACCTTAAATCTTAATTTTACGTCTCATTTTTAAACGCTTTTATTTAGTTCAATCGTTTGCGTCAAATCTTTAGACATTAATTTGACTGCCTTTTCTTCAATGCAAATGAACGAAATTTTGCAGACATTCGTGGGAACAATACACGAATAGTCAATAAAAAAAATTTTTTTTGTGTTTATGAATTGTTTAAATAAAAAAAAATTTAATGGAAAATGCTTAAATTCTCTTGTTTTTTACAATGTAGAAACTTGAAATGTTTACAGATTGTAGCTAATTATATGAACTATACATAATTTCACTTTTTACGTTAATTGTTTACGTTATGCTTCATACATAAACAATAAAGTTTCAAATTTATCCAGTTTCTGTCTGATTTTTATTCAGTTTTCAGCGAAAAAAAGTTATGGCACTGCAGAGAGACGAATGCTGCCCTTAGTATTGTCGTGGGCTTCGACTGTCCATAAAACTTGGGCCCGAAAGTGTTTGCGTAAGGACAGGCTTAAAAGCCTGCATTGAGCCTGAAAAGCTTACGTTGCATTGAGCCGATTGCGATTATTAAGGTACGTATTCATACAATGGTGAACCCCGCTCGATGTAACTGCTCAAATGGATACAGCATGCGCTCCCCTACATATAAACTGCAAACCGGTCGAATCGAAGAAGGTGAGCTCCGAGCTGAGCGGCGATCACCGAGCTATCCACTATGAGGAGCTGTTACACCGAGCGAGGGTTACCCTTGCATGGATACGTACCTTTAGACGGCTTGCGCATCGAAGAACTGCATTGCGAGAAATTAACAGGGTCTACACCGTGCAGTAGTAAAGCATTAGAAGATATTTAAAGACTGCGAAAACTGTAATAGGTGTACATAATGATTTTGATTTAAGAAATGTATAAGGAAATTACAGAAAATGTACAATGTATGTATCAAAAGTTGAAATAAATGCAAAAAATGTATCTGTCATATACTTACATCCTTTTTTTTAAGCATGACCATATCGTTTATTGTTTGAAAAGTGTAAGACTAAAAAGTAAGAAATAAAAAAATAAAAAAATAAAATTTTAAGAAACGCTTTTCTTCAGTTATGAGTGACTAAAATTTAAAATATTATAAAAAAATCAACCAAAAAGCAAAAAATAAAAAAAAATAAAACACGAATGATTATTCTAAAAAAACGTTAGTTAAAAAAATGAAAAAATCTAACACATTCGTTAAAGAAAAGCGTGGGGCGCGTCTTCATCGAATAAACGGTTTGAGCCCCACACTTTTCTTTAACGAATGTGTTAGATTTTTTCCTTTTTTCTACTAACGTTTTTTTTTTCGAATAATCCTTCGAGTTTGATTTTTTTAATTTTTTGCTTTTTAGTTGATTTTTTTATAACATTTTAAATTTTAGTCACTCATAACTGAAGAAAAGCGTTTCTTAAATTTTTTTTTTCATATTTTTTTATTATCTTTTGAATTAATAAAAAAAACAAATTTAAAAATGTTTATATTATTAAAGTTTATTTATGTGTCAACGTACACAACATATAATATTATCGACGCTCCTGGAATAGGCCCAGTTAAGAAACAATCGTAAGGAATTCCTGATGTCTCATAGGGAAGCCTTAATATCGTTGGATGTATGTATCCATTTCTCTATGTCAAGTGTTCTGTATACAAGTTGGTATGCACGAGTTCGTTCTTACCCCTTACTCCCTCTATTTCACGGTCCTTTACTTCCGCTTGCCTTTATCCAAGGAATTCCAGCAACTCCAGACACGTCCAGACATTCGGCTGTAATTACAGAATGCTGTTGTGTGTTTCCTCTTGCTTGGATAAAATAAACAACGGACATCTTGCTTTCCTGTCGTTGATTTCACACTTTTCTTTGAAAGGTTTATCGCCCTTGGGAAAGTTCATGGTGAATTTAAAAGGGATTATTTAAAATAATATATTTAGTAGAAAATAAACTTAATTTAGCCATTGTAAGTTTTATTTTGTTTAGTTTCACTTTATTTTAAGTAAATACCTAGTACGTTCTTTAACGGTAAAATATTGCAAAACCTCTAAATTTTAAAGAACCGCTTGGACTGACATGAAATTTGACTAATAAGTCAAAGAAAAAAGTGATATTAGGCCGATGTTTGCTTTTGCCCTAGAGGTCACTTAACTGGGAAAGAATATACGTCGAAAATAAGTCCGGAATTCGATAAACTGGCTAATTCTAAGCAACTTTTTTAGTATAAGAGCTAGTGAACCCTCCGACTAACGGTCGTCCTGTAAGGCTAGAAGTTTGTCTAGTGATAATTCATAACACACCAAGGCTAAAAACCATGACCTGGCAGGCATCAGCCGTGCACGTGTATCTACCAGGTGAATCGAAAAGTGCATAGTTTAGGGGTAAAATAAACTTTCTCCTGTAAGGTTTAAATTTAAGTATGTGTTTGAGTAAGTCATTTAGAAGAAATGTGTACAATGACAGGCGATTCTGAAGAGCATAAGACCTTGCCAGGCGAGGGGAAAAATTAGGGGTTTTTCCTAAAATTATTTTTTTTGCATCGAACTAATTTTTTTTAGGTTTTTTAAATCATTCCAAACAGAAAAGGTCTTTAGTGATTTTTCTCTTAAATTAATAGTTTTTCTTATATAAGCGATTGAAAATTTTGAAAATTGCGAAATCGGCCATTTTTAACCCTACATCGGACATTTATCTAAAAATTTCAAAAAGGTAGGTAGATATTCTTTAAACATTGATTGATGAAATCCCAAAGAGTTTTTTGCAATACAATATCGGAAACCTCTTTGTTTTTTAATTGCTAATCAAGCGGGCGCGACTGTGACTGACTGTAGTATAAGTGAGGACGTTTGAGTTGGCATAAATTCATTATCTCGAAAAAGGGCAGATTTCAAGAGAAATCCTCAGACAGGTCGATTTTTATTTTTACACTAGGACTTTTTGGCATATATATAATACTAGTGACGTCATCCATCTGAGCGTGATGACGTAATCGATGATTTTTTTAAATGAGAGTAGGGGTTGTGTGGTAGCTCATTTGAAAGGTTATTTAATTCTATATTCACTAATATAAATATTAACATAATTATTTATACAGGGTGTACAAAAAAAAAATTTTTTATTAAATTAACTTTGATTAAATTTGACAAATAGAAAAAAAATTTTTTTGTACACCCTGTATAAATAATTATGTTATTGTTTATATTACTGAAGAGAGAATTAAATAACCTTTCAAATGAGCTATCACGCAACCGCTACTCTTATTTAAAAAAAATCATCGATTACGTCATGACGCCCACATCGATGACGTCATTAGTATTATATATATGCCAAAAAGTTCTAATTCAAAAATAAAAATCGACCTGTCTGAGGATTTCTCTTAAAATTTGCCCATTCTCGAGATAATGAATTTATGCAAACTCAAACGTCCTCACTTATACTACAGTGTCGCGCCTGCTTGATTAGCAATTAAAAAACAAAGGGGTTTTCGATATTTTATTGCAAAAAACTCTTCGGGATTTCACCAATCAATGTCTAAAGAATATCTACGTACTTTGGCAACATTGAAATTTTTAGATAAATGTCCGATTTAGGGTTAAAAATTGCCGATTTCGCAATTTTCAAAATTTTCAATCGTTTATATTAACAAAAACTATTAACTTAAGAGAAAAATCACTAAAGACCTTTTCTCTTTGGAATGATTCAAAAAACCTAAAAAAGATTTGTTCGATGCAAAAAAAATAATAAAACCCCTAATCTTTCCCCTCGCCTGGCAAGGTCTTATGCTCTTCAGAATCGCCTGTCATTGTACACATTTCTTCTAAATGACTTACTTATACTTAAATTTAAACCTTACAGGAGAAAGTTTATTTTACCCCTAAGCTATGCACTTTTCGATTCACCTGGTATATATACGTGCAAGGCTGATGCCTGTCAGGTCATGGTTTTTAGCCTTGGTGTGATATGAATTATCACTAGACAAATTTCTAGCCTTACAGGACGACCGTTAGTCGGAGGGTTGACTAGCTCTTAGACTATTTGTTCTATAGAGTTTTTTTACCCTGTCAATACTTTTTAAATTATTTGCGAGTGAATATGTCCATTTTTCAACAAAATAGTAACGTTTTTGACGGTTTTTCGCAAAAAATTCACAAAGTAAGTATTTTGTCGAAAAAAATATTCGTAACAAAAATATAGCCTGTAAAAAGGTGACAAAAATGATGTACGTATTAGATTTTTAGACATAGCAGAAGGAGAGTTATAGCTAATGAAAAGTAGGTTCATATTCGTCAAATTCCAAATTGAATACTTTAACGTGAAATAACCAAAAAATAAGACCTTTTTGGCGAAAACTTATTACAACTTCTTTAAAGTGTATAAAAAAAGGTTTTTCTTTTATAAAAAAAAATTCTAGTATCAAAACTAAACAAGTGACGCTCAAAATAAAGTTGGTCCTTTTTTTTTGCAAAAAAAATCGGGAAAATCATCCTCTAATAAACATCTCAAATGAACTTATCCGTGACCATTTCACAAGTTGTGTGTTCACTGGTGTGTGTATTGTTTATATGATCTGTAAGTTTCATCGGTTCAAAGTTCTTATTTTTGAAAAAACTCTAGTTGAAAGGGTTTGAACGAGTCACTACCTACGTGTGTATGCAAATTTAGAAACACCAAATATTAACCAACCTTTGTCTTACAGAAAAACAAAAAATAACAACGTGGAATGAAGTAAACACTTGTGTTGTATGTAGGCATATGAACTTATTAAAAATTCTTAAAATTTATCCACAAGGGAGTGGAAGCACAAAACGTTTTCGGTCAAACTGACCATCATCAATGTAAACCTGGAAATAAGTTAACCACTAAAATTAAAAAGCAAAATGGTGAAATTTTGGCAGTTGAAAAAATAAGAAAGTGTGATTAGTTACGTCCAGTGTACAAGTAATTGTAACTAGCCACTTCAATAAAACCTCTAAAGTACATTATTGTTACATTCTTTATTAAAAAGTAATCGACACAAAGTCGATTTCTTAAGATTATAAAGATCACATGTGAATGTATTTCATCCTTGCTCGAAAATTGTACAAGGTACTTGTGTTCCACTGAGAGGTTAACGACCAACTGAATATTAGACAGTTTGGTGACCGAAATGTATGACAAGATGTCAAAGGAAGTTAGGTGGATTTTTCATCTGTCATCCGAAAAAAATTTTTAACAAAGAGAATTAGAATTGAATTTTAAATTGTTATATTGAAATATGCAGGTATTAAAAAAGTTTATTGTTAGCTCTAATTTGTAAATAAAGGTTAATTAGTTGTAATGCATTCATTAGTACAAATTAAAATTTAAAAGCAAAAGTCTGCTCAAACATTATGTGACATCATAGAATGTTTTTCAAAATTAACTGAGTGGAAAAATTAAATTTAGTTAAGTAAAGTTGTAGTATTGTTATGAATGAATATTTTTTTTTATTTAGAAAGACAAAGTCGCATCCTCCCGAAGTTTATTAGCGACATTTCTGTAACATTTGTAACAATATTAAATCAAAAATTGGTAAAAATGAATTACAATTTGTATACAATTAAACCTTTGGAGCAATAATTGGGTTCCACGCACTAACACTTTATTTTTGAAATGAACTTTTAGATCGCTAGCGACACTCCGACACTCTCATTCTGATGCATCATTAGTGATAGCGTTACGCGCACTAGTATCTGCTTGTTCATATTTCCTTTAATCCGTATGTGGGATGGTATCCACAGAAAGTGGATTCTTCTGAATCTTTCTTGAGCTTCCATTAGTTCGGCCTTGGTTCTTTTCTCAATGGGGTGTTTATGGTATATATTTTGCATAGCTTTGACTGTGCTAAGAGAGTCGGAAAGGACTGGGCAACAAGGGAGGCTTTTAATATATACATAGTTTGATGGCTTTAAACAAACCAAAGAGCTCTGCAGTATAGATGCTGGAATTCAGAGAAAGATGTAGGAGCATAACAAGGCGATGAAAAATTCCATCAATATTCTTTTGGAGTAGAACTTGAATCTTAATGTTGCCTTAATTGAGATGTGTCACTTTCCCAGTCTGACGCCTCACTGCCAAGATAACTATTAATTTTTTTCTTTATGGAAGTGAATTTTCGTTTTATGGATCTTTCCTTTAAATGGGGGTAAACTAGACTGAGCATATGGGACAAAGCTGATAGGTCTGTGGTATATTCTTGAATTGTGGTTATAGGATCTGCTGATCCCGTGATATTCATTAGGAGCATGTTGAGTTGATCAAAGTTTAGAGGAAAAGGTAGAGGGTGATTTTCTATAAAGTTTTTAGCAGGGTCAAGTGAGAGAGAAAATGAGCATTCAAAAGTGCTTGCTGAACTAATTTTAGCTTTTTTAGATTTTGCTTGGACTTTAGGTGGTGGAAAAATGTTACATTCTTTTGAAGATGGATCTGCTTCAGGTGAAATAATTTCATCAAAGTTACGTTTTGGTTGATTAATTATGTGACTGTCCTTATTTGATGCATCTTCTTTGTTCGGTATCTCCGGGACATTGGAAATAGACATTTGTTCACACTGAGAAGGGTTTGTATCATTGGGTGCTTGCAAATATATATTTGTTGCTCTGGATACCGATGCTTCATTGTTTTGGTTGGGGTTTAGTTGAGCTAGTGGTTCGGAGCACTGTGATGCAATGTGACCTGGCTTCTTGCATCTAAAGCAAACTAAACTGTCTTGAGAGATGAATATTCTATATATCGTGTTGTCAAAAACAAGAGTAAATGACTCTGGTAGTGTTAGACTGTGAGGACTGATATAGATTTGTCGTCGAAAACTAAGGATGTGATTGAACTCAGGCATAGAAGCACTAATTTTGAGGAATGTCGTGGGGGAGACAGGAACTATGCCGATTTTTTGTAACGCCTTGATTAGCAAGTCGTGCGGTATTGAAGGACATACGCTGGAGAGCACAAGTCGTTCCGCTAGTGTAACTAACCTTCTTGCTCTGACAATTTCACCTTGTATTTATATTTGACCATAATTATTCATAAAATCATCCACTATTTGTTTATTGGATAAATACATACATATGCGATTATTAGATAATCTAGAAGAGAAGATTATATTTTTCGGTTGAATTATATTTCCAAGTGGGAGAAGGTAGTCTTGAAGTTTGGTGTTTTCTAAGGCACTAAAGATAATTGCTTGGGACTTTAAAGGAAATTGCACTCTCGACGCTGCCAAAGAGTATGACTGTGATGCGTTTATTTGACTTTGATGGTCTTGTATTGTAGAACTGTTGTGGAATTCCATGTTTGAATTCATTTCGACAAACGTTAAGTGAAAAGTAAGTCCGACCCTGTACACCTATTAAAACAGGTATATCGGTCTTTACTAAAAGCGGTTATTTTGCTGGTAAAACTGGATTTGTGTATTGACAACAATAATAAATAATTGCAATTTGCTGACTTTAATGCTAATTTTACTGGATATTATGTAAAGAGTTTGTACACTTACAGTTTATTTCAATATATCACTGAGATTCACAATTTATAACTTATATTAAACTTTGTTAATATTAAAAATATTCGGAGCCCACATTGAATACAACATTATAGTTATCGATGCAGGATCGGTCTCGAATGAATATTTTTGCAATTATCTAAAGGTGTTTAAAAACAAATGGTATTTTAATGGAGTAATATTATGTAGAGTAAAACAATTGGTATTGAATACATGGTTGCTTGCATATGTTTCAGTAGACTAATTATTAGTGGAATAAGAAAATACTATTAATATCTGTAAATTATGTGAAGTGTAGAATGGAATAAGAACTGATATTAAGTTAGTGAGAAAAATATAGTTGAAAGAGATGTAAGTGTCTTAACCAAAAATGTTTTTTTTCTTTGATTGTAGAGACCTGAATGTAAAAATCTGCTACATAATGAAATATTGAACGTCTAGATTTGAATATTACGTATATTGATAAATGTTAAGATATTGGAGTAAAATTAATTAATTATTGATAGCTGAGAATTTATTTTTAATTTTAATAGTAATGAAAAACAGAGTGAGTAGGTGAAAATTGTAGGAAATTCAAATGTAGTCATGTCCGAAAAAATCAATAATGGACATGACTACATTTGAATTTCCGACAATTTTCACCTTTTCACTCTGTTTTTCATTACTATTAAAATTAAAAATAAATTCTCAGCTCTCAATAATTAATTAATTTTACTCCAATATCTACAAAATTATTTTTTACCAAACTTTCTCAGATAAAAAATAAAAAGTTACGGTTTAAAAATCAATATATTTTTTTGAAAAAAAAAAGGAGATATCCAATTGGAAGCATAATAATGTAAGTGGTCGGTGTTTTTAGTCATTGGCCTTAAATGTTCTTCTTTATTTATGTATTTATTAATAGATTCCAGAAGTTTGACTGGCTTAAAATAATTATTTTATAAAAAACTGGAGTCTAAATGGAATAAAAACATATTTGTGCTTTGTTGACTACTCCAAGGCCTTCGATAACGTAAAATGGGACAAAATGTGGCATATACTTAGAGAAATGGGTACGCCAGAACATCTAATCTATCTATTACAAGCACTTTATGTAAATAACACTGCTAATGTAAGAGTTAATAATGTGGTTTCGAAAAACTTCAAATTAAAATCTGGAGTACGGCAGGGATGTATAATATCCCCCATTCTATTCAATATATATAGTGAACACATTATGCGTCAAGTTTTTGAGGAATGGCATGGTGGAGCAACGATAGGAGGAAGAAAAATAAAAAACCTACGGTATGCTGATCACACTGTTATATTAACGTCTTCACCAGAAGAACTGGAAGAAATTATGAATAGGCTAGGAACGGTGAGTACGGAATATGGTTTGAAAATAAATATACAGAAAACCAAAGTAATGATCATCGATAGAATCAGAAACAACCAACCGGAGATAAGAGACTCGGCAGGTTACGAAGTGGTCAGAAAATTTAATTACTTAGGCTCCGTTACTACTAACAGTGGAGGATGCGAAGACGAGATTCGTAGGCGCATCATAATGGCCAGATCGGCAACAGCCAAACTCACAAAGATATGGAAGAATACTGACATTACAAAAAACACAAAATTACGCCTTGTCCGAGCGTTAATATTTCCTATCGCCACCTACGCTTCAGAGACTTGGACCATCAAAAAAGCAGATTCAAAACGTATAATGGCATTTGAAATGTGGGTCTACCGGAGAATGTTGCGCATACCATGGACCGCACATCGCACAAATAATTCAATATTAGCCGAACTTAACATAAAAACTAGACTCAGCACAACTATCAACCAAAATATACTGAGATATTTTGGACATATAACTAGAAGAAGAGAAGACATGGAACGAATGATAGTTGAAGGCAACGTACAGGGCAGAAGATCCAGAGGAAGATCTCCATTACGATGGTCGGACCAAATAAAGGACATGACCGGTTACTCATTCTC